>NC_068928.1:22349166-22652196 GCF_023091745.1 Budorcas taxicolor
TTTTAATATTTATTTATTTATTTGGCTGTGCTGGGTCTTAATTGCAGGACTGGAATCGTTAGTTTCAGCATATGGGATCTTGGAGCAAACGCCAGGAGATAGTGAAGGACAGGGAAGCTTGGCGTGCTGCTGTCCATGGGGTTGCAAAGAGTCGGGCATGAATGAGCGAATTTGGCTGCCCCAGGTCTTAGTTGTGGCTTGCCAACTCTTGGTTGTGGCATGTGAGATCTAGTTCCCTGACCAGGGGTTGAAGCCAGACCCCCTGCGCTGGGAGTGAGGCGTCTTAGCCACTGGACTGCCAGGGAAGTCCCTCGAATAGCTTTTTAAACTTGCAGTGCATTACATCCTACTTGATCTTATTTTACTGTTATTGTTATTGTCTCCATTGTACAGATGAGAAGATTGAGGTTCAAAGAGATTACGGTTTTTGTCCAGAAGTGTCCAAAGCAGAGCCAGTATTCAACCCTAGATGTTGGGAGTGAACTAGGTGTTTTTCTCACCCACGTGGCAGCTCCTGCCTGATGGGAAAAGGCATGTTGAAGGGACTGAGGATGAACTGGCCTGCCTTCAGGGGGCCAGAGCCCTTGGGATAAGCCCAGACCAAGGGACGCCCTGCATCCTGAGTGAGGAAGAAAGAGTAGAGATTCCAGCCACAGATAGTCCTGGGTTCCAATCCAGCTCAGCCTCCAGACAGACTCTGAAGCCTTCAATGTCTCATGAAACACGACTTGGACATCTGAGTTTCCATAGAAGAGGGGAGTCCACCCCCGTGAGGTTGGCCTGGGCATCAAACATGCTGGGTCCAGAGGTCATCCCCATGCCACATGGTGTGGGCCATGAGTTCAGAATGCCCCCCAAATAAAATAATTCATTTATCAAGCATCTGCCATGTGCCAGACACTGTCTGTGTTATTTCTGCTAATGCTCACAACAACCCAGGGGAGGATTCATCATTGCCCCCTTTCATAGGTGAGCCTGCCAAGCACAGAGGTGAAGGAACTGGCCCGAAGTCACACAGCTGGCAAGTGGCAGAGCCAGGACACTGTCTGACTCAGAGCCAGTGCCTCTTCACCACCCCCACAACCTCCCTCCTGCTGCCGCCAAACAGAGCCCCAGACGTGGGAGGCATCTTGGTGGGATTTTGGGCTGCGAGCCTGGCCCCACTTGCCAGTGGCACAGCCATCACCTGTCCCCGTGGGGACATCTTTTTGACTCTTCTCTGCAGCCGCGCCAGCCTGGTGAGCTGGGTAAGGCTAATTGGGGATGTCTCTGCATTCCCCGGGGCCTTATCTTTCCTTTACAATAAAAGTTGGGGTTTTTTTTGTTTTTAGCGTGCAAAATTTTCCACCATCTGCTTTGCCTTGGCAGAATGTTTGCTGAAAATATCTCTTCCTCTCTAATTCCCATAATTTCTGGGGGCTTTGGGAGCCTCCAAGCAGAGCAGCAGCAACTCACAAGGGCCTTCCAAGCTCACAGGCTGCTGGTTGTCCTTGTGCCAGGCAGGCGGATGTCATGTAGCCCAGAAATCACATCCCCCCGTCTCTCAGCCAGAGAGGGGCACTGGGATCTCTCCACTGATGGATCAAAGCTGACCTGAAGTTGAATCCTAGAATTCAAGACCCAGAGTGTCTAGGCTGTTTAGGTTGGCCTGTTTTTGTGTGTGGTGAAGCCCTGAGAGGTACCCCCAGGGTCACAAAGAGAGAGGGTGGCAGATCAGAGCCAGGAAACGGGTTCACTAAATCCTAGTGCAGGGCTATGAGGTCACGTAGCCAGCATCCTGCCTGTACCCTGGACCATTGCAGGCAAGGTTTCTCCACAAGCCAGCAGCTGCCACACATGTTCTTTGCAGCAGTTGGAAAGACTTTCCGAAAGGGAAGACTTCCCCCCACCTTCATGTACCAAAACTCTTGAGTTTCCATGGTGACAATCAAATTGCAAATCCATCCAAGAGGAAAAAAAAAATACCCAGAGAAGTGAGCATGGCTGGCGCTGGTGCTGTCCACTGCTGAGGATGAGAGCCAGGCGGAATGGGGCAGCCCTGCTGGGGCATGATGGGAAAATCTCAAGGATGCCAGGTCCCCAAGCAAGTGGTCCAGGGGCCCAGGCCACTGCAGCAGGGGGCCTCCTCCCTGCCTCCTGGCAGAGTTCCAGTGAATCCACTTAGTGACACCTCCTTTTTGAGGAAGCTATCAAGACAGTCTTCTCCCTGGTGTTTTCCCATTTTCAACCTGAAAAATCAAGCGTGGGCAGAATACAAGCACTTGTCACCAACCAGGCCATCCTAGACTCAGCCTTTGGGGAATTAGAGGTAAAAAATCAGCCTTCAGACACACAGAGTGTTTTGAGGATGGAGGAGCAAGGGCCAAAAGATTTATGAGCCTAAAAGCTTTGTTAATAGACCTGGAAGATTTACGATTGCAGCTGTCGTGTAGAGAGAAAGGTGGCAACAGCAATCGAACGGCAAATTAACCAAGGTTTGGGTTTTACAGCGACATTTGGAGGGGGAGGAGGAAGAAGAACTACCTTTGCTGCTGGAGGAGAACTGGGGTAAATGGTGTTTGCATTGGGCAGTGTCCAGGGATGTTCTCCACATTGTCTCTTCAGCATCTTTCTTTCCCAGTGACAGTAAGTGCCAAGGCCAGGTGTCAACACTGCTGACTTCCTTGGGCTATTCCTTTCGAGTGAGGTTTTAGAGTGGATTAGAAACAGGATTGGGTTTGCATCACAGAGACCTCTAAGCTGAGGCTTGGCCCCCTTCTTGAAATCCCAGACACAATGAACAACAATGCTTGAGCCAAGGGAGATGCATTCAAAAGGAATGCGGCCTCGCTGGCTGCTTCTCTGCTCTGAGACACCTTTGTGAGCTTAGTTGTCATCTAGGGCTCTTCCCCCGCTTCCACAGCTATGGCCCTTGGGGTTCTATAAAAGGAGACAAAGAACAAGCCCACTGACTGTCACTTGGGGAGGTTTATTTTTTCTAAACCTTGCACAGCATAGGCACCATATGGGAACCAGGCAACATGGTGCCCAAGCCCCACCTCCAGGGCTGGGGCTTTGGACAAGACCTACCCCTCCCAGCAAAACACGCTCTTGCAACATAGCTCAGCAGTACTCCTGCAATTTAAGCCCACTCTCAACCCAACACTGTGACCAGGTGCCACAGATGATAGGACAGGAAGTGAAGGAATGGGGTGAATGGGCTGGCCACCATGACCCGGAGTCTTGGAAGCTCTTGGTATGTCATGCCCTGCAGCATCTGCTTATTAGCACCAAAGGATCCAGGTATTATTTCCATACCATGAAGCCCCATGTCATGTCCCAGGATCCCCTGCTGCCCCAGCCTCATATTTCCCACTCCACCCTAGAATTACAAAGATCCAGCATATCCAGCATGGGGCAGACAGAACATTCCAAGTCAGGAAGAAGGAATGAAGGTGAAGGTGAAGGTGAATTCGCTCAGTCGTGTCCGACTCTTTGCGACCCCACAGGCTGTAGCTTACCAGGCTCCTCCGTCCATGGGATTTTCCAGGCAAGAGTACTGGAGTAAGCATCTCTACGAGAGAGATGAGAAAACCAATGTGGAGATCAGTCACTGTGTTCTCCTCAGGGACTTCCCGCTGGCTGCTGGACACCCTCCTGCTGGGGGCAGGGGCAGAATATTCCAGATCCCGCTGCATCTGCCCCAAAGGAGAGATGCTTGCTCACTCCTGCCCCCTCACACTCCCTTTGTCTGGGGACCCACAGGGTTGGTGGTTAGTCAGTCAGTGCATGAGTCAAAAAATACATAAATGCTTATAAAACGAATGCCCATAAAATCAGATCTCAGTGGATTCTTAATCAAAGAAACTCAGTCTGGGACCTAAAAAGCAATTGCAAAGTAAGTCAGGCCTTTACTTACATTTCTCAAATACAACGAATGGGGCAGGCGTGTGGATCCCAACCCTTCCAAGTCTCTATCTCCTTTTGATTCTAGATCTGGAAAGCCCAAAAAGCCAAAGCAGAACTCTGCCTCGAGGGTGAGGAGAGGAAGGAGCACAGCAGAAAGAGCAAAACCCTTAAGCAGGCAGAGGAAGGCAAAGCTGGAAACAAACCGTTAGCACCCCTCTTGCCCCACCCCCAGGATCAGGTCTGTGGGAGAAGCACGCTAGGCTCAGTCATCATGTGATTTGGCCCCTGCCTTCAGGAACCTCCAAGTCTGCTGGGGGAAAACACACACACAACACTTAGAGCAGAAAGTTTGGTTGCTGCAAGTGTAGCAAAATACACAGCATGTTCGGCCAACCAGATGGAGACCATAGAGGGCTTCCTGGGGGAGGCGGTACCCAAACTAAGCCAGGAGGAGAAGGGTGGGCAGGGAATTCTAGGGAGAGGAAAGCCAGTCCCTGCAGGAGGTGCTGACAGTTTGGCAGGAGCTCCAGGTGGCCTGCGGCCAGAGGAGCCTCAGGCAGGAGAGCTGGTTGTACAGTTGTGGGGGATGAGGCTGAAGAAGTAGAGGAGGGTGGGCTCCTCTTTGGGCTCTTGCTTTGCTGTGTCTTTAAAGTGAAAGTGTCAGTCGCTCAGTCGTGTCTGACTCTTTGCGACCCCATGAACTGTAGCCCACCAGGCTCCTCTGTCCATGGGATTCTCCAGGCAAGAATACTGGAGTATTCCAGTATTGCATTCCCTTCTCCAGGGGATCTTTCTGACCCAGGGATTGAACTGGGGTCTCCTGCATTACAAGGCAGATTCTTTACCTTTGGAGCCACTTAAGCTCAGCTTCAGTTTAAAGAAATGGAATCTGGGAATCACAGGCAATGCAATATAGATGCAGTTTAGACATGAAAGACCATGTGGGCTGATCTCAAAGAAGCACCCAAGCCCTACATCAAAAGATTGGCAAGTGCATGCACATTTCTAAGCTTAAAATGAAACTAGAGTGTTTAATGTATGAATAGATCCTGTATTACGACTCCCACTGTTGACTAACCAGCCAAATATGGTCCCATTTAGTCCAGAAAAGAGGGTTTCTACCGCAGTGGGTGTTCACCATGGGAGCTCCCCCTCCCCTCCCCTCTCCTGGGATTCCAGCCCCACCAGCCTGGCTCCCTTCTGCGTTCACAAGACCCCACTGGGAGTTACTGGATGAGCTGGGATGAGAGCCCAGACCTGCTGGCTCCGAGTTCAGTCCTCCCAGTGGAATCAGAGTGGTTATAAACACAGTCTGTGGAGCCAGCCCACCAGAGAAAGCATCCCATTGTGGTCAAGGGCCTCAGTTTCCTTGCCTGGGAAATGGGGACAATGCTATTTCCTATCTTGCAGAGTTGTTGCGAAGCTTCTGCTAGTTAGCGAATGTCAGGGGCCTGGAGCCCTCTGTCAGGCCAGCGAGGACTGGAATTATTCCTGCAGGGCATCACTGGATGCCTTTAAGCATTGCCAAGTGCATGCTTCAGAGTCGTTGGGCCTGCACCCGGATAATCGGCTCCTCCCAGCGAGAGGCTTCTGATCCAGCCCCAGGGAGGGGGTGACGTGTGGAGATTGGCTGCCCTGGCACTCACCTCTTTGCCTGGCAGAAAGGAGTCCCCTGCTGGCCCCATGCTCCAAACATCAGGACCGGCAGAGGTCCCATGCCATCTCGTCTTGGCAGGAGGAGGAGGCCTGCCCTGGTCCCCTCTGTCGGACACACCTGCTGGCAGTGGCCAGTGGGGGGTGAGTGGGGGGTGACCTCCTGTGCTGGTGTCTCTTTTCCAGTGGTTTCCAGCGACAGTGACAGCGACTCTGATCTCAGCTCCTCCAGCCTGGATGACAGACTCCCGCCCGCTGGGGTCAGGGACCCAAAAGGCAACAAACCCTGGGGCGAGTCAGGTAAGTGGCTGACTTAGCTGACAGGAAGTGCAAGGAGCAGCACCGTTTGCTTCCCAAGCCCCGAGGCCGGTGGCTCTCCTCCTCCTGTGGCCTCTGCTTCCCAGCAGCTCCTCGGTGGGGGTTGGTGGAACGGTTCTAGATCCAGGAGGCAAAGTGGGCCTTTGGCTGGGACGACTGGGAGCTACAGGGTTGGCACCACTCAAGAACAGATGGAAAAGGGAGTTCCTGGTGCCCTAGTGGTTAGGATTCTGGGCTTTCACTGTGGTGGGTTCAATCCCTGGTCGGGGAACTGAGATCCCGCAAGCTGCACAGAGCAGCCAAAAGTAAAAAACCACCACGAACAGACGGAAGGGAGGCTCAGGTGTACACGCAGAGAAGGCCTGGGGGCACATTTTCCTTCCCACACATGAAGGGCCTTCCCAGGAATAGGACCAGCTTCATTCACAGTTACTCCAGAGGTTAAAACTGGGATATTTGCAAGATGTTTCCGGAGGCTAATTTTTAGTACATAAGAAGAAAGCTTTTCAATAACTGCCCCAAGCTGAAAAGAAATGGAAAGCTGGGTGATCTCCTGCCAGAACTGATATGGAAGGCATTCCTGCAGGGGTGGCCATCTGCACTCGTCAAGACATGCCAAATGCCTGGCACACATACTTTTACTTCTGCGCCTGTGCCCATGGCAGACATTACTAGTTGATCATGATACTCTCTCCCAAAGAGCCTGACATGGGCCTTAGAATCCTTCTCCATGGAGTTTTCCAAGTGATCAGTGTCAGTAGGCAGGGCTGATGCATGGGGTTTAAATTGTCCCTGGACCAGATGACCTCCTAGTCCCCTTTAAGCTGAAGATTCTCTCTTAGGAAAATGTGGAGCACACTCACCTGCCAGCCTTGGTTTCCGGGGCAGGCTGTATACTTCCGTCCCTCTCCACACCACCATAGCCTTCTCCCTTTCTCTTCATACCAACTCTCAGCTGTGACCAAGCGGGTCCAGGAGACAGAAAGACAGAGTGGAGTCTTGCGGACCCCGTTTCTGCTCTCTCAGCAGGCGGGGACTAACAACGGTGTCTGAATGAGGATTCCTTAGTTACTAAAGGCAGCAGTGAATGTCCCTCTTGTTGTGTTAACAGATATACACACACTTCTCCTGCTACATGCTCCTTCTCCGAGGGCATTGTCCATTTTCATGTGGGTAACTACTTGTTCCTTAGTTAAATGACCCAAGGGCCCACTCAGTTGTCCTTGTAAGACTGTGGGCCAGTCAGCAGCAGCCAAAGGGTGGGGCTCCCACTAGACCATGGCAACCATGTGAATAGGGGAAAAGGCGGTGGCCGTTCTCGGGAGGAGGGGCTCTGGCGGACAGTCCCATAGATACAGGTCACAATTCCAAATGAGGAGACTAGATCAGCTCCCTTGTCCAGGCTGAGTTCGTCCCTGTCTCGGTTCAAGGCCCAAAGGGCCCAACCTGGAGCCAATCACAGGGTCTTCTTGCAGGTGGCAGTGTGGAGTCACTGAAGATGGGGCCCACCCGCCCAGCCAGCTGCCTCTCGGGGAGCCAGAGCAGCCTGGCCAGTGAGACCGGGACAGGCTCTGCCGACCCACAGGGGGGCCCCCGCACCCTGGCTGGACCCAAAGGGCCCTGGTGAGTACTAAGCCACCTTCTAACCCCCCACCTCCTCTCTGTCTGCCCCCCACCCCTGTGGCCTGCTCCCCTCTGTGTAGCCTGCCTCGTCCTCATCTGTGCTCCAACACTGGGGAGCGCTAGGGGATGTTTTCAATTCCCCCCTGTTCACTGAGCACTGCGCCAGGTGCTGGGGGAACCCAGGCGAGCCAGACCCATCCCCACCCACAATGAACAAAGGGAGGGACCCAGATCTCAAGGCTGACCATCTCTGTCTGTTCTCAGTAACACTGGTTGTTAGCATCCTCAGTTTTATCAAATGTAATCTTTCCAAGTATTTCACCATCCCTGTAAGAGTCACAGTAACTCCACCCTGAGAACACCTACTATCCACCAGAGGGTGTGACCAGCCTGGGCCGGGTGTGGTGGGGGACAGTTTCTGAGACCTCCAGAAACTTACCACATAACTGAAGAAGCTGAATCAGCTTGCCCCAAACAGAGCCCAGGCCAGAGCAGTCCCAGATCCTAAGAAGGGTGAAATCGGGACCTGTGGAGTCCGGCCCACCCTGCACATCCAAGGGCAACTTTCATTCTCTTGGCCAAGAAGTCAGGGGGCTTATTGTCCCCATTTGATGGGTGTGGGAGCCAAGGGCAAGAATCCAAGCTCCCACCTGCCCCAGCTGGCCTGAGACCATCATGCAGTCGGGAGATAAGGGGGTCCTCACTCTCAAGTGGGAGAAAAGCGTGCAGGTGCAGGATTGGCCCCTGGCCTCCTTCCAGAAAGAAGCCGCAGCTGGACTGAGTGCCTCCACAGCCAGAGGATCCACAGGCGCACGCTGTGTGGGTCAACAGAGCAGCTGATGCCCCTGCTGTGCACGGGGGCGACTGAGGGAGCCTGGTGGGGTGGGGTCACCCACCAGGAAACCCCGTGGGAGCCCTCATCCACTCTTCCTTCACCCCCCTCCCCTTCCCACATTCCCCCTCATTGTGAGCATGAGAAAGAGAGGCAGACTGTGACATGGAGGGGGCAGGTCTCGGGGGAAGGCACCGCAGACATGGTTTGGGTCCTCTCCCATCCCCTAGCCTCCTGCAGCCCCCCACAGAGGGCAGTTTGGAATCCAGCAGGCCCAAGCTCTAGCCCCAGCTCTGCCATCCACACCCATGGGAACTTGGGCAAACCGTCGGGTCGAACCACATGCAACTGTATTTTTGTAGATCAAAAGTAGTTAAATATTGGCAGTTGCATAGGGTTCAATCTAATATCTGATCTCTCGGCACCCAGTTGCATTATCACTAAAGTGGGGACCACGTCGTGTCCCTCCCGGGTTGTGGGGAGGGTAAGCTCCAGGGTTCACGTGGGGTACCTACCTGCATAGGTCTCTAGGACATGTCCAGTGGCTGCCCGATGATCTATGTGCCGTGTGGCCCAGCACATATACAGGGTTCCAGGGCTTAAGTTTTACTTGGACAGGACTGGCCTGGAAGGTTTTCTCTTCTGACATCCATTTTTTTTAATTTTTATTTTTTAAGTTGTTTTTTTTTTAATGTGGACCATTTTTATATTGAACTTGTTACAATATTGCTTCCGTTGTTTATGTTTTGATTTTTTTGGGGGGAGGCCATAAGGCATGTGAGATCTTAGCTCCCCAACCAAGGATCGAACCTGAACCTCCTGCTTTGGAAGGCAAAGTCTTAACCACTGGGCAACCAGGGAGGTCCCTCTCATGTCCATCTGCTCCTGCTGGCATCCCAGGATCACCTGTGTTGATTAGCCCGGTGTTGATGGCACAGAGAGTGGGCGACTTGCCGGCAATGACTCGGCAGGGCTGAGTCAGTAGAGCAGGGCTGGCCCAGGGCTCAGCCCCCAGCCCTCCCCAGCACTCCCCCACTTAGTTTCAGAGAGGATGGCTGCTTCAGGTGCAGGTCGCTCCAGCAAGGAGTCCACCTTCCTGCATTCCATTCCCAAAGTTCACACTGTCCCTGGGGCGGGACTCTGCTTCTGCTCACTGTACTGTGGCCTTTCTTTTCTCTCTCTCAAAGGTAAAAGGCACACCTGGGCCAGCCCCCGCTGCTGACGTGGCCTCCAACGGTCCCCTCCACCTGCCCTGGACAGAGGTGTGCTTGGTGCATGGGGCAGACTTTCCAGTGGAAGAGCTTGAGAGAGTGGGGGAGAGAGAGCTGGAGCCAGACCCCTCCTGGTTCCTTCCTGACCAGTCCTGGAGCCCTTGGCCACCAGCCCTGTCAGACATGACCTCTAACTCAACAAACCAGTGTTTGGGGGGCTGAGTCTGCTCCCCCGGACCCAGTGCCTTTCTGCACCCCTTCTTTCCTGGGAGCCCCCCGACCCCTGCCCCAGCCACTCCATTCCACCTTGACCTTTATTTATTGCCCTTCCCTCTCCCCAGCCTACTCCCGTGTTCATTTTAAGTTTGCTGTCATCTTGGTTGGACTGGAAGGGCCTCCAGACCCACCCGTGGGGCCTTCCCATGTGCACTGCTGTCTCAGAGGTGGGGCTTTCTCCATATTTGTATTCATGGAGGAAGACATCCAGGCCTGAGGGTGACCCTTCCCCAAGGAGCATGGCCCCCAGAGAGGAGCCCAGTGGAGGTGGGAGGAGAGGTCCACCCCCCTATTCCCCTCTTGCTGCAGCCCCCAGACATGGATACGGTCACCTCCCTCCTGACCCAGGGTCTGCTCTTGAACTTGGCTCTCTGTTAGGTCTCTCAGAAGCCCTCCCCCGGGGCTGGTGGGGCTGGAAAGGATTCTGGGGAACACTGAATTCGTTCACCAAAGAGCAGCCTTCAGCTGAGTTCCCTGCTGGGGCGCAAAGCTCCCCAAGCCATTAATTCACTCCTCTTCAGTAGGCTCGGTTTGGCAGAAAAACACTTAATTCAGGGTGCAGGCGATGCTTCTGGAAAACCCTTCCTGTAGGAGAGAGAACGTGCCCGCGCGTGTGTGGTGCCCGTACCCTCCCATCCTTCCTGCCTGCCCCATGCCTGGTCCTTGAAGGGCCTTCCTCTCCAGGCTCTCAGACCCCTGCTATGAGCTCTTTTGCCCTTGTCACTGGCAGACAGTTTAAAAAAAAGTCCTGTTTCCCTGTGACAAGTTATGCTTCAGAATAAAAACAATAAAGATTAGATGTGCATTGAGCCAGTGTGTTGATCAAAAGGCCACAATCACTTGTGTGTCTGAAATGCATAAGTAGAGAAACGGATGGGGAAAAAAAAAATATGGTACAGTGGTTGCTGGAACACTTGCTAAACTTCAGTAAAAGGAATAAACTAGATCTGCATGGGTTAGAAGGACTCACAAACCTAATATTGAAAAACAAGGCCATTGACGTAAGAATAAAAAGTATATGTATAAATAATCAAAATGAGTTATATTAACTTATACGTACATGTGTAAAAATGTTTGTAAAATGGACAAGGACTTCTAGTTAAACACAATGGACTGAACACATTTGTATGTTCTCTGCCTCTTGAACCCCACCAAAATGACCTAAAGGAATGAAAATGGCATGAATTACAAAGACGGCTTTACCTGTCTCCTGAGAAACCTGTATGCAGGTCAAGAAGCAACGGTTAGAATCAGACCTACAACAACAGACTGGTTCAAGATCAGGAAAGGGGTATGTCCAGGCTGTATATCGTCATCCTGTTTACTTATACGCAGTACCTCATGTGAAATACAGGCTGGATGAATCACAGCTGGAATCAAGATTGCTGGGAGAGATATCAACAACCTCAGATATCCAGATTATACCACTCTAATGGCAGAAACTGAAGACGAATTAAAGACCCTCTTGATGAAGATGAAAGAGGACAGTGAAAAGGCTGGCCTACAACTCATCATTCAATAAACTAAGATCATGGCATCTGGTCCTACACTTCATGGCAAATAGAAAGGGGAAAAAGTGGAGACAGTGACAGATTTTATTTTCTTGGGCTCCAAAATCACTATGGACAGTGACTGCAGCCGTGAAATTAAAAGACACCTACTCCTTGGAAGGAACGCTCTCACAAACCTAGACAGCCATATTAAAAAGCCGAGATGTCACTTTGCCGACAAGAGGCCATTTAGTCAAAGCTGTGGTTTTTCCAGTAGTCATGTACAGATGTGAGAGTTGTATCATAAAGAAGGCTAAGCACTGAAGAATTGATGCTTTCAAACTGTGGTGCTGGAGAAGACTCTTGAGAGTCCCTTGGACAGCAAAGAGATCAAATCAGTCAATCCTAACGGAAATCAACCCTGAATATTCATTGGAAGGGCTGATGCTGATGCTGAAGCTCCAGTCCTTTGGCCACCTGATGCAAAGAGCCAACTCGTTGGAAAAGACCCTGATTCTGGGAAAGATTGAAGGCAGGAGGAGAAGGGAGCGGCAGAGGATGAGATGGTTCGATGGCATCACTGACTCAATGGCATGAGTTTGAGCAAGCTGCAGGATATGGTGAAGGACGGGGAAGCCTGGCCTGCTGCAGTGTGTGGGGTCACAAAGAGTCGGACATGACTAAGCAACTGGAGAACAAAGGCAGCAGTACGTAAGAGAGCTCTAAACCTTGAAAGATGGAAGAGTAAAACTTGTTTCGTGCCAGCTTCTCCCACCCCCTGAAATGTCTACAAGGGAGAAAGCCAACTGGTAACAAGCCAGTTAGCGCCACAAAATCCTCCAAATGCTTCGAACATGGAGGCACCAGGTATCCCTAAAATGGAAGTTCAGGATGGATGTGAAAATAGCATCGATTGGAAGAAGTGGTTAGACCCAAGCCCAGATGGCATGTGACCGCCCTTCTTTGCCCCTGGTAGAAGATGGTTTACAGCTGGCCAAGGCTGAGCTAGAAGGATTCTGGCTTGGGAACCCCAAGCCCAGCCAAAGGCTGGGGTGAGGTGACAGTTAATGGGGGAGACCATCACCCCCCTCCCTCGGCCAACAGCTGGGCCTCTTCCCCATAGAGCCAGCCCCAAAACAGGACATTATTGAGTTTCTCTCTGGAAAGCCAAGTAAAGAGAAAAGATCGACAGATCCTGAAATTGACAATTTCCCAGTCTCTACCCTGCATTCCCAAGCCCTGCCCACATGCACAGAGCTACCTGTTAGCTTTCCTGAGTTGCAGTCATAGTGACAACAGCCGGGGGTACCAGCAATTGAGTAAAACCAACAGCCAAAGATACAGAGACTCCAATACACCGAAGAAAGGGGTCAGAGGACATTCCTCTGAAAGTATTTGTCCATGAGACAGGAAGAAACTCATTTTTTAAAAGGAAGTGTTAAAGCTCTTGAATATTAAAAATATATATATAGCATAAATTTTAAAATGCATTATAAGGGATGGAAATATGGGAGAGAACCTTCTAGACAGTAAAACACTGAAACAAAGAGATGTTAAAATAGGGAGAAAAATCCAAGACAGTTGGACCACCAAAAGATCAGATCCATGCAGAAGGTCTAATTTCCAACCGATAAGAACTGCAAGCCGAGAAACAGAAGAGAGAGAAAATTGTGGAAGAAATGATACAAGAATATTCCCAGAACTGAAGGAAAAGAACTTCCATAGAGCAAGAACCTGCCAAGTGCAGGGCACAGCGACTTAAAACCACAGCCGTGTGGCCAGCCACCAGCCTCGTGAGCCGCCGAGTGGCGATACCTGTAGATGAAGATGCTCCTGGCCTGCAGCTGCAGTGCAGTTCCCCGAAGTCTTGCTAAAACAGAATCTCACCCACCAGGTCTGGGTCAGGACCTGAGCATGCCTGTCTATCAAGTTCTGTTATGATGCCGACGCTGCTGGCTGGAAGACTGCACTGTGGTCCAGGGCAGTGGAGTCACCTGACGAGCTTGACACACACTCATGCTGGATACACCCCCAGAGATTCTGCTCTAATCAATTTGGGGCCCAGCCTTGATATCAGGATTTTGTAAAGCTCCCCTGTTGACCCTATGTGCTGGCAGAACTGAGAATCATTGCCCTATAGAAAAACTCTTCTCTGTGAATTCCAAAAGATGTCCATGGGATGTCTAGAGCAGTACCGTTTTACTAGCTAAAAACTGGAAACAACCTCAATACCATCCACAGAAGAAAAGATCCATAAATTGTGAGATAGTCAAACGTGCCCCGCTCAGTAGAGCTGAGTCTCACAAACAATGCTGAGCAAAGAAACAGATGGCAGAAAAAAATAAATACGTTATGACACCATCTATGTGGAGATTTTAAAACATGCAAAAATGTTATGCATTAACATATATTTTATGCAGTGGAAGAATAAACGCATAGGAAGGATAAACAACAGATTTCAAGATACATCTTGAGAGGAAGAGGCATAAGGAGTGGTTTCAGCTTTACTGATAATGTTCCCTTCATCTCAGTGATAGACTGATGGGTTTCTAATATTTATAATATTTCATTATATGTTATATTTGTGGTGTTTATATATGTCTGAAGTCTTTCCAAATAAAAACTGTAGGAAACATGGGGATTCCCTGGAAGTCCAGTGGTTAGGACACCATGCTACCAGTACAGGAAGTGCAGATTAAGTCTCTAATTGAGGAACTAAGATCTTGCATGTGGCGAGGAGTGCAGGAAAAAAAATACTTTGGGGAACTCTAGCAAGCCTTTTTTCTTTTTTTGGCTGCACCATGTTGTGTGTGGGGGTTCTTAGTTCCCTGACCAGGGATTGAACCTGTGCCCCCTGCATTGGAACACAAAGTCTTAACTACTGGACTTCTGGGCAAGCCCCCCTAGACCAAGCCTTATCATGAAATTTTGGGACACCAGGTAAAAAAATCCAAAAGGAAAAAAATGCTAAAACCTTCCAAAGAGGAAAAAAAAAAAAAAATTAACAGGTCATATACCAAGAGCCAGGGATTACAATGGCTTTGAAATTCTCCAATCAAATTTTGAAGCCAGAACACAGTGAAGAAGTATCTTCTGAATTCTGGCAGGAAATGATTTCTAATCTGGATTTATATCCACCCAAATCTCAATGACGGTAGAATGAAAATATTTTCAGACTTGTGAGGATTCTCTTTTTTTTTTTTTAATTTAACTCCCATACATTCTTTCTCAGGCAGCTACCACAGGATGTGCTCCAACCAAACAAGGGAGAAAACCAGGAAAGAGGATATGGAGACTCAGGAAACTGGAGCTGACACAGGAGAGGGGCAAAGAGAGTCCCCAGGATACTAGAAACAGCTGCGGTCAGGGGCCAAGGCCAAGCCAGAGCATGAGGACAGATAAGGTACACAAGGATGTACAAACAGGAAGCATCCCTGTGTTAGATTGAAAATAATATCATGATAGTTTGTATCATGATATATAATATACAAAACTGAAACATCAAGAAATAGAATCAGCAGGAGATTTCAGTGCGAAGGTAAACACCAGCGGAGATGGCTAAAAGCTCTAAGAGTTACCAAGAGAGGTACTTGGAAGTGGGAGTAGGGGATTGTTGCCCTATGTTATAAAGTTTGCAGGACAATTTTTTTTTTAATTTATTTGGCTGTGCTAGGTCTTAGTTGCAGCATGTGGGACCTGGTTCCCTGACTAAGGATCGAACCTGGCCCCCCTCCCCATTGGGAATACAGAATCTTAGCCACTGGACCACCAGGGAAGTCCCCAAGGATAATTTTTAAATTATGTTTATGGAGGCTGCAGGGGTTGGGCCCCTCTCCTGGACTGGGTCTGGTCTGGGCATGGGGTTCTAGTGGGAGCTGAGTGTGGTGGCTTGTGCTACATCAGGTCTGAGGGGTCTAAGGGGATGTTGGTCCCCTTAGATATTACATTTCTAACAATGGAATTTTTAATGGAAAAATACGTATCAAATAGGATAAACCCATTGTGAGAGCCCTGAGGCCATAGCAGGTAAGTAAATAAGAAGGTGATGAGGACCTGCTTGGCAGAGAAAATACAGCCCCCAAAGGTCCCTATGTACAAATATCCAGTCTGTAAGGAGCTGTTGCCTCTGGCTCTCAGCTCTCAGGAACCTCCATGCTGGGACCAACACCCCCTTAGACCCCTCAGACCTGAGGTAGCACAAGCCACCACACTCAGCTCCCACTAGAACCCCATGCCCAGACCAGACCCAGTGCAGGAGAGGGACCCAACCCCTGCAGCCTCCAGGCTGAATCCCAAATGTGTTTCCTAGAGGATTGATAGGGTCCTGAAGAAGTTTTATCACGTATTAACCCAGAAGCCCTCAGCTTTAGGGCAGACATGGATGCTGAACCCCCTACCAGGGTCTGGGAGCTGCCAGGAGTCAAGGGTTCTTTGTGGGCTGTTTGGGAACCTAGAAATCCTTTCTTTATAAAAATGAAAGCATTGCTTTCTGAGTCTTCAAGCAGCCAACTCACAAGTTAACCTTTGGACATGAGACTCTTGTGGCTAAGGATGGAGGGAGTTCTATGCTATCTGTAAAAATTACAGAGTGCAGAAGTGACTTGATTTGTCCCAAATATCAGATAGCCCAAGTAGTTCCTAAAGAACTACAGGTGGAAAGTTCGTGAACTTTGAACACTGGTTTCAAATCCCAGTCCTACTACTTAGTTGCTGAAATTATGGGTACTGCTCTGTCTCTACTTGCTGATCTGTAAAATGGGGTAATACTTCCTTCATAGGATGTTGCGGAACTTAAAAACCTGAAAGCACATGTAAAACTCCTACCACTGCTGTTAGTCGTGACTCCCATAGGATTCAGATGTGGCGCTTGCCTCAGGAGTCTTTTAGATGATGTAAGGAGGTAAGTTCGGTGCTTGCATTGACCCTGAGGCCCAGCAGATGGTCATTTCTTCCCCTTGGGGAACAAGAGTTCATCCACCCAATATTGACTGGCAGCTACTGGGCTGTGAAGGGCAGTGTCAGAGGCTGAGGTTCAGTGGTGGACAAAACAGACATGGCCCCCACCCTCCTGCAGCATCGGAATCACCCAGTGGCCTTGTTAGAACATAGGTCCCTGGACCGCACCCCAGAGCTTCACTCAGAGGTCCAGGGAGGGGCTGAGAACGTGTGTTTTTAAGTTCCCAGATGATGCTGACACTCCCCGCGGGGAGGCCAACTTTGAGACCCATGAATCTAGCGGAACCCATTTACCTGTGTCTCCTTGGACTGACACCCCTAGACCGACCCAGGCAAGAGAGCAGGGAGTGAATGATGATGACCCGTTGGCAGACAAAACTCAGAGACCCTTTGGAGGAGGAGACAACCCTGGAACTGAGTCCTGCTGCTGTGTCCCACCCCCAGGCAGAGGCCCCTCCCCTAGCTGTTCCTTAGCCCTGGAGCAAAGAGCATCCACTGGCTCAGCAGGTGAGAGTCACTTCCACCCACAGAAGGTGAGGGCTGGCATCTTTCCCAAGTGAGAAAACGCCCACTTTCTGGTGTTGCCAGAAGCCTGCAATCTCTTTTTCTGCCTCTCCAGCGAAATGTCTCTAGCATGTTCCGAGTGCTGAGTGCTGGGGAGCAGCAGGCAGCAAAGAGGAAAGTTGCCCGGCCGGAGGTACCCCAGGCAGTGCCCTCCCTTTCTTTCCTCACTGCCCCCGCCTCTTCACACCACTTTGTTTGCTGACAACAAAGAGAGCCCTTAATTCCACTGAGCCGGGCCCGGGAGAGACGAAGCATTTTGCTGTGTAATAGACATCATGGCCACCATCTGTTGAGTCAGGCACCTGCTGCAAGCTTTAGGGATCCTCACCCACCTATATGACAGATGCTTCTAATGTTCCCGTTTTGCAAAAGAGGAAACTGAGGCCCAGGGTCATTGAGATGCCTGTATTTGAATGCAGGGCAGGCAGATGCCAAAGACCATGCTGCAGGGGTGGTGGGGGAGGGTGGGTGTTGGTGAGAATAAGTCGGGATTCTGATGGGAAGGGAGCCCGATACAGGCAGAGAAAGGAAGGCACAGATCGAAATATCTAGATGAATAGGGTAAAGTCAGCCCCTTGTCCCACTGGGGTATTTTCCTGCTAATAAACAAATGAGAACAAAGCCCAGTCGGTGCTCAGAGATTTTTGCCTCCATGCTGGACACGGCCTTGTACCCCCAGCCCAACGAGGTTGAGAACACCCCACGCTCTCTTCAGCCTTCCCTCATCGGGACACCCTGAATCGGTCCTGTGAAGCAGCTATCTTTTCAGGCCATGCATTTAGCTGGGAGGGTTTCTAGGAGCTTCCATCAACCAAGTAGCCTCTCAGCACTTTTGGAGTCAGAGCCTGTCTATTTCGACTGACCTATAACTCCTCCCCGGGGCTGTGGGAGCCACACCTTGAGCATGACCCCTGAACTCCAGGACCAGCAGTTCCACAGCCCCCAGCTCATCTCAGCTGTCAACCCCCCACAACTGTCTTGTCTTCCCACTCCACCCACCCCTCTTTCCTTTTTTCCCTTTATTTTTTGTTATTGTGGTGAAATACACATCACGTGAATGTTAACCCTTTTTAAGTGTGCAGTTCAGTGATACTTAAGCACATTCACATGGTTGTACAGTCATCACCACCATCATCTCCAAAACTTTTTCATCGTTCCAGAGGAGAATTCTGCGCCAGTTACAGGCTAACTCCCCATTCCTCCCGTCCCCACCCCCGGCACCCTCTTACCACTTTCTGTCTCTGTGAACTTGAACTCTAGGTACCTCATGTAAGTGGAATCAATCATACAGTGTTTGTTCTTATGTGTCTGGTTTATGTCCGTTCATGGTTTCTGGATCCGTCCATCCGGTAGCCTGTGTCATCTCACGGTTGTCTCATCTCACGGTTGAATAATATTCCACTGGGCAGCTAGATCTCGTGGTTTATCCATTCACCCGATTCCCCTGTTGATGGGCAGTTAGGTTATTTCCACCTTTTGACTATTGTGAGGAAGGCTGCTGAATGCACGGATACGTGCCGTACATACCGCAGATACACAAGGATCAGTTCGAGGCCGTGCTTTCCCTTCTTTTGGGAGTACACCCGGAGCGCGGCTGCTGGGTTGTGTAGTGTCCTACATGTTGTTTTTAAGGGCTCATCACTCTCCCACGGCAGCTGCACCATCTCGTACACCCCCCAGCAGGGCCGGAGGCTCTGCTGTCCTCCTCGCCTCTCCGTCCCCCGCGGCTCGTGACACGGGGAGCGGCAGTCACCCCGGGGCCTCAGCTGCTTCCTCGGTGGTCGGAACTGCACTGGCCTCAGCGCTGGTCTCGGGGGCACATGCGAAACCTATGCAGTCACTCAGGGCCCCAAGCTCAGTTTCATGCTCTGCTGTCCCTGTCTCAAAATTCTCGATAATGTTGAACAGGGAGCCCTGCGTTTTCATTTTGCACTGGGCCCTGCAAATTCTATAGCGGGTCCTGGCTGGCCTGGCTGTTGTTTCTAGGTGCAGACCCTATAGTACGGCCAAATCCACAGTCAAGGCCTGACAGGTAGGATCCTCACTTTCTGCTGGCCTTGCTGCCGGCCCACGTATGAGACAGGAGAACTGGACTCAACAAGTCTTCTAATTGTGTTCCCCAGAGGTCCCAGGGGTGGAGAGATGGGAAGTCCCAGGGGACAGGAGTGGGGCCCATATCATCCCCGCCCTTACTGCCAACCTGGGGGCTCCCTCGGACCCGTTCTCTCTATTTGGCTCTGCAGCAGGAAGGAAGCCACTGGAAACCAACCGATTTGTCTGGACCCGCCACCCCAGGCCACCCTGGCCCTGCACTCTGCCCCCAGGGAGGGAGAAGAAGCCTCTGGCATAAGGAGACCAGGTAGAGGGCCCCATGGTGGGAGAGGTATCCTGGGCACAAGCCCAAAAAGCCCTGGGAGCGGCCCTTGCCAGGGAGATAGACACACACACACACAACCCCATGCAGACACAGAAAGATCCAACTGTTTACACATGGGACCAGTCGGTTCAATTGTTCATCTCAAGGGCCAGCCGAGGCTCTTCTGCACACGGGAGGGATGAGATTAAAGGAAAACCTGACATGGGCCTTGCCCAGGCCATTTGGGGAGAAAGGCCCTGTCAGGCAGACATTGGCAGGGCCCCTGGCAAGACTGTCGCCTGCAGAGAAGGGCCTCGAGGCTCTAGTGTCCTCATCTGTCCCTTCCCCAGCAGCTGGCCAGGACTCTGACCTGCAAGTGCCCAGCCCCACCCCTCAGGCTGCCTTGTGCTGAAACCCAGGGAGAGAGTGGGCGAGGGGGATCGGGCAGGGGGAGGGGAGAGGCAGGTGGGGGCTGGAAGAACCCTGGGAGACCCAGACAAGCTGCCCCCTCGGCCTCACGAAGACAGGCGGGGCTCTGAGCTCTTTGATGCAGACCGCAGGATGTCTGCAGCCGCTTCAGTGCCAATTACCAGGGAAATAATTCAGTGTGCTCACCCCCTGCCTCTCAGCAGATACTCTTTGGGGACATTTTAAATCTGACTGTACCTGCTGAGCAGCTGACAAGTGAAGCCTCTCCCTGCCCATTGCCGGCTCCTCCACCTCTCTGCCCAAGCTCTTTAATGGGGAAAAAGGGGACCAAAAGCTGGGGCTTGTCATCCCTGCCCGCCACCACCCCACCCCCACACCGTCCTAGGCAGGGCCTGCTCTGATCAGAACCCAGCTGAGCTGGACTCCCTAGAGTCCGTTCCCCTCTCCCCTGCCCCCGGCTCCTTAAAGGCAGGGTCATGTCTTATTCATCTTTGAGTCCCTGGTGAGCTGTCAAGAAATATTGTGGGGTGGAGAGATGGGTAAACGGGGAGGTGGATAAGTGGGTGGACAGGGTGGAGGGCCAGGAGGAGAGAGGGAAGGATGGATGGAGGAAGGGAGAGGAAGGGAGGGCTGGAGGGAGGGGGTGTGGACCGGAGGAGAGCTGGGCAGACGGATGGAAACATAAGTGAATGGTTATTATCTGTGGACCAGGGTATTGAAAGACACTGAGGATAGAAGGATGGACTGCTGTCCACTGAGAGAGGATGGATGGGTGGATAGATGGGTGGATGGATGGGTGGATGGATGGATGGATGGATGGATGGGTGGATAGATGGGTGGACGGATGGGTGGGTGGGTGGGTGGGTGGATGGATGGATGGATGGATGGATGGATAGATGGATGGATGGGTGGATGGATGGGTGGATAGATGAATGGATGGGTGGATGGATGGATGGATAGATGGATGGATGGGTGGATGGATGGATGGATGGATGGATGGGGGGATGGGTGGGTGGATGGGTGGACGGATGGGTGGATGGATGGATGAGGGGATGGATGGATGGGTGGGCGGATGGGTGGATGGATGGATGAGGGGATGGATGGATGGGTGGGCGGATGGGTGGATGGATGGATGAATGGATGGATGGATAGAAACACTCTCAAGTCTAAGGTCCATCTGTTCCCCATCCTTAGGGAAAGGCCAGCAAATCAGGAAACTACACTTTCCACAAGCTGTTGGTCCCTGCTAGGGGCTCACCCAATTCAAAGCAGCTGTTAGGCTCCGGGAGAAGAGCTGATATTGAGACAAACCCAGGCTGCTAAGGACCCAGTCTTTGGGGCCTCCATGAGTACCCTGCCTGGGCACCTGGGCTCCAGGTCCCAGTGCACCTGCTGTCTAAGGGGGTTGCGGTGGGGGGGGGGGGTCGGGTAGGAGTAGCAAGTCCTCACTGTCCTGACCCTGCTCCCTCCAGAGTGTGTGGGTACAGACAGGGTCGCCTTGTCTGCGGGAGCCTGTTTCCCTTTTGAAGGGTGAACCAGCTAGCCTCTCAATGGTGTCACCTGGGAGGGAGGCCGCCCTCAACAGGAGCAGCTCTGCTGCAGGGGCTGGAGCACAGGCGGGAGCACCATCTCTGAAAGAGCCAAGGAGGGACTCCCTGTGGAACCCTGCACAGCCAAGAAGAGATCCCCACTGCAGCCTTTCCCCACTCTGAAGCCCTTCCCAGTCCACACTGATCGTGTAGCCCAGTTCCATGTGCAGCCTCCTTATGTGATCTGAATGGTTGGCCCCACCTTTCCTCTTGGGGAAAGGAACTGTCTTTGCTTAGGAAAATACTTTTTAAGGCTGATAGTGGCTGTTCCTGAGAACATAGTCTAACCAGGACCCACGGCCACAAAAAAGATAGGAATGAACAGGAATTTAGAAGAAGGGAGAGAGGTCAGAGAGTGACGCCAGAGAGATGGGATGAGGTTGGGGATCTCTGAGTGAGGCCACCACTGCCCCTCTCCATGGCCACATGCCCCACCATGGGGGCAGAAGGACTGGCCTGTCTTGTTCCCTGCGATGCTCTTTGCTCTGGGGTGATAGAAGCCACGCCCACCCCACCCAGCACACCCACACACCTTGTGGAGATGGATTTGCAGGAAGAAAGGGTTGAATTTCACAACTGAATCTCTGTGGTTCAGAATCTTAGTATGGACATGATAACTACCCCACAGCGTGGATTCTACTCGGCCAAAGCAAAATCCCCAAGCCAGAGGTGAGGTAAACACTCCAGGCTTTGCAGAAACCTGAGCAAATGCTTCAGCCTTTCCCAGGGCACCTAAGTGGACTTTGAAGTCTCCCCTTCTGAATCTGGGGAACATGGAGACTACAACCTGGGTGACCACCCATCCCAGTGTCTCCACAACTATGGGGTTTCCCAGGGTGCAGGACTTTTAAAAATTACTTACTTGGATTTGGTCGTGCTGGATCTTCATTGTCGCCCACAGGCTTTGTCTAGTTGTGGTGAGCGAGGGCTACTCTTCATTGTGGTTCACAGGCTTCTCTTGTTGCAAAGCACAGGCCCTAGGCTGTGTGGACTTCAGTAGTTGCAGCTCTCAGGGTCTAGAGCGCAGGCTCCCAGGCTTCGTTGCTCTGCAGTATGTGGAATCTTCTAGGACCAGGGACTGAACCTGTATCCCCTTCATTGGCAGGCAGATTCTTATTCACTGAACCACCAGGGTAGTCCAGGATGTAGGACTTTCAGTGCTAAAGGTGGGAAAGGTGCTGGGCACACTGGGAAGTGTTGCTGCTGCTGCTGCTGCTGCTGCTACTAAGTCATGTCAGTCGTGTCCGACTCGGTGTGACCCCATAGACGGCAGCCCACCAGGCTCCTGTCCCTGGGATTCTCCAGGCAAGAATACTGGAGTGGGTTGCCATTTCCTTCTCCAATGCATGAAAGTGAAAAGTGAAAGTGAAGTCGCTCAGTCATGTCCGACTCTTCGTGACCCCATGGACTGTAGCCTACCAGGCTCCTCCGTCCCTGGGATTTCCTAGGCAAGGAGTACTGGAGTGGGGTGCCATTGCCTTCTCTGTGGGAAGGGTTGCTTCCCCTTAAACATCTGGGTCCCTTGGGCCATGCTGGATTCTAGACTCAGCCCCTCACATACTTCCCCCCACCCTGTTAGTTCTCACAGCACTGGGAGGCAGACACATTCCTCCCACTTTGAAGATAAGGAAACTGAGTTTGGGAGAGGTTAAGCCACTTATATGAAATAACACAGCTAGCAAGGGGCAGAATGAGGATTTGAAACCCAATCCCCGTTCTTGAGCCTGTGCTCGTCTACCTGGTCCCCTAAGGATGCTCAACTTGTTGAAAACTGCAATCAGCCTCCTCAAGTAGCCTTACGCTGTGCCCTGGTGTCAAGTCCCCTTGGTTTCTGGAACCACTCCCTCCCTCTCGGCCCGCTTCCTGCCAATGGCTTTGCCTTCCGTGGGCCCCCGGCTGTGGGTCCCAGCAGGCCTTTGCCACACTCTCCATCAGCCCAGCAGAGCCCTGTGGGACTTCACCACACAGCCTCCTCTGAAATCAGAGGAAACAAAAATGTCCTCTCCTTCCTGCCCTGGATTTTATCAGCCCCTCCTCCCCACTGTGTTCCATGCCCTGAACCTCCCTCATCCGCTCCTAGGACTGAAAGCAGTATTTTCCACCCAGCCGAGGGATTTCCACACTGGGAATTCAAGCAGCGCAGCGTGGAATAGGCTCAAACAGAGTCAGCTAATGGAAATAACAAGATGATAAATTATTCCACGGACAGAGCGATTTTTCCTTATACCCTGCTTGACTCAGAAAACAGTGTGATCGCAGTAGAAATTGGAGGTGTCAGAGCTGGTGTCTGGGGAAAGAGAAATGAAAGCATTCTGCTTCTGCTATCCATGCAGCCCCCCGGGGGTGAGAGAGAGTATGAGGTTAATCCCAGGCCAGGAGCACAGCTGGCCCAGAGCAGGCATGTCCTCCCTGGAAGCTCCAGGACTTGCTACCAGCTGGCTGAAGAGTCAAAGGCATGAAGCCCAGGCCCTGGAGTCAGACAGAGCTGGGTTCTCTTTCCAGCTCTGGCATCTGCTGTGTGACCTTAGACAAGTAACTTAACCTCTCTGAGACTCAGTCTCCCAGAGATAACAAGAGTGAGGATTACAAGTAAGGCCTGGCACTTGCTCTTAATTGATGCCTTGTTCGTGATAATGATGGCCAATGCCCTGACTTGCCCTCCTCTCCCTGGATATGCCCACTCCATGTAATCAGTGGGTAAACAGAATAGCTCCCAGGCTTTAGATGTAAGCTCCAGCAGGGGAGGTCAGGAACTGCCGTTGAACACACCACCCTGGGACCATTTGGGGTACCAGGCCCATGCCACCAGGAGGCAGCTCCCCAAGGTGAGCCCCAGCCCCTGCCCAGCACTGCTAATTCCGGGACTGGGGGTTGGAGAATGCCGTCTGACCCTTACCTCCCACCCAGCCCAGGCACTCAGCTTACAGTGTCCTCCACTCTCCCCAAAGCTTCCAGACAACTGACGTTCACCCTTTCCCTTGTCAGTGTTCTTGTTTTGGTGTATGCCTCCCCTTTTAGCCACTTTTCTAAACCTTTCTGAGGTGTATTTACGGGCATCCCTTTTCTTCCAGATCAACATGTCAGCAAGCATCTTGTAAACTTCGCTTGATTACTCCGGGTGCTATGGACATGAGGTGATCCCTGGGCCCCCAGCACTAAGTGGCCCCCATGTATATTGAGCTGAGTTCAGTTCAGTTCAGTTGCTCAGTTCAGTGTCCAACTCTTTGTGAATCCACGAACCACAGCACACCAGGCCTCCCTGTCCAGCACCAACTCCCAGAGTTCACTCAAACTCATGTCCATTGAGTCGGTGATGCCATCCAACCATCTTATCCTCTGTCGTCCCCTTCTCCTCCTGCCCTCAATCTTTCCTAGCATCAGGGTCTTTTCAAATGAGTCAGCTCTTCTCATCAGGTGACCAAAGTATTGGAGTTTCAGCTTCAACATCAGTCCTTCCAATGAACACCCAAGACTGATCTCCTTTAGGATGGACTGATTGGATCTCCTCACAGTCCAAGGGACTCTCAAAAGTCTTCTCCAACACCACAGTTCAAAAGCATCAGTTCTTCAGTGCTCAGCTTTCTTTATAGTCCAACTTTCACATTCAGACATGACTACGGGAAAAACCATAGCCTTGACTAGACGGACCTTTGTTGACAAAGTAATATCTCTGCTTTTTAATATGCTGTCTAGGTTGGTCATAACTTTTCTTCCAAGGAGTAAGCGTCTTTTAATTTCATGGCTGCAGTCACCATCTGCAGTGATTTTGGAGCCCCCAAAAATAAAATCAGCCACTGTTTCCCCATCTATTTGCCATGAAATGATGGGACCAGATGTCATGATCTTAGTTTTCTGAATGTTGAGCTGTAAGTCAAGTTTTTCACTCTTCTTTCACTTTCATCAAGAGGCTTTTTCATTCCTCTTCACTTTCTGCCATAAGGGTGGTGTCATCTGCATATCTGAGGTTATTGATATTTCTCCCAGAAATCTTGATTCCGGCTTGTGCTTCTTCCAGCCCAGCGTTTCTCATGATGTACTCTGCATAGAAGTTAAATAAGCAGGGTGACAATATACAGCCTTGACGTACTCCTTTTCCTATTTGGAACCAGTCTGTTGTTCCATGTCCAGTTCTAACTGTTGCTTCCTGACCTGCATACAGGTTTCTCAAGAGGCAGGTCAGGTGGTCTGGTATTCCCATCTCTTTCAGAATTTTCCACAGTTTATTGTGAGTCACATAGTCAAAGGCTTTGGCATACCCTGCCCTAAATGTTATTGTCAACAGACCTGCCCCCAGAAGCCCTCCTGGCCTCCCTTCCAACCTCCTTCCCGCTGCCCCTGGGGGCAATGTGTTAGCCAGTGGAAGGTAGATAAACAAACTTTATCAAACTGTTGGTCTTCATTTCCATTAAGGCCAAAGCTTGGACTCTGAACTAAGCTCTGTTCTAAAGACTTTTTTTTTTTTTACTGTTCAGAGGCTTTTGATTCCTTCACTTCCCAGAAACTGGCTGAGGTCCCAGGTTGAAGTTGCCTTGAAGTTTGACTACTAAAGAAGAAAAAAGGTTTTCCTCTATTTTGTTAACGCAATCCAGAGTTTGAGCTGGTATCATAAAGATTTCAAACATCCTGGATAGGACTTCTTCAACTGGATTGTTTTGGTAAATACAAATATGAAACTGGAGGGCACCCATACAGGAGGAAAAGTCCCAACTCTGGACTGAGATGGGCCAAGTGGTGGGTACCCCTGAATGGCCCAAATTTTAGGGGGTCCAGAAACCAAACCTCCCCCAGATGTGGGGGCTGGCATTAAACTGCTCACATCTGTGTCTTGCCAAATAAGAATATAAAATCATAACCATCCTATGAGAGCATTCTTATTTCAGAAAAGAAAGGAAAAAGGATCAAGAAAAAGCCCATCTTTTTTGAATTAAGAGAATTTAATTTTGTGAAAAAGTAACTAGATTGTCCTCTGTCTTTCCCATCTGGCTGCATCTGGGTAAAAATCCCCATCACTTACCAGCTTTAGCAAATCACCAGGCAGGCCCAAGGCTCAGGGGCTGGATGCTACAACACTGGACATAGGCTGGGTATTTCCCCGTGCCAAGGGGAGCAGACTCACAGCCCGGACTTGTTAGCTACTGGATCCTGCAGAAGGCCCCCGTGCCTCAGTTTCCCCATCTGTGAAATCGTAGTGGTCACCGTGCACACCTGGTGG
This sequence comes from Budorcas taxicolor, assembly GCF_023091745.1. Lineage (NCBI taxonomy): Eukaryota > Metazoa > Chordata > Mammalia > Artiodactyla > Bovidae > Budorcas > Budorcas taxicolor. The sequence continues at coordinate 22,375,564 of NC_068928.1, forward strand.
AGCATGGAGACCATGGGTCTGGCACACAGCACACACTCATTCAGTGTTTGCTCTTGTGTTTTGAATGCGACGTCCACGCCCTCGCGGGTCTGTATAGGTTCACGTGAGTCCAGGGACAGGAATGATCCTTGGGGACAGGAAGCATCCAGGCCAGTGAGCAGAGTCATGGTACATTGGGCTCCTGGCAACACAGGAGCCGGGCTGGCCCTGTGGCTCCAACAGCCCTGTGAAGTCCCCAGAGATCACACACAGCTCGGTTTCCCTGGAGCTGAGACTTTATTTAGCAAAGGCCCTCAGCATGCCGGAGGCCCCGCCCCTAGCAGGGAGGGGCCCTGCCCCTAATGGAGCATTTCCTGGGTCCTGACCCTGGCAGAAGGGCCACTGAGGGACCCAGCAAGGCCGAATCCCCCCACTCCCAGCACACACTGACATTCTCTTCATTCTTAGCACAGTGAGCACGGGGAACTTTTGCACACTGACCCTGATGTGCACCTGGGTGGATGTACACCCGGCTAGATGTGCACCCATGGGTGTGTGCTGCTGTGTGTACCACTCTGCGCACGTGCGGCTGTATCAGTGTGTTTGTAGGCACATGCATGAGCCTAGAAGAATTTAGGAGATGGTTCTGACATCTCTCCTTTTCTACCCAGCCTCCCCCTCCCTTTCGCCCTTTTCTGTAATGAAAAGAGAAAACAGCAGAGGGGAACAGAACAGGGGACCGAGGTAGGAGTCCCAGAGACCTAGGTCTGAACCCCAAGCTGTGCATGTCCCCACGCCAAGGATGCGGAGCGAGTCACCCAGGGCCTCTGAGCGGCAGCGTCTCCTCTGTGAGAGGGAAGTGTTCGCCCGACAGAGCTGATAGCAGGAAAGATTCAGGGCATCCAGTGGGATTCAGGGCATCTGGGGAGTGGGGCTGTTTGCAGGCTCTTGGGTCAGGCGGCTAGATCCCCAGCCACTTCCATCAGTTTCTAGCAGAGGGACCTTGGGCAGCTTCTCACCCTCTCTGAACTCGCCCTACAAGGTTCTGCAGGGGTTCAAAGAGTAACATAGGTAACATAACGTGGCGTGGCACGTAGTAGGAGCTTTATAGAGGGCAGTTATTAAAATGTGCATCAAAAAGCATTTAGAGAAAAAGAGAGAAAACAAAGCATTTCAGACTTTTTTGGAGGAATGGAAATATGTTCCACAATTGGACTGTGTGGATGGTTGCACAACTCTGTAAATTTACTCAAAACCATTAAATCGTATGCTAGAAACAGTGGAATTTTATAGCGTATAAATTATACCTCAATAAAGCTATTTTGGGGTAAAGTATTTAGAGTTGAGTGGAAAAGCAAGTTACAGAATAATACAGGCAGTATTGATACCACTTGTGAAAAGTTCTAAGCTATATAAAACAGTATTTTTCTAATATAAGTATGCATAGTAAAAATATCAAACAGAGCCTGGAATGATGTATCATAACTATGTTTGCTCGCTGGGTGGATGCAAATCAGGAAGGGAAATTTTTATCTGTAATGTTTTATTGTATTTATATATTTAAATGACCGGGAAACCTAGGCACTGGTGTCATAAAACTCAGAGTATGTAGGGGGCAGGGGAAGCCAGGAATGAGAGACACACATCATGGGTGGGTGGGGGGGGGGTGGTCATAACTTCCTGCTTCATGACTTCTGTGATGAAATGGTGGTGATTATGCTGGTGTTTGCTTTATGGCTATTCATTACACTGTGCATCTATATTTTGTGCAGTTTTCTATGTTACAGTTCAGATTTTTTAAGCTAAAAAAAAAAAACCTCTCTAGAAAAAGGATGAAAATGTTCACTTTGATGGTTGTGTTTGGTGGTTGGCTATGTCAACCTCTACACCCTTGTGTACTGAAATTCAAAATAAGTCAGAAGAAATAATGACCTGCCTTGCAGCATGGGGTGAAAGCTATATAAGGTAATTTTGATCATACACTGAAGCGCCTGGGGGACAGGAAGTGGAGGGGCATTGTCCTTCCTCCTCAGTCAGGGTGGCCCTGGCATTGCCTTGGCGGTCCCCAGTCCCCATAGGAGCAGCTGGGCTTGAAGCAGCCCCCTTCACCTGCTCCCTAGGCTCCCAGACAGAGCACAGGCAGATGGTGGAGGAGCCGCAGCCAGCGTCCCTCATTTACCAGGCTCTCCACGCCTCTGGCTGATGGATGACACTCCAGGCTCCCTCCCGCCTCCCTTTGGACATGGCTGTCTCCAAGGCCACAGTGGCCCAGGGTGGGAGCTTGTGCGGGGCCAGGGAGGAGCCGGCCGGCTGGCAAGGCCTCAGCTCCCTCCTACCACCGCTGCTCCACCTGTAACCCAAGGTTCTCCCCAACAGCCCAGACTCGCGGGGGCTTCTAGCTGGCCTGGCTGCCAATGCGCTTCATTTTTCCCTTCAGTCACTGAGAACTAAGCGCCCACCCGCCGTGGGCCACGCACTGTGCTGGGTCCTTGTCTCCAGGGAGCTCACAGACCATGAACAATAAGCAGGACCTGAATTAACTGTCTTGTTCGGATTGTCAGTCCTCTAGAGGAGATGGCCTGGAGCTGATATCTGAAAGGTGAGCATCCGCCCCCACCATGAGATGATGTGGTACAAGCATATTTGGGGGGCATTGCTGGCCAGTGCAAAGGCCCTGAGGCAGACCCAGGCTTGCATCAGTGGGCCTGGGCAGGGGAGGGCAGGATGAAGGAAAGGAATTGGATTCCTCTTCAGGACTAAGTACCCTCTGCCAAAGCCTGGGAAGGGGGCACGGTACAGTCATCAGGGCCACCAGAACCCGTCTGGGGAGCAGCCCCAGGAAAACCCCACTGGCATATTTGGGTTATGCTTTAAGCCCTGACCTAGAGGTTGCACTCACAGGACCCCAGATAGCAGGAAAGGGTAGAACCACCCTCCTTGCCCCCCAGACAGAGGCAGGCAGAGAGCCACGGGCCCTGCCTCAGCATTACTGAGTGACTTTGTACAAGTGGGGTCACCTCTCTGGGCCCCGGTTTCCATGTTAACAAAGATTGGCTGTGTTGTGGAAAGCCACCTACCCCCAGCTTCAGAACTCCAGGATTGCAGGTGATTCCGGGCTCCACCCTGGGCCTGCAGCCTGGGCTCCCAGGGAGGTGAGTCCTAGGAAACTCCGCGGGACTCTGGGGGCTCGCCAACTGTGACCCCACAGCTGAGGGCCACAAAGACAGAGCCATCCCTCTGGGTCCGCAAGAAACTGGAACAAAAGACACAGGAGTGAGCTGAGCGCTCGAATGGGCACAGACGCGGCCACGAGGGGGCATCGCTGAAAGAACACCTGGCCTTGGAGGAACCACGCCTGAGCGTGTGGGCAGCACAGGTGTGTGCCGTGCCTGGAGGCGGGGAGGTGAGGGCGACAGGCGGAGAGAGAGCTGCCCGGCAGGGCAGATGGTGTGTTTGGGCACCAGGCTGGCAGCGGGACGGGAGGCTGGATGAGCTGTGAGCACCCTTCACTGCCTGGGAGTCTGACTAAATGCAGGCGCTCACATACTCACCCAGGAGGCAGGGACGTCTGCAGGTGAGGAGCCTCCAGGGTGTGGGGGCCTCCACCTCCGGCCCCTGGAGGGGCCTTCGCACCGGAGTTCCAGCCAGCTGAGCCACCAGCCGTTCTTGCCTGGACCCCTTCCTCCACAGCTCTGCTGACCTAACTCTCAGCCTCCTTCCCATTTCAGAACTGAGGTCCAGGCCTTGTGTCCTGTGCTGGTTGGTCGCTAAGGACCCGCACCTGGGGGCTCATGACCCAGCTGTGGAGCAGGGGAGATGGGTCTGCCTCGCTGCTAGCCTGACTCAGATGCTGGGCTCTCTGAGGAGCTAGGATGTGTCTCTGGGGGAGTGTGGCCCCCTGGGCCTGTCGGTGCCTTGTGAGGTGAGAACTAGCCCAGAGCTGGCGGATGCCGGGCAAACCTCAGCCAGGCTCCAGCCCCAACACACCTGCACGGAGCCGAGTTCTGCCATCTTCAGCGTCAAAGTGTGCAGCAAACTTGGCCTCTTTGTGGGGGTTGGGGGAACAGTAAATTCACAGCCTGAGTGGTGACAGGGCTGAATACATGGAGCCTAATGGCCTGGGCTCAAGTGTTAGTGAGCCTCTTTCTGGTTATGAGACCCTGAGCAATTAACTTAACCTCATTTACTAATTAAAATGATTTTATTGTAATAGTTATGTTTATTTCAATATGCAACAGAGAAATATAACCAGCACATCAGTTCCCATTACAGCGATTGTGGTTAGGACAAAGCTAATCTGAGTCTTTAAAGCATTTTTAATGCAAGTTGATTTATTTATGTAATTTATTTTTGGTTGCACTGGATCTTCATTGGCGCACAAGGGCTTTCTCTAGTTGGGGCGAGAGGGGGCTACTCTGTTAGGATACACGGGCTTCTCATCGTGGTGGCTTCTCTTGTTGTGAAGCACCAGCCCGACAGCGCGGGTTTCAGTAGTTGCAGCTCGTGGACTCAGCAATTGTGGGAAACGGGCTCCGCTGGCCCTCAGCATGTGGAGTCTTCCCTGACCAGGGATCAGCTCTGTGTCCCCTGCTTTAGCAGGCAGATTCCCAGTCACTGGATCACCAGAGCAGTCCCTGCAAGTTGATTTAAAGTAAATAACAACACAGGTCCCGGCTGAGAAGCTGGTTCATAAGTGACGGAGGTCGGAGAATGCCAGGTAAGTGGGTGTCACCTGCCTGGCTGTGTTTTGGGCTTTTGCTGGGGGCTTGGGAACTTCAGAGGGCCCAGGGCAGGCGGAGATGCAGGGACTAGCAGGTGAGAGTGTCAGCAGCAGGGGAGCCTGAAGGGTGCTGCCGGAAGTCTTCCTTCTCTGAGGTCTGATCCCCCCACCCAGCCTGGGCTGCAGTGTGATCTCAGATGTAGCATGGCCACAGGGCACAGCGGGCCCCAGAGTGTGGCCTTGGGCAGTGGTGGCTGACGGGAAGCCTTGGGGACGGTGGCTGCTGGGGAAGGGGTATGGGCCAGGGCTGTCATGTTGGTGGGCAGAGGCATCAGGAACCGTGAGAACGACACGGATCGGATGGTGGGTGTGTTGGTGAGGGCTGGAGCACAGCCTGTCGGTAGAGCACCACAGGGATCTGGGGGGACTCCACTGGCAAGGGATGGAGGAGGGCCAAGCTGGGCAACATGGTGTGAGAGTCCCAGGTCACCAGAGGTCATGTTTACAGAGAGGCAGGGATCTGTGAGCCCCAGGGAGAGGGCTGAGAGAGAAGCAGTAGAAGGGTGCGTGGGACTGGGGAACTTCAGAGCTTCAGGGGACACCCAGGTCACCAGGTCGACGGGACCTGAGTCTTGGTCTTGGTGGGGAGTGAGGAAGTGCTCGGTCAAGGTGAGGCCTCAGGAGCTGGCATCTCTGCCTCTGAGGGGTCTCTGGGACTCACAGTTCCCCTCTGGTGGAGACCCCTGCCCGCTGGACCCAGGCTCCCAGCTCCCACCATCCCCACTGTGGAGCCAGAATTAAGATTTATCTTTCAGGGGCCAGAAATTCAGACAGCAGCAAAGTTTTAAATAATTATTGCTTTTAAAGGATAAAATGAAATTTGTTTTCATCATAGGCTTATTCTTTTCCTATTCTTTCATAGTAGTAAAATATAAAACTTGCCACTTTAACCATTTTTAAGCATATATTTGAATGGGTTAAGTGCATTCAGAATGTCGTACAACCATCACCACTATGCATCCTCAGACCTTCCTCATCATCCCAAAGAGAAACTGTGCTTATTAAATAATACCCCTCACGCTCCATCCCCAAGCCCCTGGTAACTCCTAGTCTACCTTCTGTCTGTATGAATTTCTGTTTTTCATGTATGCAGTATAAATGCATAGAGCAGAAAAATTTCCCTGACCCCTAGTTCCCTTCACAGATGAATTATTTTTATCTATTTCCTGTTTATTCTTTCAGAGGAATCTTATGCTTATATAAATACTTGCATGTATATATATCTTTTTATTTATATACGAAGGGAACATACTGTTTTATGCCTCTTTTTTTATTAAACAATGTATCTGCGATGAAAAGATTTTTAGTGCGTCAGGATATCAATATATCTTCTATATTAGTGCACACAGAGCTGCCTTGTTCTTTGTGTGTGTGGGCACACATGTGTGTGCTCTGCTATGTCTGACTCTGCAAACCCATGGACTGAAGCACTCCCGGCTCCTCTGTCCATGGAATTTCCCAGGCAAGAATACTGGAGTGGGTTGCCATTTCCTGCTCCAGGGGATCTTTCCAACCCAGGGATCGAACCCTCAAGTCTCCTGCGTTGGCAGACGGATTCTCTGCTACCACCCCACCTGGGAAGTGCTTTGTCATTTTTGTTGCTCAGTTGTTCAGTCATGTCCACCCTTTGCGACCCCCTGGACTGCAGCATGCCAGGCCTCCCTGTCCTTCACCATCTTCCAGAGTTTGCTCAAACTCATGTTGCATCGAGTCGGCGATGCCATCCAACCATCTCATTCTCTGTTGCCCCCTTCTCCTTAATGGTTACCTAATAATATTCCAGTGTAAAGGTGAATCATACTGTGTTTACCCTACCCCTTAATAGAAATGCTTCAATTTTCAATTCGCTACATTTATCTATTGTCAGTTTATGCCTATTTTAGTGAAAAAAAAAATGCCACAGCACCTAACTAACAGGAAGAACAAATTAAACATCAAGAAATGCCCTTTCATACCAATTAGAGCAGCAAAAACTCAAGTCAGGTGACATCAAGTGTTGATTCGGATGTGGAAGAACTGGAACTCTCAGATACAGCTGATAGGAATGGAAATGGTCATAACCACTATGACAGCTGTTTGGTATTACCTAATCAAGCTAGAGATACATATGTCCTTCAGCCCAGTGATTCTGTCTCCAGGAGGTTGCAAAGAAACTCTCCCATGTGGGCCAGCAGACAGGACTATCCATGGCAACAGGTACGGAATAATAAAGTGTGGGAATCGTCCTAAATGTCCAGTGATAGGACAAAGGAGAAACAAAGTGTGGTGGAGTATTATACAACAATGAAAACAAACTCTAGTTACATGCATCACCAGGACTAGATCTCACAAACAATGGTAAGTGGAAAAAAAAGTAGTTGTTTGAGGATGTGTAAGTATGATACCATTTATATGAAGCTTTAAGATGTATAAGACAATATCATATATTATTTGTGGATACATACATAGTAACATAAAGGTAAATGCCTGCTGGATCATGGAAAAAAGAAGAGAGTTCCAGAAAAACGTCTATTTCTGCTTTATTGACTATGCCAAAGCCTTTGACTGTGTGGATCACAATAAACTGTGGAAAATTCTGAAAGAGATGGGAATACCAGACCACCTGACCTGCCTCTTGAGAAACCTGTATGCAGATCAGGAAGCAACAATTAGAACTGGAAATGGAACAACAGACTGGTTCCAAATAGGAAAAGGAGTATGTCAAGGCTGTATATTGTCACCCTGCTTATTTAACTTCTATGCAGAGTACATCATGAGAAACGCTGGGCTGGAAGAAGCACAAGCTGGAATCAAGATTTCTGGGAGAAATATCAATAACCTCAGATATGCAGATGACACCACCCTTATGGCAGAAAATGAAGAGGAACTAAAAAAAGCCTCTTGATGAAAGTGAAAGAGGAGAGTGAAAAAGTTGGCTTAAAGCTCAACATTCAGAAAACGAAGATCATGGCATCTGGTCCCATCACTTCATGGCCAATAGATGGGGAAACAGTGGAAACAGTGTCAGACTTTATTTTGGGGGGCTCCAAAATCACTGCAGATGGTGACTGCAGCCATGAAATTAAAAGACGCTTACTCCTTGGAAGAAAAGTTATGACCAACCTAGATAGCAAATTAAAAAGCAGAGACATTACTTTGTCAACAAAGGTCCGTCTAGTCAAAGCTGTGGTTTTTCCATTGGTCACGTATGGATGTGAGAGTTGGACTGTGAAGAAAGCTGAGCTCCGAAGAATTGATGCTTTTGAACTGTGGTGTTGGAGAAGACTCTTGAGAGTCCCTTGGACTGCAAGGAGATCCAATCAGTCTATTCTAAAGGATATCAGTCCTGAGTGTTCTTTGAAAGGACTGATTGGCTTGATGGCATCACCGACTCAATACACGTGAGTTTGGGTGAACTCCGGGAGTTGGTGATGGACAGGGAGGCCTGGCATGCTGCAATTCATGGGGTCGCAAAGAGTCGGACACAACTAAGTGACTGAACTGAACTGAAATGCATAGATTCATAATTATCAAATTCAAGACAGTGATTGCCCCTGAGAAGAGCAATGGGATGAAGGAAGGAATAGCACAGGATTTCAGATGCATCTGTAATTTTTAAAATGGTGGCGAGATAGATGTAACACAAAAATTTGCCATTTTAATCACTTTTAGTTGTACCATTCAGTGAATTAATTACAATATTGTGCAACTATCACCGGTCCCTATTTCTTAAACTTTTTCTTCATCACTCAAAGCAGAAACTCTTGCCCCTTAAGCTCCCTTTTCCCCTCCCTTCAAACCCTGGTGACCTCTAACCTACTTTCTGTCCCTATAAATTTGCCTATTCGGCACATTTCCTATAAGGAAAGTCCTACAATATTTGTGTCCGCCTTATTTCACTTAACATGTTTCCAAAGTTCATGCAGGTTGTAGCACAGAGCAGAATTCATTCCTTTTTAGGGCTGAATAAAATCCCATTGAGGGCTTCCCTGATAGCTGAGTTGGTAAAGAATCCACCTGCAATGCAGGAGACCCCAGTTCGATTCCTGAGTTGGGAAGATCCGCTGGAGAAGGGATAGGCCACCCACTCCAGTGTTCTTGGGCTTCCCTGGTGGCTCAGCTGGTAAAGAATCTGCCTGCAACGCATGAGACCTGGGTTCGATCCCTGGGTTGGGAAGATCCCCTGGAGAAGTATCCTGGCCTAGAGAATTCCATGGGGAATTCTAGCTGATGGGGTCGCAAAGAGTCGGACAGGACTGAGCAACTCGCTAAGATCCCATTGTATGGATACGCCACATATCCATCTCTGTTCATCTGTGGATGGACGTGGGGCTTGCTTCCCTTTTGGCTGCAATCAGCATCAATGTGTGAGTATCTATTGGAGACTCTGCTTTCAGTCCTTTTGGGCCCATACCTAGGAGTGGAATTGCTAGGTCATATGGTAATTCTCTGTTTAGCTTTTCAAGAAACCTGCAAGATTTTTGTTTATAGGCCAGTGGGTCTCTATGTAATACTCTAGGCCTTTTCTGTATGACTGAAATATTTTATAAATCTAAAAAAGTAGAATGAGTTAAAATTGGAAGCCACCATTTGCGTCGTTAGTATCTTCTAAACCGCATCATAATTCAGAGCTATTTGAGGGAACATTTGTGGCTGTTGGCTCTCAGTTTCACAATTGTCAGTTACAGCTCCTGCCCATTCATATCACTGAAATGTTCAGCCCACTCCAGAAGACACTCGAACAAGCCCCTGGGCTCCAGAGGTCCCCAGGCCTCACAGGGTCGGGGCTGGTGGCACTGCCTCATCCTTGCTGTCACTGAGTCACAGGTTACACTCCACTCCACCCCCGTCCTCCTGCAGGTTATTCCTGGATCTTCCCCTAGGGATTCAGCATTATCCCTCCCTGACTTCTGATCTCTGGGCAGAGGCAGGCTGATCCTGGGCTAAGCCTCTCCTACCAGGTGAGCCTCCCTCACCTTGGGCTCTTCTGACTCCAGCAGCCCAGACCGCAGCCTGCGTGGAACCGAGCAGAGAGCCATAGTCCCTCCGCTCAGCCCCTGGGGGTGAGTCCTTGGTCGGCCTGGGGTGACCTTGAGCCAGGTCCTCCATCTCTAGGCTCAGGAAGCGGGTGGAGTTGGGGGTGGGGAGGTGCTCACAGACCTGTGGTCTGCAAACCACTGAACAGGTGTCCCGGGGGGAGAGGAGACAAGCATCTCTTTGAGCCATTTAGCCCATCGTGGCAGCTCCAAGAGCATTTGACGTCTGCAAAATAACATCATTAGGTAAGTGTTAACTTTTTCCCACTGGCAGGCCCAGGGCTAGTAAATGTACTGTGACGACTATAATGTGTTTATGAAATGTGAATAAGAAATTATCAGAAAGAGCTGCATTTTTAATATTGCCTAATACATCCAGTTGGCCTCACAGCAGCCACCGGCTGTATGGCAGCGGCTTCCATTAACTTACTGTGCTGGCTCTCCACATGATTGCTGGGCCAAGGCCCCAGCAGGGGCTGAGGAGGAGGCCAGGGACAGCAGACAGCTCCCATGTCCCTTCCTGATTCACTCTCTGTCCTCTGGAATCTAAAGAAAAGTGGAGCCTCGTTCACCATCCAGGCCACTGCAGAAAGCAGCCTGGGGCTTGTCACAGGGTAGGGGTACAATAAATATTTGTTGAAGTGCAGATTCCTAAAGAAATGAATGGACAAGGGCCCCTGGAAGGCCCCTCTCCATCAAACAGGAAATGCTTGGAAGTGCTCCATCAGCTTCTCCTTTGTGTTAAAATTTCCTGTCAATTTAGACAAGTTTCTATCAGCACAGCATGCCCTGAGCTCCTCTAGTGATCAGGGAAGGGGGAATCTGGGGTACAGTGAGGCCAGGGGCAGGAAGGGCCCTTCCTCCCAGAGCACAGTGACGCCAGGCAGAGACACCAACCCAGGACGTCCCACCAAGCGCAGGGTAGAGGTCATTGCCTCCAAATGCCTCTCACCTACTGGAAGGAAAGGTTTTAATTGTTCATTTTCAGCCAAGAAAGAAGTCATAGTGCTTGATGTGGGATGTTTCAGGCTCCCTATTGGGACTTCTAGAGAAGGAAATGGCAACCCACTCCAGTATGCTCACCTGGGAAATCCCACAGACAGAGGAGCCCGGCGGGCTACAGTCCATGGAGTTGCAAAAGAGTCGGACACGACTTAATGACTAAATAACAACAACACTGGGACTTTGCCAGAGTGCTCGCAAAATTCCAACCCTCCCCGCCAAGAGTGGCACATTGAACAGTGCAGGATGGCAAAACAGGTGAGAATACTAAACCGTTTGCACCTTCTAACCCAGTGATTCTCATACAAATAATTGTGCATAAAAATAACCCAGGGGTGCTTATTCAAACACACCCTGAGTCTTCACACACATATCTGAGTCCATGGGTGTGAGGCAAGGGCCAGGAATCTGTATTATTAACAAGCATCCCAGGGTACCTGCATCCATCCTTTGAGGAACCCACTTCTACCTAGTTGGACTGGGGCCTTTGTAGTCTGTTAGAGAGGGGAGGGGGCAGCTCAGAAGCCTGTTGGGAGAAGCAGGTGGTGGAGAATCAGGAGTACACGGTTCCATGGACTTCCCTGGTGGTCCACTGTTTAAGGCTCCATGCTTCCACTGCAGGGGGCCCAGGTTTGATCCCTGGTCGGGGAACTAAGATATCGCATGCCACAGTGTGAAAAAAAAAAAAGAGTACAGGATTCCTGAGGGCTGTGACTCTGCCCACTTCACTTTGCCAAGGACAAGTCCAGCTGCCCGCCTGCGTGGGGAATGGAAGGCAACCTGATTGATGGGGTCTGGACATGTCCAGCTGTTTAAAGGGCCCCACACATGCCCACCAGCGCCCCAGCCTTGGCAGGGGCCTGCACTTTTCAATGTACATTCCCAACGTCCTCAGCTGGTCCTGACAGCAGACGGGCAAAGAGGGCAGCCAACTGCATTCCACTGGTAGAGAGACTGAGGCAGGCACAGGTTTGCACCAGGAAGGCAGGGCAAGAGAATGACAATGTTCTGAGTGCCTCTGACGTGCTAAGTGCTTTATCTGCAGTCCCACCTTCATTTCTCACAAGGTTGTTCCCCCTAACTTGCCCCAAATTAGACACAGTTAGGAGGAGGCTTTTGTTTATTTTTTGCTGTGCTGGGTCTTCGTGGGCTTTCTCTAGTTGTGGCAAGCAGGGACTGCTCTTCCTTGCGGTGCGTGGTCTCATGCCGTGGCTTCTTGAGTTGTGGAATGCGGGCTCAGTAGTTGTGGCACACGGGCTCAGTGGACTCTTCCCCGACAAGGGATGGAACCCACGTCCCCTTCATTGGCAGGCGGATTCTTAACCACTGGACCACCAGGGAAGTCTCAGGCACTGTCTTGAACCCATCTGCCTATCTCCCCTGCCCAGTCTCTTTCTAGAAACTAGACACCTGCCTGGATAACACCAATTCTGCTCCCTCCAGGGGGCCCTACCCCATGGCAGCTGGGCTCACAGCTGGGTGAACTGCTCACCTACCAGAGGTTAGCCCCCAATATGCCAGTGTTTCTCCTGTGGGTATCCTGGCATTCGCTGACTGGATGCTTTGGAGGCTGGGCTTCTTGCAGACCCTCCCCAGAGCCAGCACCCACAGAGCCAGAACCAGGCACTGAACTTCCAGAAAGCCAAACCCACAGAAAGTCAAGAGGCCAGGAAGAAGTAGTCAGCCCCGCTCTCTCCCCTCTCCCAGGGAACACAGGGGTAGACCCTGGCCATCAAAAGGGCACAGGGTCAGAGGTCAGGACACCCAGGCTCTTATTCCCAGTCACTCAACTTCCTGAAGACTCAGCTTCCCCATCTGTAATACGGTGACTGCACTCTCGTGCCCCTCAAATGAATGAATTACAGAACGATGGTTCCGCATCTGTACTTTAATACCCCGTGCCATTCCATAATCACTTAGTGATGCAACCACCTCTGGCACAGAAGTCACTCCATGCCTATTTAAGGACTAATCCCCTTAAGCATTCCCGGAAATGAGAAACCCACTCACTGTGTTAGGCTTCCTGGCTCTCCTGTCCTTCCCTTGGCCTTGGATTCTTGGAGGGCTGAATTTCTCTCCCACCAAGATTCCAGATTGTCCTTTGGGAGCCCCCAGGCCGGTTCATTCCCACTGCAACCCCTAAGATCCTCGGCCACCTCTCTCTTTCCCTCCCCTTCCTTCTCAATTTGGGCAGTCCCCATCCAAGAAGCCACAGGAAGAGCTCTGGGGAGCCAGGTGTTACCTCTGTTTCCAGCACTTCTCTGTAGGGGTGAGAAGGGAGAGGCAGGGGTGGGGGCCATGGAAGCTTCAAAAAGTCAAGACACCTGGGTGCTGAGCCCAGTTCTGCCACCAGCCAGAGATCACCCAGGCAAGTCACAGTGTCTGAGCTTAAATGTCCTCACCTGCAAAGTGGGAACATTGTACTCTGCCTTTGTGGTGGGTGGCAGAAGGGATCAGTGAGGTGACAGCTGTGAAGGCTCTTGACAAAGCATGCCGTAGGTTTCCAGGGTGGGTGGGAACCTTGCCCATCCAGTTCAGAACTCGCCACAAAATAACTCATGGATCTCCATCACCTGCATCAGTAGCGAGTCTCCTCTCCCAAGGGAAGGGCGAAGAGAAAGCCGACACCTGGTGAGCATCTCTTATCTGCCATGCTCTTCGCCAGATGCAGCCTTCTCAGAATGCTGAGCGGTTGGAATTAGCCCCATTTCACAGCTGAGAAAACTGAGGTTCAGAAAGAGCTAATGATGTGCCAGAATGATGCAGCTGGAAGTGATGAAGGTGAGGCCACCTCTCTTTTCCCCCCCACACCACCACAGGAGTTATGGTGGGGCAGGGTTGCAGGCTTGAGACCCCTCATTTAGCCTTTCTGGAAGGGACCCAGCCAAGAAGATAAGCATATCTGATGTCAATGGAAACAAGAGAGAGTAAACAGGATTCTGTCTATGGCCAGGGCTTTCTGGAGACACACCTGTATAAGCAGCAGCCATTCCCAACAGAACCGAATTCTCAGGAAATCAGGACAGAGGCAGGGGGCTGGGCATTTGTTTGGTTTTCTGACCATGTGGGAAGCCTGAGGCCTGGTGGCCAGCCGCGCCCTGCCTCTCCGCCTCTTCATCCTTCATCATGCCCTGGGGATGCCCAGGCCCCTGCCTGCCCTCATCCTCTCCCAGTCACCTCTTGTGGTCAAGGTCCTCACACACCTTGTCCTTCAAGCTACTCACTGACCAAGTGAGAGGCTGACTCCTGGTTAGGAGGAGTGTGCTTGTGTGTGACCTGAGAGGAAGTGTGAACAGACTGTGCCATCGGTGACCTTGGACAGCTGTGGATGTCTTGCTAATGTGAGAGCATCCTGTCTGGCACTCCTAGGAGTGAGGCTATGTGTCCTGCTAGGCTGGGGGCTGCGAGGTGCCCTGGGTCCCCTGATCACTTTGGGGGCGTGTCTGTATATCCTGTTAGGTGTGCTGCGGACAGGGGTGCCCTGAGTCTCCTGACCGCCTCCACGAGTGCTGTTAGGGATGCGTGTGTATTGGTGAGGGGGTTGGTGGGGGGTTGTACAGTGCCACAGTAGCTTCATCCAACTCTCTATGGGTACGTGTGTCCTGCAGATGTGAGCAGTAGGTGCTTCCGCCCAGATCTGCACACGTTTCTGTGCGCTGGAAGTGTCCTTGCCCACCGGCGTGTGTCCTGTGTGAACGGAGCCCAGGAAGTCCGGGCACGCGCGGGAAAGTGCGGGTGTGCGTCCTGCGGGTCCCTGCTCGGCTCTGCGCCCGTCCTGCGCCGCGTGAGTGGAAGGCGCCGAGTGGCCCTGCCCGCCGAGTGCGCGCGCAGGGTCCCGGGCCGGCGTGCGCGCCGGTGTGAGTGCCAGTGAGTGCGGCGCCACTCGGCTCGCTCCGCTCCCCGCCGCCCGCACACTCGCACTGATCGGCGGCTGCCGGTGACGCGGGCTGGGCCCGCCCCCTGCCTGCCGTCCCCTGGCACTCACTCGCGCCGGCCGCCGCCGAGCAGGCAGCAGCCGCGTCAGGGCCGTCCGGGGGCGCCGCCGGCGATGCCCGCAGCCCCCGCAGCGCCCCGCCGGGCCTGCTAAGCCGCCCCCGGGCCGGGGCCGCGCCGGGTCGGGCCGGGCTGCGCCCGGGCGGAGCCGTGCTGCCTGCATGACCCTCCGGCGGCGCGGGGAGAAGGCGACCATCAGCATCCAAGAGCATATGGCCATCGACGTGTGCCCCGGCCCCATCCGGCCCATCAAGCAGATCTCCGACTACTTCCCCCGCTTCCCGCGGGGCCTGCCCCCGGACGCCGGGCCCCGCGCCGCGGCGCCCCCGGACGCCCCCGCGCGCCCGGCGGCGGCCAGCGCTGGCCGCCGCAGCCCCTCCGACGGCGCCCGCGACGACGACGAGGATGTCGATCAGCTCTTTGGAGCCTACGGAGCCAGCCCCGGCCCCGGCCCCGGCCCGGCCCCCAGCCCTGGGCGGCCGCCCGCCAAGCCACTCGAGGAAGAGCCGGACGCCGACGGCTACGAGTCCGACGACTGCAGTAAGTCTCCCAACCCGCCCGCTTCTCGCCCCCTCCCCTGCGCGGCTGCTCGCGCTCCCGCCCTCGGCTCCTCTGCGGTCTCGGTTCCTCCGGCACACCCCCCGCCTGGTGGCAGTCCCCGGCCGCGCCGTGCGCTCTCCGCGCGCCCAGCACACACAGCCCCTCCCCCGAGCAGGTCCGAGAGGTGGGAAGTTTGGGGGCGCCCCCTGGGGGTGTCCCATTTCCAGCGGTCTGCTCCCCGGAGCCCGCGCCGCGCCCCCTCTCGGCCCGCCCGCCGGGAGCCCCAGCGCGGGCGGCGGCTTTTGTTCCCTGGCAGGGCGGAGCTGCGCCCCGGGGAGACACCAGTTGCTGCCGGCCGCGCGATCGCTCCCAGCCCCGGAGCACGCGGCGGATCGGCCCCGCAGCCGAGGGTCGGGCTGGGCGAGAGGCGGGGAGACCCCAGGGCCGGAGTCGGGCGGCCTCCCGGGTGGGCTCGGCGGCCGCAGAGCGTGGCGGCTTGACTGGCGCACGGGCCGAGGACCAGGGGACCATGGGGCCCGCTTGTCCTTTGGAAAAACCTTGGTGGTTCCTCCTCCCACGTTCGTTGGTCTCGCCGCTGCGCTAGACCGGGCCGCCGACCTTCGTCCACCTGTTACACCCGCTTCCCCGGCCAGTAAGGGCCCCCACCCCCACCCCAGCCTCCTCCTGCGGGCATGAGCCCCGAGCCCCAGGGAACAGGCAAGCTCCGGGGCCCCGGGGCCGAGGCCCGGCTGGCTGGTGCTCCTGGCGTCTTTCTGGGCTCCGAGGGTGGCCGCCCTGGCCTCCCCGCCCGCCCCGGGACTGGAGGGAAAACCGAGAACGCCGAGGTCGCCCTGCGGTGCCGGATGGATTTACGCGGGATGGGGCCGGGGACGCGGGCAGCGTTGCTCGCCAGGCCCCTGCCCGGCTGTAGCCCCTGCCGCGTCACTCTCAGAGCTAGAAAACCCGAGTCCAACGCCGGTTCTGCGGGAGGTGTGGACTTTTCTCGGGGCAGGGGTCGCTCGCCCACTTCGCTGAGGCTCGCCGGGTCCCATCCCCCACGCAGCGCAGCGAGGGCGGCTGCGCCTGGCTCGGGTGCCCGCATGGGCCTCAGCCTGAGGGTCTGGAGTTTCCCCAACATACAATGTGCCTCTGCAAACTGACAGTGGGGGTTACCAGCATCTCAGCGGGAAGCGGTGGAGCCAGACCTGTCGTCACCCGACCCGGGGAGGCCCGGGAGGAGAGTGGGGGGAGGCCTGCCAGCCCTGGGTCACGTCGGTTGGAGCCTGGCCTGTGATGGAAAGCTGCCGGCTCTGCACGCTCTAGGGCCTGGACCACAGCCCTCTGGCCAGAGCCTGGCATGTTGAGGCCCAGCCAGCCCAGGGGCATGGGGATGGGGAGCAGTCGTCTTCCTCCATTTTCCTGCCAGACTGGGGAAACTGGGTCGGGAGAGTTTATTGCCCTCCAGGCTGTGCCCTGGATCTTCCCCACCCCAAGTTCCTGGCACCCTGGGCCAGGTGCACCCCCTCACTTGCTGTGCCTCTGGGCATGCAGACCCAAGTCACCCCTTTGCATGCCCTGAGTCTTCCCTGGCTCCAGAAGAAGGGGTAGGCCACTTTTTCCCATTTCCAGCATCTTTCCTGCTACGCCAGGGGAGCCGGCGAGCAGGGCAGGGCTTCCACCCGAGCTTCAGGCCCTCCTGGTGCCACCCGGGCCCTCCAGAGACATACAGCTAAGAGGTGAGAAATCAGGCTGTTTCTTTTGGCTGTCCCTGAACCCACAGGCAAGAAGGGGACCAGAAAGGGCAAGACACGGGCCAGTTGCCCCACCTTCAGTCCATCAACTCAGCAGTCCTTCACAGAGCACTGTCTTCACAGCAGAGAGGGAACGGGGCTGGGGCCCTGGACCCAGAGCTCATTGTCCTAGCAGGAGACAGACGCACTTGGGGTCAGCAGTGTGAGGCAGTCAGACACAGCCTTGCCAGCCTGAAGCCGTGGGCTGGCCACACCCATGCCACCAGGGCACTCTGCTGCAGAGAGCCAAGGAGAAGGGTGTGTGACCGAGCCAGGGCCAGCTTGAGCCCCCTCATTCCCTTCAAGGGGCCACCGCCCTGGGCTTAGACCCCATCAGTGGCCAAACATCCCACCTTGAGAGCACAGAAATCTAGGTTCTGGGGTTGGGGGGCCAGGTTCTAGGGTGGAACCATTCTCCACTCAGTAGCCCAGGCCTCACCTCCCTCTCAGCTCTGACAACCAGATCCCTACAATAAGCCTAAATGATTCAAGCCAGATGGTTCATTACGGCTTTAGCCAGGGTTATGCTATCTGCTGCCCTAATTATTGGATTATCTCCGTTCTAACAAAAAGAAATTAGGACGGTTGCTCTGTTGTCCAAGGCCGGGAGTGAAGTGCTGTTTACCTATTCAGCCTTTTTTCCCCCTTCTCTTTAAAGCCCATCCTCGATTAAATCACCGCAAGGCACAGGCACAAAATTGACAGGCTCCCCACTGATCTAATAGAGGAGCGTTAACAGGGAGAAGATGCAGAAATGTTACAGTTAGAGGTGTCCCTTGTGCCCGTGCCCTCCCAGTGACCCACAGAGCGGCCTGGCTAAGCTGGACTCCGCGGCTTGCTGCCCTTCCGATGGTCCTATGCCCCCCAACCTCCACACATGCCACTCCCCTGCCTGCGATGCCCTCCCACCCAGTCTCCACCTGTGGAAACTCAGGCCATCCTTCAAAGCCATAATGACTAGAATGCTTTGGGGTTTCTAGGTAACAGAAAATTCAGAGTGCCTCAAACAGTGAGGACTGTTGAGGCCGTGTGGCACCGGGGCAGATTCACGCCCCTGCTCAGCAGCAGTGTCAGTGGCAATGGTTCTGTGTTTCTCCACCCGACCACGTCCTTTTCCTCTTTTCTTTAAGTTTTATTTATTTTTTTGGCTGTGCTGAGTCTTCGCTGCTGCACGGGCTCTAGCTGTGGCGAGCGGGGGCTACTCTCTAGCTGCAGTGCACAGATTTCTCATTGCGGTGGCTTCTGTTATTGTGGAGCACAGACTCTAGGGAGCACCGGCTTCAGTAGTTGGCACTCCTGGGCTCTAGAGCATAGGCTCAATCAATAGCTGTGGGGCAAGGGTTAGTTAAGCCATATGGGATCTTCCCGGATCAGGGATCAAACCCGTGTCTCCTACGAAGGCTGGTGGATTCTGAGCCACCAGGGAAGTCCCACCTTTTCCAGTTAGGCTGACCTCCCTCATATAACAATAAGATCCTAAATTTGATGAGTCTCCACTCCCATGTCTCAGTTTAAAAGCGAGGAAAACTCTCCCTAGGAGATCTGTGGGCCAGAGTCACATCTCATGGTCGTGCCACTGGCCCCTGCATGATTCATCGGGGGCTGAGTCAGGACCAATGGCCACAGCGGCCTTGAAGCAATGTTGGAGAGGAGGAATCGCTGTTAGGCTGGACCAGAAGGCCCTCAGCTGGAATCATTTCCCTGTCCCCACTTGCTGTGATTCCCGTTCCTTAGGGGCCTGTCATATTCTTCCTGGGCCGTATTTCCACACACTCAGCCTCTTAGGACCAACTAGGTGTCCGACACTATTGCCGAGCATGGAGTGCCTGAGACGCAATCTCTGCCACCAGGGAGTTCATGGAAATGGAGACACACAAATAACCCAGCAGTGACGAGTCAGGAACCCAAATGGGAAGCGCTAGCTTGCACGGAGCTCTCCCGCAAAGAGGGTACAGTGGGAGGAGGGAGAAGGCAGGCTGGCCGAGTGGAGGGAGGAAGAGTCCAGTGGCTGGAGCAAGGGGAAAAGAGGACAATGAAGCCCAAGTGGTCATCACAGAGGGCCTGAGTGCCACACCACGGAGGTTGGCAGAGTCCAGGAGGCAGTGGAGAACCTTTGGACCGTGTAAAGTAGGGGAATGAATAGGTTTATATATATTTGGGGGGGTAGTTTAATTTTTTTAATTTATTTATTTTTGGCTGTGCTGGGTCTTTGTTGCTGCAGGCAGGCTTTCTCTAGTTGCCGCAAGTGGGGGCTGCTCTCTAGTCCCGTGCACGGGCTTCTCATTGCGGAGGCGTCTCTTGGTGCACAGGCTTCAGTAATTGTGATGCACGGGCTTAGTTGCCCTACAGTATGTGGCATCTTCCCAGACCAGGGATTGAACCCGTGTCCCCTGCATTCCAGGCAGATTCCTAACTACTGGACCACCAGAGAAGCTTGTGAGCAGGTTTATAAAAGTCCTCGCCCTCTGCCTTGAGCACCTGGGAAGCAGGACCATAAGCTGTGCGCTCATTCCTCTTTGCTCCCCCTGCAGCGCCTGGTCAGTGCCTCAGTCTCCCCAACTAGGAAATCCTTTCAACTCAGACTTGATCATTTTCTGTGGTTCTTGCCATGGTTTGTTTTTTTTTTTTTAACTATTTGAGAGGATGACATTTTTCTTAAAAAGAGAAACAAAACCAGGGCCAATTGCCTATTCCCAAGGGTGTATGGGTGAGGAAAGTCCAGGTGCAAACCAAGGTCAAAATGATGCTGTCAGTCTCCATCAGCCAAGCAGAGGGATGTTCTGCCTTAGAGGAACTGACAGGAGCTGAGCTTGATTTTCTCTGAATTAGCCCCATTAAAGCTCTATAATTATCAACAAGCGGGTGACAACTCTCAGAGGCCCATTAGTGACCAAGCCTCATAATTTATCCAAGGATGTAAACTTTAGCCAGGATGTGTGATTTGAGTGGCTGGAGGGCAGGACCTTGTGGTTCACAGCGACAAGCACCTTCACCTGTCCTCAGGGCCCCCTTCACCTGCCACAAGCCCAGGTGGCCTTTCAACTCAGAGGCCCCTCTCGGGTGGCAGACCAGCCCTCCCCACACCCCAGGAGCAATTCTGTTTATCCCTCTTTTGTTTTTCTGCCCCATCCTCTCAAGAGTTCAGCTTAACAAAGTAGCAGACAGAAAATATTGGAAGCCACTGGGCTTTAAGGCAGGAAGGAGCAATAAGGACGGAAGTGAAGAGGCCTGGATTCTGCGTCCAGCTCTGCTGTGCCACCCTGGCCAGATCACCTCCCCTCTCAGAGCCTCATTGCTCCAAATAGGAAATAAAGAGCTCTCTAAGAGAGCTCCACCACCAGCAAGTCTCTAAAAATGGCAACTGAGCTTCTCTAAACTATTATTTCTTCTAAAACTTGCACTGGCATCTAAAGAAATCCACCAATCCCGTCCTGGGGCAGCACCAGGCTTGCTGTTCCTTCCCGGGCAGTGATAACAGCTATCAGTTTTATTGAGCAGTGTCAGGGCCCCGCTTAAACACAGGTGTCTGTAAATCCAGTGGAAGGGACCCCTCTCCCTGCCTGAGGCTGAATTTCCCAGTGGAGGCTCTGTCGGCTGCCTTGTCCTTCTCTGGGATGAGGAACTGGGCAGAGATTGTGAACTGTGTGGATTTTGTGATTGCTGTTCTTTTCTTTTAATTGGAGGATAATTGCTTTACAATTTTGTGTTGGAACTGTGTGTTTAGGATCACACCACATCTCTGCTCGAGTGAGCAGCCGGCTAACGAGTTAGTTTGGATAGACCAGCCTTGTGAATTGAACATCTGCTCATTGCTGGTGTCAGAGGCGTGGTCCCTGCCCTCCAGAGGCTAATGTCTGGAGGCACAAGCCGCAAGTTAGGCCTGAACAGAACAGTAGGCTGATTTACTGTCTTGCAAAGCCAAGAGCTTTAAAGGCTGTTACTGCAAAAACCTGGAGAAGCCTGGGCCTGTGGCTTCTGTAGTTGTTGCAGGCGAGGTGATAGATCCCACCCTTAGACCACCCTCACCTGCCCTGCCGGCACGGAGGCAGCCTCGCAAGCAGGCAGCAATAGGCCAGATGTGTGCGCGCTCAGTCATGTCTGACTCTTTGCGACCCCGTGGACTGCAACCCGCCAGGCTCTTCTGTCCATGGGATTCTCCAGGCAAGAGTACTGGAGTGGATTGCCATTTCTTTCTCCAGTAAAATCTGCAGGGGTCAAACCTGCTTCTCCTGCATTGGCAGGTAAATTGTTAACTGCTGAGACACCTGGGAAAGCCAATAGGCCAGGACTGCTGCTACGTCGCTTCAGTCGTGTCCGACTCTGTGCGACCCCAGAGACGGCAGCCCACCAGGCTCCCCTGTCCCTGGGATTCTCCAGACAAGAACACTGGAGTGGGTTGCCATTTCCTTCTCCAGTGCATGAAAGTGAAAAGTGAAAGTGAAGTTGCTCAATTGTGTCCGACTCTTTGCGACCCCGTGGACTGCAGCCTTCCAGGCTCCTCTGTCCAAGGGATTTTCCAGGCAAGAGTACTGGAGTGGGGTGCCATAAAGCATGCTTACTCCGCTCGGGGAAAAGGACTCTTGGCTCCACTTAAGGCCTGTTGACTTTGAGTTTAGACACAATTTTAACAACTATTCTCACCTGGTTTCATAGAAGAACCAAGTAACCAGTGACTAGAAGGCAGAGCTGCCTACGCGACCAGGAGCAAGTACTTTAACATAAAAGGAGTTTCAAGCGGATCTCAAGAGAGGAGGCAGAAAAAAAGTCAAGAAAACCTCAAGAAGAGTGGCCACCCGGGATCGCCTGGTGAAGGACTCGTCTCACACACCCTTCAGTGCCTGGGCTGGGACTTGGACACAGGGCACAGTTAGCCGCAGTCATAGCAATGACTCAGGTTGTTCCGAAAAGTCTTAAGTGACCGTTTGTGTATTCTGCTCACAACGGCTGGGAGGGGAGCGATCCAGTTCAGAACGAGTTCATTCCAGGAGGTGTCTCAGAGGGGCAAGTACGCTCATCTAGAAACATCACCTAAATGGATCTGCTTCTTCTATAATTATCTACTGAGTACTTTCCGCACCCCAGGCATGCCGTGAGGTGGATGCTGTTTTTCCATTTTGCAGATGAGGAAACTGAGGCACAGAGAGACTAGATATGCTAAGGTCACAGAGCAAGGAAGTGCAGAGCCAGGGTTTGAACCCAGGGTCAGACCTCAGAGGTCAGACACCCTACAGGTGCCCCCGACAGGCAACAACAGAGATGCTGAGCGGGGTGCCTGACCCTGTGTTAGGAACAGAGATGCAAGACAAATAGTGGCCGGACTTGGCCAGCAGGCTGTGGTTTGCTCTCGACCCACACTGGGCAACCCTGGCCTCCCCCTAGCATGACTCCAACTACCCAGCACCTGCCCTCTGGGTGGTCCTGTGGTTGAAATGGCCCTTCTCCCAGCCCCACTCTGCACTGGCCAACTCCTACTCATCTTGCATGGATCAAGTGAAGGGTCACTTCCTCCAGGAAGCCTTCTCTGATGGCCCCAGTTCACATCAAGCTCAGGCCTCCTCCATCAGTCCTGCCCCACTGGACTTTGTTGTGGCAAATCCTTCTCTTCTGTTCCTCCTGTTAAGCTGTGCTTTCCTTGGAGCAGGAACCTGCCTTTTGATATCTTCATTCGTGTGTGTGTGTGTACACGTACTCAGTCATGTCTGACTCTCTGACCCTGTGTGGACTGTAGCCCACCAGGATCCTCTGTCCATGGAATTTTACAGGCAAGAATACTGGGGTGGCTTGCCCTTTCCTTCTCCAGGGGATCTTCCCAACCCAGGGATCGAACCCACGTCTCCTGCATTGGCAGGCAGATTCTTTACCACTGAGCCACCAGGAAAACCCCTCTTCATTCTTAGAGCCTAGCATGTTGTGAACACTTGGTAATGAGTGAATGAATGGGAAGCCAGTTGGCCAGCAAGCAGGGTCTGGGCTTCTAAAGACATCCTGTGAATGTGTGTCTCGCGAGGGAGACTTGCCCCCAAGGTCTGCCCTCAGCCACCACCCCCGCCTTTATACCAGAAGCCACAGCGGCATAAAGGCCACAGCTGCTGTGTGTGATGGTGCCTGAGGGCGGCAGCTGCATCCAGTCACTGCCACACCTTCTGCCCGGCCCTTGGGAATCCCTCTCTGCTTTTTCAGCGGCCACAGTGGCACCATGAGGGCCCAGCTCGCTCCTCACAGCCTGCCCAGGGCCCCTAAGGGCCTGAAGAGACCGGATACCGCAGCCCCGAGTGCTGCTGGGGGGGCGGTGAGTGGACCAGCCGGTCGGCCGGGCCCAGGCCTGCAGCCCCCCGGAGCCTGACCCCTCTGCCTCCTCGCACGATCCGAGGACAGATCACAGGCCAAGGGGAGCCGAGGGGTGGAGCCTAGGCCGGCAGTCGCACCAGGACGACAGGAACCCCTTTAGCCGAGTGCCCAGCACACGTGGCCACACCCTGCACCAGCTGCAGGCCCCGAGGCATGATCCAGGGGTCGGAGGCCACCACCTGGGTTTGACTCTTGGGCCACCGCTCACGGCATCTGGGGGTGATGGGCCTACCCTCCCTGAGCTCCTTCCCAGGGTGGGGGATGCTGGACAGGTAGTAGGTGCCCAGTCGGTGGCAGTCAGCATGGACACCGTGACACTTCGTCTGACTGCGCAGGGCTGGGTGACGCTTCTCCCCTGTGGCCCCGGGGTGACCTGAGCCCTCCCTGTCCGCAGCCGCCCTGGGCACGCTGGACTTCAGCCTGCTCTACGACCAGGAAAACAACGCCCTGCACTGCACCATCGCCAAGGCCAAGGTAGGCCCATCGGCGGGCGCAGGGCGAGGAGGCAGTGCTCAGCCCAGTTACCCCAAGACACTGCTGCCTCCCCTGCAGGGAGGCTTTTCAGGGCAAGAGCAGAACCGAGAAACCGGAGAGAATTGGAGGAGGAGGGTGGAAGGGTAGCATTTAGGGGCCTAAGGCCGCCAGAACTGGGGAGGTGCCAGGGAGGGAAGGGCAGGCAGGGTGCTGGCAGGCCTGTCCTGCGGGTGGGGAGGAGCGGTTGGATATGGGCGCCTCCGGCCTGAGGTTCCCAGCACCTGGGCCTCCCACCTCCCTGGGGAGGCTCTGGTCACATGGGCCTGAGCTTGCCCTCTGGGCGGGGGTGCCGGGTATCTGAGCCCCATGCTCCCCTGTCCTGGGCTGGCCCCTGTCAGCTCTGGTCTTAGCCACACTGTTCCCTTCGTCCCCACCGCATCGCTCCCGCTGGGAGGAAGGTGCCCAGGCTGATGTTCTCCCGCAAGGTAAGGGTGGCTGCGCCACCTGGTAGAGCCTCCCAGTAGAGCCGTGGAAGGGCCTGGGCCTGGGCCTGACTCCAAGCGAGGAGCCTCCGGCATTGCTGCCTGGGCCCAGCCCCACCACCAGCCCCCCAGCCTGCCAGCTTCTCTCCCCTCCTCCCACCCTACCTGTGGCTCTTGCCCGTCCAGAGGGGCCAGCCACCTGCTTCTGCCCCAGCTGTGTGCCTCCTGGCTTGGGCCGCTGTGGTGGGGTGAGTAGTGTCCCCGGTGGACCCACGCCATCGCCTCCCCACCCTCTCCTCCAGGGGCCTCTCCGGCGGTGGTGTGCCGAGGTGGAGGGCAGGATGCGTGCCCGGGCAGACCCTTCCCCTCGCCCTCCACCGAGCTGTGTAGATAGAGGTTGTCCAGGCCTGGAGGCTGGGGAAGGGCAGTGGCTGCCAGGCTGCTCTGGCAGAGCCAGCCCTCCTCCCCCACCCATGCAGACACCAGCTCCCCCGTGCTCTGTGCCCCACTGTCTCTACCGGGCTCTCAAGGGGCTGTGTGTATGTCCACTTAGGGTTGCTCCACTCAGGCATTGGCGGGGGGGTAGCCGTGGCAGCACCCAGTCTCCAGTTCACCCTCTGCTGGGCAGGAGGTGGTGCAGGTGTGGGAGGAGCTGGGGTGGGTGAGGGTGTGGGGAGGGGCCCCAGGGGGTAGGAAGGCTGAGGCTGACAAGGGGAGCCCCTTGGGTGTCTCTCAGAGGACACCAGATGCCCCAGCAGTGGACCCTAGCTCGGCCACTCAGTCTGTAAGTGGGTAGAGCGGCCTCAGTTTGCTCATCTGTAAAACAGAGTTAATTGTCCCCACCTGTGTGATTGTTGTGAGCAGTAAATGAGTGCTTAGTACTAATGCTGTCCTGGAGGACAGGGCCTGGCGGCAGACACACCCACCCACAGCAGAACTGGGAAGTTCCAACTGTGTGGGAAAGGGTAAGAGGTGTGTGTTGGGCAGGGTCGCTTCTGCCATGATATACACACTGCCCAGCCAAGCCTCATCCTGGAGTCAGCCCCACTTACTGGGCAGGACAGAGCTGGAGCCCAGGCAGCTCCGGGCCCAGCTCAGATGCTCCGCTCCACCCTGAGCCACTTCTCTGGCATCGTCAGAGGGCCTAGCAGAGACCAGAAGGGGGCAAATGCCCTAGCAGCAGGCCCACAACAGCATTGCCTCCTTGACACCCACAGCCACCCTGGGACATGGGGACTGTTAACCCCTTTTACAGATGGTAAAACTGAGGCTCAGGAGGCAGAGGCCTCATCACTTACCCAACTGATAGGTGCCAGAGCTGGACCTGAACGGCCATCCTGGCGCTAAAACTGTGGGCCCCTTCCTGGTAACCAGGCAGTGCTGGTTAGAAGTTGGAAGCCCCGACATCAGATCTCAGCCCCCACCCGCGGGCTCCTCTGAACGAAGGTGGGGAGTGGGGAGAAGGCCTCAGCTCCCCTGGGAGGTGGGGGATTGGGCTGGTGAGCTTGCAGTTCATCTTTGGATGAGGTCATGGGGATGTCACCTCCGCCCCGCACATGTCACCACTCCCTCCCTGCATCCCCGTGAGCCATCCCAGGAGAGAGTTTCCAGAAAGAGGAGCAGGAATGAGGTCAGCTGGGCGCCTGTCTGTGGTTCCGTGGGCTCCCTGGCTGTGCACACTTGATGGTGGTCGAGAGTGAGTGAGGGGTGCCCTCTTGCAGAGGGACTCTGCATGGCCGGCCAGCTTGTGTGGCCTCCGGGGACACAGACAGGCAGAGCCCTGTGGCCAAGCCAGAGAGAAACGGAGCCTGGTCTCCAGGACAAATAATGTTCTCCTGTGGCTGCAGAGGGAGGCGTGTGGATGGGTGGACAGGGGCTCACGAGGACTTAGGGTCAGTGAGGAAAGTCGCAGGG
Source organism: Budorcas taxicolor (assembly GCF_023091745.1). NCBI lineage: Eukaryota > Metazoa > Chordata > Mammalia > Artiodactyla > Bovidae > Budorcas > Budorcas taxicolor. The sequence continues at coordinate 22,401,881 of NC_068928.1, forward strand.
CTTGGGGAGCAAGGGAAGATGGTTCAGGAAGAAGGAAGGATCTGACCACAGCAGGATAATGGGGGCCTCATTCAGAGAAAGTTGAGTCACCTGGCCTCCATGACAAGGAGACGACAACGAGAAAGAGGCCGATCTGACAAAGATGCCCTGGGTCATCTACACAGAATCAGACATTTGTGGGGGGTCGGGGCAGGAAATTGCACTGGTACTGAGCCATCCTTGCTCCCCTCTCCTGGGGGTATGGGGCAGGGGTGCTTCTGTGAAGAGGGTCATGAGTGGACCCAGCCGGGAGGCCCAGGGGCCTGCTGCCCCAGGTGCCGGGAGGCCCTGGCTGCTCTGTGTCCCCAGGCCCCCACTTACACCCTTCGCTGTTCTCCTCTGCCCAGGGCCTGAAGCCGATGGACCACAACGGGCTGGCAGACCCGTACGTCAAGCTGCACCTGCTGCCAGGGGCCAGTAAGGTAAGGGGCCCTGCTCTGGGCCCGCTGACCGGCTGTGCCCACCTGAGCCCAGGCTGGACTTAGGGCACCCAGGGAGCTCCCAGCTCCCACACCCACTCAGCCCCACACCCTCTAGGCCTCCCAGGGGACCTCTAGTCAGCACCACCTGCCTGCTGAGTTGGGGAAACTCCACCGGAGAATTTCCAGCCCAGTGTTTTATAAGAAACATCCTCAACTGGACGTTAATAGTATGTGCAAACAAAGAGTTCTGTGACCAGGTAACTTCAGGAAACATTATTAAACCGGTTTCTTTACTGCAGGACTTATCAGAGCCTGTAATGCCCTAGTGGGCAGCTCTGTAATATTCCACAAGGGGGATGGAATGGTCAGCATCTGCCCAGATTATTTGACTACAGAACACTTGTTCCCACACCAGATGACCTGACAAACAGACCAGGCCAATAGGTGCATCTATGAGAGAAGAAAAGAAATTTTTTCCTTAAATTAGCTATTAACAAAAGCATCAAGGTGGCCCTCAGCACTGGAAGAGCAGAACTTGATTAGACTTCTTTCATACAGCTTACAGTTGAGTGCAGTTTTCTTTGTAATTTCATGGGAAGAAAGGTCACGTCGTCTTTTCAGAAGTGGGTCCTTCCTTGGCCTTGGGAACCCACAGTCATCGCAAGGGGTGAGGTGGACAGACTCCATGCCAGGGGCACTCAACGGGAGTCCAGCAGCTTTGCTTCTGAATAGAGAGCAAGGCAGAAATGGAGGGACAGGGGACACAGGACACGAGAGCTTAAGCAGCAGAGCCCGGTGGCTAGTGTTCTTATCCTGGCCTCTTTCTCAGAAGCCGTAGTTGAGGACGTCCTTCCTGGCCCGCGAGTGACCTCACAGGAAAACTCAGCAACTGGGGCGGGCCTCTGGGCAGAGGGCCTCCCCTGCCACTGCTCCGGACAATTGGGTGGCCCTGCCCCCAGGTGGCCACCCAGGCTGAGGAGCCACAGGCTGCTGAGGTCTGAGTTCCTTTAGGTCTGGACTCCACTGGTCCAGGGGAGTCACCCCGGAAGGGAAGGGAGGGCTGTGGGGAAAAGGACAATGGCCCTCCTCCAACGCCTGGAGGAGCAGGCTCCCCCTGCAGCCTTGCATCTTCATGCTGGGGACCGGGCAGGGTGATCCGCAGGGCTGTCGGGGCTACACAGCCCCAGGAAGGGGCTCAGCGTCCCTAGACTCCTAGGACCTCAAGTCAGCAGTACCTGCTGCTAAGTCCTAGGGGCCCGTCATAGGATTGACCCCTGAGTTAGGGCAGCATTCCATAGAGCACAGTCTCCTTATAGACAGGGGCCTGAGCTGAGAGAGGTGGTCGTTATGCCCTGGAGCCTGGCAGAGGGTATGGAACCCACTGGGCTCCACAGAGCTTATGCAAGTAGGGGAGCTGGGACTCAAACCCAGGGCTGTATGACCTCAAAGCCTGGGCTGATGTGGCAGACATCAAAGGGAACTGGGCACAGAGGTCAGAGTCTGAAGGGGACAAGACAGGTAAGGAATCCAAGACCCGAGGTGTCCAGAAGCTCTGGGAAAGGAGGGCAGGTGCCTTCGGGCCAGGCGAGGAGACTGCAGGAGAGGAGCCAGTCCCATAGCAGACCTCCAGCAGCCCAGCCCACACCTCCCACGGAGGCCCTCCCCCACCACTCCTGGGCACGCCCCTGGGAGGCAGGCCCCTGCCGCTGTGTTTTCCGAGGACTGCGCTAACCGGTTACCACCAACTGGGTGGGTTACACCACCACCGAGCTCTTACCTTCCAGTTTTGCAGGGCGTGGGTCCCACTGGGCTAATATGGATTGGCAGCATGCCTGCCTTCCATCCTGGAGGCTCCAGAAGAGAAGCTGTTTCCCATTCCTCTCCAGCTTCCAGAGGCGCCCCTTTGGCCCAGCTGGCTCATGGCCCCTTCCTCCATCTTCAAAGCCGGTGGCACCTCTCTGACCTTCTGTCCTTGTCACACCTCCTTCTGCCTCTCTCTTGCCTTTTTCTTCTACTTTTAAGGGCCTGGTGATGACATGGCCCACCTAGATCATCTGCCTGTTGTATACAGATTTTTTTTTTTTTGCAAGGCTAAGGAGTGGAGAGGGCCTGCACCATGGCATGTGGGATCTTAGTTCCCCAACCAGGGATTGAACTCATGTGCCCTGCAGTGGAAGCTCAGAGTCTTCATCACTGGACCACCAGGGAAGTCCCTTTGCTGTTGTAAAGTCAGCCGATGAGCAACTTTCGCCACCCACCCCGCTTTGCTAGGTTCTGGGGGATTGGGACGTGTGTGGGGCCATTACACTGCCCACTGCCCACTGCCCTCCTTGGTGCTCAGAGGCTCGTTTTTGCTCTCTCCAGGCGAATAAACTCAGAACGAAAACTCTCCGAAACACTCTGAACCCCACGTGGAACGAGACTCTCACTTACTACGGGATCACAGATGAAGACATGATCCGAAAGACCCTGCGGTGGGTGAGGCCCCCCCGGCCACTGGCTCCCCCACCCCACCCAGCCTTGTCCACAGGGCTGGCCCTGCCCTCACACCCCCACCCACCGCTTGCAAACCCTCCCTGACTTTGGAAGCAAACTGAGAGGCCCCTTGCCCTCCAGGATCTCCGTGTGTGATGAGGACAAATTCCGCCACAACGAGTTCATCGGGGAGACCAGGGTGCCCCTGAAGAAGCTGAAGCCCAACCACACCAAGACGTTCAGCATCTGCCTGGAGAAGCAGCTGCCAGTGAGTCAGGCTCTGGAGCCATCCAGGGCCCACGCTGCCATGAGCGCAAGGCCAGGAGCATTTTTTTTTAATCTATTTATTTTTTGCCGTGCTGGGTCTTCATTGCTGTGTGAGGGCTTTCTCTAGTTGCAGCGATAGGCGGCTACTCTTTGTGGCAGCGCATGGGCTTCTCATTGCAGTAGCTTCTCTTGTTGCAGAGCTCAGTATTTGTGACGCCCGGGCTTAGAGGCCACACAGCATGTGGAATCTTCCTGGACCAGGGAATGAACCTGTGTGCCCGGCATTGGCAGGTGGATTTTAACCATTGGGCACCAGGCAAGCCCTCAAGAGCATTCACTGAGCACCTACTCTGTGCCTGGCATAGCTGCAAGTGCTGGGGAGACAGATTAATCTCCCTGCCCTCATGAAGCCTGGACAAGAGCCAGACCAAAAATGAGATAGACCACCCAAATAGATAGAACATTCGGCAGGGATCAGGGCCGAGAAGGAAAGCATGAGAGGGGTCGATGGGTTAGATGGGTGCTCTGGGAAGGCTCACCTGGCAAGCAGGGAATATCCCAGGCAGAGGGAGCTGCAGGTGCAAAGCCTTCATGGAAAAGTGTTCAGCCTGTGGGAGGCACAGGCAAGAGGCCGACTGAGTGGGGTGGAGGGAGCAGGGGGCAAGGGGTCCTGGGAGCTGAGAGCAGGAGTTGGGGTTGGGGAGACTGAGAGGACTCCAGCTTTATCTCTGAGTGAGATGGACCACAGGAGCGTGGTAGGCGGGGGCCAAGCTGTCTGAAGATATTTTAACAGGCTCTCAGGGAGAGGGAGTGGAGGGCCAGGGTGGGGAAACCAAAAGTGCAGAGGCAGGAACGGGAATAGGACCTGGGCAGGGCAGCAGAGGAGCCAGGGAGAAGGGCTGAAGATCAGCATCCTTAGGTGTGGGGCCTGGGAGGACGAAAGGTCATTCACTGGGACGTGGGGGACCGTGGGAGGAACAGCTGGGGATGCTTGGACCTCAACTGGAATGTGTTAGGCATGAGGTGATTGTGAGATACCCAGAGGAGACAGAAAATAATTCTTTCCTAGAAATTGCAATTGTTTGAACGTGTCAGAACTGATTTTGCCCCCGGCCGTCTCCAGCAGCTGAGCCCTCCCAGTCTCTGAGCAATGTTCCCCTCCCGACTCCCCGTCCCTCTTCCCCTCCCCTTGCCTGCCTTCACCCAGTTCAAAAGGACTGGGAGGGATTGGCCAGGAGGTCCCAGGTCTGGGGCCCTAAGAAACCTGGGCCTTCAGGGACTGCGTGGTGAAGTCCCACAGAGGACACAGTTCCCTCTGCCCAGGACAGTTCCCCACCAGAAGCCTGGGCAATGGGAAGGCTCTAGAGGATAGAGCCCAAGGGTCATCTCCTGAGTGCTTGTACCCATCTAGGGCCCTGCTCAGCGCAGCCTGGCCTGGTCAAGGCCGGGAACAACAGACCTGAGGTCAGAGCTCCCGCCCAGGATCCCAGCTCTGTATTTTTGCATAACTTGAACAAATTGTACTCTGTGGTCACATTCTTTCCCACTCCTAGGCATGTGTGCGATGGAGATAACCTTTTAAGCGTTATTATTAGTCACTAACTGCAGCTGACCCAGTTTCTCCAAATGATCTATGTCACTTATAAAAGGCAACATCAACTCCTGCTGGAGTTGTGTTCCTGTTTTGATCCCTGATATAAACAATCACCTGTGTGGTGTTGAATGTGAATTGTGTATGAGCAGTGTGTGTGCAAGAGTGTGGAATGCATGCGTGAGCACCTGTTTCATGCATGGGGGATGTGTTTGAAAGTGTACATGCTTGTGCCTGGGGCGTGATCAAGGCCTTGCTGAGCCTCGCTTGAATTTGCCAGGATCTTGTGACGTTCAGAGACCCACAGCTGACAAGGGTGCAATTTGGGATAATCACTCGGCAGTAAATATTCATTTTGATGGTACCTCATAGATTTTAGAGAGCCTTGTAAACCTTATTCATTGTTCATAAATACTGAGAAATGTCCCAGTTCAATGGTCTTTATGCAAAACCATCCAAAGTATATCCCACTGGTTAAAAAAAAAAAAAAAGCTGAAAATATCCCAGCTCATTATACTGTTTAATTTTCACACATCACACAACTGGCACAAGAGTCGTGGTTTAGTGAGGTTGTCACACTCGAAGCCCGAGGCCTGAGTGACAGGTGGTTGAATCTCACCTGCCCCCTCGGACCCATGGGTACCGACTGGCTGAGCACTGTGTGAAGTGGCCAAGGCTGCGTTTGCACTCAGGGGGAATGCAGTGATCAGCTGGCCCTGGGTGTGTGGGGGGGAAAGCGGTCCTTCCTTCACCCCGCAGGGTTCCCATCTCCAGAGAGGTGCAAGCCTGGCCCCGCCCGCGAGGGGCCACATGAGGCGCTGCTTTAGTGCCAGGCAGAGGGTGGCCAAGCCCAGAGACGGAGTGTGGGACGAGCCTGGCAGAGATGCCAGGAAGGGGCCCTCGGAGGTCACAGGGCTCAGGCTGGCTGGACAGAAGGTAGAGGACAGGGGTTCTGGGTGAGCACCAGGTGGAAATGGGAGGTCTCAGGATGCTGAGTGGGGTGGGGAGAGGCCACACGGTGAGACCTAGACTTGAGGTCTAACTCCAGGGGCAGGTGCTGGGCCCTGCCCCACCCACCTCCTAGCTGCCCCCGGGGTTGGACTGTTTTCCCAGATTCTCCCGACGGGGCCCTTCTACAGCCTGAGGCTCCAGGAAGTACGATCCAGGGGCCAGGGTCCCAGTGAACCACACCCCCCACACACCAGCACCCACTGGGCTCCATGTGGCCTGGGCCTGTGGCTGCGGGAGGGGCGGGCAAGGACAGCTGAGTGACGGCTCTCCCGCTCCACAGGTGGACAAGACGGAAGACAAGTCCCTAGAGGAGCGGGGCCGCATCCTCGTCTCCCTCAAGTACAGCTCACAGAAGCAAGGCCTGCTGGTCGGCATAGTGCGCTGTGCCCACCTGGCCGCCATGGACGCCAATGGCTACTCAGACCCCTACGTGAAAATGTGAGTGTGCGGCCCGCTCCTTCCCCACCGTCTCACTCCTGGGTACCGGTACCGGGAGGTGCAGGGGCTGCGGGGGCTGCGATGAGTAGACTGCGCAGCAAGTGGTTGTGTGAAGCACAAGGGGCGCTGTGCTCACAAGGGTCTTCCGTGCTCCCTGGGTTGAATCTGGCCAAACCCGTTTCTCAGATGAGGAAACTGTTGCCCACAGAAGCTGAGTGGCTGCCCAGTCCGTGCAGAAAGAGTTCTCTCCCGATGGCTGGTTCAGGTCTCTCTGTGACTGTGGGGCCCAGGAGGGGCTGTGAGCAGGTTGGAGGAAGGGACAGGAGGCTGGGAGATGCAGTGAAGGGGCTCCGTCGGGACTTAGGGCTGAGCACACTTGGGCACAGGCGCAGGTAAGGCTCCCTCAGCCCTGCCAGATGGGGCTCGTGGTGGTGCTGCGGAGATACTGTTGCAGGGGCCCCAGAGCCGCGGGTCTGGGTCAGGACAGGCTGTGATCAGAGCCCAGGGAGGAGCTGGTGGCCGTTCAGAGAGGGATGAAGCAGGTGGTTGGTGGGCACCATCTGAGCTTTGGGGCTCTCCACCAGCAAAAGATGGATCTGAGTCTGACTTCACTGTTGTTTGAGGCTATCTTGAAGGTTAGAACTTGGGGAGGAATTTGGCTCAGCCGAAAGGAGATGTTTCTGCTCAGGGAGAGGGACAGAGTTACGATATAGTTAGGAAGCAGGGATGGTCCTGAGGAGGCTCAGGTGACAGAGGCCAGCATAAAGACCGACTGGTTTCCCATTTAAGAAACAGTGAATTGGGCCCCAAGCTCGACCATTAGCACAACTGACTTCCAGTGGCTCACAGACCACAGGGAGAGGACATGCTGTCCTCGCTCAGAAGACAGGCTCTTAAAACCAGTGGAGGGAAAGTAAGCGACTCTGGGTAAGCTGGGAAGATGTGTACACTCTGTGGCCGCATCACTTCCCTGCCAGGTCCATGGGGTCCAGAGGCCCAGGCCCCGGTGGAAAGCTGCTTTTGCTGCCATTGCTTGAGATAGCCATAAGCTGGAGACAGCCCAGTGTTCATCAGCAGAGGGAGAGATGCATGAAATGTGGCGTCTGCATGCAGAGGAGTACTATGCAGTTGAAGTGAATAAAAGGACTGGGTGGATTAACATGGACAGCTGTGCCAAGCGTGCCAAGCCCAGAGCAGACTGTAGAGGGGAGCACGCAGCGTGACCCTGTAGGGATGGTCTCTGGGAAGGGAGGACGTGGGTCCACTTGTATCTGTGATGTTAGTTTCCCTAGGGAAGAAAATAGGATCTGAAGCCAGGGTGGTGTCAAGTTTTTAAATCGGCTCAATGCCTACCTGCCAAGTTGACAGGAATTCCAGAGTCTCAGGCTGGGTTATCTGGAAAGCAGGGTCTCACCGGTTACAGCGGAAGGGCCAGCCACCCGCCAGGGCCAGGGACAGGCAGCTCTGGTGGGGCCTGTCCACCACACCTGGGCCGCGCCGCCCCCCTCCCCCACCCCGGCCACAGGCGTGAGAGTCACTGGGCCACTGCAGCCATGTGCCACCCTCCAGCCATGGGCTGGGTCAGGGTGGCCTTTCAGAGGGCAGCTCTGCGGGTGGCCCCATGGATCAGAGGGAGGCTCCCAGTGGCCTATAAACACCTCCATCTGATTCAAGTTCCCTGGGTGACATGCAGGCGGTGGCCGCTCAGGGCTCCCATCTCTGAAAGGCCCCTTCACGGACCGTAGGCCTCCTCCTTGCTAAGAGTAGGGGAGATGCAGGCCCAGGTTTGAGATTCTGAGCAGAGCACCCAGGGCCACAGGGAAGAGCCAGGTAGAGGATGTTGAAGGGCAGAGCTAGATGGAACAAGGCCTTTTGTCAACATCCTTATTTTTTATGAACTTCATCCCAGATGACAGCTGCTTCAGTCTCCCCAGGCTAGAAGCTGACCCCAAGTCCAGTCTTAAGTCCAGTCTTCCGGGGCTGGTGATGGTTAACAGTCATCACACGTCCTGAGTAACTGCTGGGTGCCAGGGGTGGGCTAGGTCTCATGGAACTTTCTACGCGGTCCTTCTGTTACCTTCTCCACCCCCCACCCAGGGGTGCTGAGGAAACACAGAGCAACTTGCCCTGCTGCCCTGGGCCACCCCTTCCTTCTCTAGCCCTCTGGTGTCTTCTAGAGGCCTCAGGCGAGCAGTAATCACTGTGCAGAAGAGACGAAAGGCAGCAATGGTAGGGGGCTCCAGGAGCCCAGCAGCCAGGGCAGGAGGGGGTCCTGATAGGGAGGGAGGGGAAGCAGCCACCGATGGGCCCCTGGAGCACCCGGGCTGTGCTCCTCACCCACACAGGCTGCCCTCCCTCCGGGAGACAGCATAGACAAAGGCCTGGGGGCAGGACGGGGGATGACCCCTAGCTGGGGTCGCGTGAGGGTCTCTAGACGGGCATCGGCTGCGCAGTGTTGAGGGCGTGGGGAGCCCAGGACAGCTTCCCTTCAGGGGCTTCCATAGGCAGGGCTGGGAGACGCTCCCACAGCCCAGGACCCCCATCCCTCCTCCTTGCCCCAAACCAAACAAACAGGCAAAGAAAGATGAATCAAGAAACACATGGAAGCTTGTAAGGAGCTGAAGAAATTAATTCACCATCTCTGGGTGGGGGTTTATGGGAACCCCCACTTGTTTAAAAATTCATCTTTATTGAGGCTTAACTTACACCCAGGAGGTTTCTCCCTTTTGCTGTGGGACTGATGTATATAGTCTCGTAACCACCACCGTAGTAGATACCATGGCCCCAGAAAGGTGCCCCAGGCAACTGCTGATTTGTTTTCGGTCACAGTAGTTTTGCCTTTTCCAGACTGTCTTCTAACAGCAACTCCACTGCTTCCACACGACCTAGTGCTCCGGAGAGCCCGCCATGTGGCGCGTGCGCCCGGAGTGTGGTCTGTAGGTCTGTGCTGCCGAATACTCCTCTGTCAGATCACTTCCTCTTGAAGTGCACCAGGGTGGGGTCACTTCCAGTTATTGATGGCTATATAAAGCTGCTAAAGAACGGGATTTTGTGCAGACCTATGTCTTCATTTCTCTCCCCACCCCCAGCTTTTGTCAGTACGTATTTTCCAGTGTCTCTGTAATGACTTATGTAATAACTATCAACTGTTTTTTTTAAGTGTACAGAAAAGCCACAGTGAGATACCACTTTCTATGTTTGCTGATCCCACCCGGTGCTGGGCACCAGGAAGCTGGGGGTGGGTGAGAGAGATTCTAGTGTCGGCGCAGGGACAGGGTGGGAAGCTTTGCAAACGAGAGAGCCTGGCTTCTGAGCACCAGCCCTGTGCTGGGCAGCTGTGTGACCTTGGGTAAGTCCCTCCACCTCTCTGAGCCCCAGATGAAGACCGCTGCTCTGCAAGCAGGGATTTCTTTTCTCTGCAGGAAGCACTGTTGCCCAAAAGACCTTTTTCCTCCCCAAAGTTTCAGTGAGGCAGCAGCGACACACCCCAGGGACTAGGTTAAAAACCACTGTTATGCACTTAAAGATGCATTTTATGGCATGCAAATTCTATCTCCATAATCTGCTATTAAACACAGAAAAGCTCTAGCAAGGGACCAACTCTACTAAAAATGTTTTTCTGGCGGGAAATGTGAACTTTGTGAAAATTAAAACTACCAGAAATTAGGAAAGTCCCCTTTCCTCAGGGAACAGAGGGGGCTCTGTGATGTCAGGAACAGGCTGTGAACAGAGGTCCAGGTGATGAATGACCCACTTGCTTCTCTCACTACACTGACCACTCACCTGCACCATGTCTGGTCATCACGAATGAACAGAAGTCTCTCCCCCGGGAGAAAGTGCTTCCAAGCCCCGGGGGCTCCATATGTTCTCACAGCCTCGTCTCACCCTCTGCCTATCGGTTGGTTATAATTCCAGATACCTGAAGCCAGATGTGGACAAGAAATCAAAACACAAGACAGCAGTAAAGAAGAAAACCCTGAACCCCGAGTTCAACGAGGTACAAGAGGCTGGTGAAGCTGTGGGAAAGCCACTTACTCTCCCCTGGGGGGACTGAGTTTTCCAGGGGCCACTGTGGAAGCTGGAGGGTGGGAAGGGGCCCACAGGAGAGCCCCCAGCCATGAGGTCGGGGAGTCGTGGGAGAAGTGAGGCCAGGCTGAACCAGGTTGAGGTTCAGATGGAAGCAAGGGGAGGCCTGCAAACCTCGTCAGAGGATGGAGCTGATAGGACTGTAGCCATGGGGGATGTGGGGCCTCAGGACCCCAGGAAGGTGGGTGCAGCTGGAGAGGAGCTCAGAGGAGCAAGATGAGGGAGAGGAGCCTGAGTGACTCAGGTCCTCAGGCCGAGGAGGTGCTGCCAGGGGGTTGTCGGATGTGGAAGGGTCCTGGAAGCTGACAGGAAAGAGGGTTCCACGAAGAAGGGAGTGGTCAGCAGAATCAGACCCAAGAGTGGCCCAGGCCGCCTGGTGTGCACTGACCTGGCGATAAGGAGCCTCTCAGGGATCTTGAGAAAGGCAGCTTCAGTGACCAAGGGACAGGCAGTCGGAGGGAAAGGGGCCCCTGAGGATCTCAGCCAGGCTCTCAGAAGTGGGTGAGATGGGCGAGACTCCGTCACAGCAATTACTGCACACTGGCCACCAGCCGACTTCCAGGCCCTGTGGCATTGGCCTAACACTCCCCTTCTGGCCACCAGGAATTCTGTTATGAGATTAAGCATGGGGACCTGGCCAAGAAGACCCTGGAGATCACCGTCTGGGATTACGACATTGGAAAATCCAACGATTTCATTGGTGAGAGGCCATGATGGGAATGCTGTTCAGCAACATGCCGGTCCTAGGGCAGAGTCCTGAATCAGGCCAGAGCCACGTTGCAGCCTGACCCTGTGTGACAGAGAAAGAACAGGCCCAGAGAGGGAAAGAGGCCTGGCAGGGGTCACACAGCAGTGTGTGGTAGAGCAGGGGAAAGGGTGGATGATGGTCAGCCCTCTTAGGCTGGACTCTGAGTCCTTGAGGCCCCAGATTCCTGGTGGGCTGGGTGGCTGTGCACGGTGGAGCTGCCCCCCAGGACTGCTCTGGTCCTGGGGAAAGGCAAGGCGGATAGGATCCTTGGGCCCTGATTGGGAGGGGTGGGGGGCAGTAAGAGGGTCTAAGCGTGTGGTGGTCAGAGCAATGTCCACCCTCTAAGCAGGTAGGTAGGATAGATAGTCTGGCCTTGCCACATAGTCTGGGAGGGTGTTGGGGGCACTGTTCCCGAGGGACCCTGAGAGTCATAGGTCAAGTATCCCGGCGGCCCTGCCTGGGCTCCCCTCTGCAGGCGGCGTGGTTCTGGGCATCAATGCCAAGGGAGAGCGCCTGAAGCACTGGTTTGACTGCCTGAAGAACAAGGACAAGAGGATAGAGCGCTGGCACACACTCACCAACGAGCTCCCGGGGGCCGTGCTCAGCGACTGACCCGCCCCGCCTGCCCGCCGCCTGGCCCAGCGCAGGCCTGGCCCTGGGCTTCCTCAGCTGCTGCTCAGGGCCTCGGTCCCCACGTCGGGGGAGATCCAGGACACCTGCTCGGACACAGAGCCACTGCAGCCCCTCCGAGGGATGGTGGGGGCGGTGAGCTGGGCCTGCTTTCCGCCCCCTGAGGCCCAAGAGGGCTGGGTGCAAGAAGAGGACCTCAGTACCCACCCGGAGGAAGTAGATGGGGCCATCCAGAGGACAAGGACCCTACAGAGGTCAGCAGTGAGTTGGAGGGGACCCCAGGCTGAGAGGGGCAGTGGGGAAGGAGATTTTAGGTAGGACAGGACTCTGAAGAAAGTCCATTCCCTAAAGGAGGTTCTGACTTCGGCTCTGGCGTGACTGGGTGGGTAGAAAAAGTTCACCTGAGAGCCAGGATCTGCTGAAGATCCTGGCGCTCCCCATGAACATGGGCAAAGGGCAAGTGCTTCACTCAGTGATTCTGCAGGCCCCTGGGGAAGAAAGAGACCCAGAGCCTGCCCTCAGGGAGGTCCCCATCTAGTTATGGAGCTAAAAACAAACCCTTACAACAGGGGTATAAGGAATGCCAAGGTCAGCCTGACCCACCTACACGTTCTGTGGACTCCACTGAGAGGGCTTCCTGCAGGAAGTGATATTTCAGCAAGACCTTGAAGACTGAGTGGAGATTCTAGGCAGACAAAGGAGGAAGGGCACCGGAAACAGTGTCCAAGGCCTGCAGAGGAAAGATGATTTGGGCTGGGGAGAAACTGTCTGGACCCAGGGTCTCTCTCGGGAGGATGAGGGGAGAGGCAGAGTTTGTTAGGAGTGGGGCAGGGGCACCCAGCCCTCCCCCATCCCACCCCTAGCTGCCAGGCCAACTGGGCTTGTAGCCATGGGAGGAGTGGCTTAAACTGATGTTGCTGCAGGGTCAAGTTCAGTTCTCAGACCCAGCTCTCCCACCTTTGATCTTTCTCCTCCTGAGGAACCTGGAGGATGGGTCCTGCTTCTCGTTGTTCCCAGCTTAAGCATCAGGTCAGCTGTGGTCAGGAAGAGAGAGTCACTTCTTCGCATGAAAAAAACCAAAAGGCTTCCTTGTGCTCACCCTCCGCTCCCTGCCTTCCTCCACCCTCCCCATTCCAGGCTCTTCCTTCGGGTTCAGGGTTGGAAAGCAGGGAGCCCCCCGCAGCTGCCTCTGCATCCATTCCCTACTGAGATCCCTCTCAGTACTCAGCAGCATCCAGGGCCTTGTTTCTGGGAACAGCTGGCTTTGTCCTCCAGGAGCTGAGAGCCACTCTGCAGCCTGGGTCAGGGTCTCCAGGAAGGGATTGAGGGCATCAAGACTCTGGGGCCCAGGCCTGAAGCCCCCACCTCTTCCTGCTGACTAAGGGGCCTTCAGGAACCCTGGATGAACAAATGCAGAAACCAGGAATTTCTGTGTTCAGCCCATCCCTGTACTGATGGAAAACAGAGCCCAGAGAGGGAAAGTGATCTGCCTGAGGCCTTTCAGGTTCCCTGCCCCACCCCCGGCCGAGCGCTCTGACACCACACCCACAGCAACCCTAGTACAGGGCTCACGGGGCGCTGGGCTGGACCCTCTGCTGCAGACACAAAGCACATCACCATCTGAGGCCCGGGGGCAGGTGATGATATGAATCCCACCAAGTGCCCATCAGCCTGTTTTCATTTTCCAGGGAAAACAGGACTCCAGCCCCCACACAGTACCTGGCAACCTTGGCTGATCACGGAGTCTGCTTTTGCCTCTCTGAGAAGGCTTTGTGCGTGGTGAGGGTTTTTACAGGCACCGTCTTGATGAATCGTCACAGGCCTGGGAGATGGGTTTAACTGCCATCTCCATTTGACAGATGAGGAAGCAGATTCAGAGAGGCAGAGTCTGATTTTGAGGAGCCTTGTGTCTGGGTTAACTCTGGCTGTCTTCTTAGCATTACCTTTGAGGGGGGGTTTCTCTCATTCAGAGAGGAGCTTCACAGAGAGATGCCCTATAAACACATGGAAATGCTGAATGGCCAAGTTAGAAGAATACTAGAGACTCACGCAGTACAACTTCCTTGTTAGACACATGGGGAAACCAAGGGGCATATTCAGGACGCACTTGGAATAAGAACCCGGGACACCGGGCACCTAGGGCAAGGTCTTCCAACGTCCTAGGCTGTGCAAGTGCAGACTTGGTCCTGAAAAAATGGTCCCTGATGACCACAGGGACAGTCAGGCTGGAGGTGGGGCTTCAGGACAGCTAGCTCAGGCCAAGGATTGGGGTTGTGGGCAGGAGGCCTTCCAGGGAGACAGAACCTTCCTAGGAGCCTGGATCTGTTCTGGACCCCTTACAGCTCGTATCTCTGTTAGACAAAAAGTGCTTTGAGAAGCTGCGTTATCAGCTCTGCCTATGACCCCAAACTGGCTTTCCTCTGCTATATCAACCCCACAAAAACAGGTAATTTGACGCCAAAAAAAAGTCATTCCGAAGTCAGCTGTCAGTAACTAGGGGGTCACTGGATGGGGCATCCATCTCCACCCCCACCCTCCTACCTAGTCTCCGCCCCGCCCACCACTACTAGCCAATCCCCGACGGGCCCGTCTTCCAACTCTGAGGCGGTAACCTCCTGACCTCTAGTGGCGAGAGCAAGGAACTGCATCTCCCGGCCCGCGCATGTCCCTTTGTTCTTTCTGCAACCGACAGAACCTCCCGATGCATGGACTCTGGCCGTCTTCGACGCAGACTCGTGCACTGCTTACCGCCGTTTTGCTATCATGTGGCGCCTGCAGAAACGGTCCTGAAACTGCAGCCCCCACACACAACTTTTGTACTTTCGTCCGACTTACCCGAAGGTGTCCTTTTTAAGTCTTATTTGTTAATATTTATAATGACATATAATCCAAAGTAAATGGAAACATTCATTGCGACCATATGAACTTGGGAGACTCATCTTAATGGATCTGAATAGGTGGGCAGGAAAGAACGAGATTCTGGTAACAGGGACTTATTCTGCACATTGTCTCATTTACTCTGCACCACGAACCCACTGGAGGTACATGCCCACATTACAAACGGGGAAAATTTTTGTGTACAATCACACCTGGTAAGTGACAGAACCAGGAGTCAACTCATGCCTCCCAAGACGACTTCTGCTAACCCTAAAGCATTAGGCCAACCGCTGTCGGATGTGAACTCTAAGGCCAGCCACCGGTCGAGGAACCCGGGGCAGATTCGCAGCAAGATGGTCAATGAACAGTAAATGTATGTTAAAAGATGGGGGAAAAAAGGCAGGGGCATAAAGGAGTTGTGTGGGCAGGGGAGGTTGGGCTTAAATAGGAAGGTGAGCTGGGCTTCCAGAGAAAGCAACTTTTGAGCTTAGACTTGGAGGAGGTGAAGTGTTCCAAGTGGAGGGAACAGCCAGTGCCCCTAGAGGTGGGGGCAGGCCTGGTTTGACAGGAATTGTAAGACCAGTGGGAGTGGGGCAGGGTGGGGCAGGGTGGCGCAAGGGAAGAGAGGTAGATGGGAGCAGATGAGACAGGGGACTGGATCAAGGAGGACTTGCATCCTCGTGAGATGCGAGCTAAAGCTGGCTCACCTGTAAACCTGTGGTCTGCGATGATCAGGTCCAGTTTGGAGGTCCCTTTGGTGGTGGCATGCCATCAGATCCAGGGTTCAAGATGAGTATCCAGAGCAGTGGTGGCTGGGTCCTAACAAGAGCCATGTGAAGCATGGATTTTGGTCATTGCCTGTCTTAGCAACCACCTCTGTACCGGCCTAACTTTCCAGGCCTCCTGTCCATTCTCTGAAGTACCTGATACCTTCCCAGGGCATTCCTTTTCTGCTTACATTAACCAGAGTCAGATCCCATTATTTTCAACAAAGAAACCTGCCTGGTGCCTTGATGCAGTCTGATCATCTAAGTCTCAAGCATCGCCCTTTGTGAGGCTTGCCTTGACAACCTCAGTCACTTTCCCCTGCATCACCGTGCTTTCTTTTCTTCACGGCACTTACCACCAAAGTTGCCTTGTGTATTTGCTCGGGCCTTTCTCCCCTCGCTAACCTTCATGAGAATAGAGGCCCCCATCTGTCTCATTCACCCCAGTAACCCCAGAACAGGACTGAGCCCAGAGCAGACCTCTAATTAAAGTAAAGTACTTGCTGAATGAATGGATGAAAGCTGCCACATGGACACTGTTCAAAAGGAGCCAAATCCATGTGTCTGGAGCAGGTGGTTGTGATGATGTTGGGTCCAAACCCAGGTGAGTATGCATAAGACCCCTGTTTAGCTCCACAGACTTCTGGGGTACAGATGACAAAGGGCATCAGGTACCAATGTTCTCTGAGTAGAGAAAGGGAGAGAATGAGAGAAGCAAAGCAGAAAGGAAGAATGGGAGGAGGGTCAAGGTGGCAGAATAAGAGGATATGGAGCTCACCTCCCCCCACATCAAAAATACATCTACATGTGGAATAAACCTCACCAGAAACTAACAGGAAACTGGCAGGACTCCTATACAACCAAGGCTGCAAGAAGAGTCCCACATAATCAGGAAGGCTGGGAAGAAAAGCACTGGGTCAGGACCTGTGCCCTTGGAAGGGGACTAAGAGGAAAAGTGAGATAGCACAGGTTGATACTCACCTTGGGGAGTGGGCAGATTGAATCACTGACTGGGCCTCCCAGTCCTCGGGTCTTTGGCAGAGGATGCAAGAGCCCGTGGTTGCACGGAGAATGACTGGGACAGATAGTAGGCTGGAGAGGCCTAGACTCCACTGGTGATGAGTGGGCAGTGCTGGCTCACCACCAGACAGGGCAGAAAGAGGTCTGCCCTAGTAATGCCACCTTGCCACAGCCCCTGACTCAAGCTGAGCGAACACCCTGGCCCTACTCACTCCACACCACAGCCTGGCACTGAATCTCGGGGAGCCAGATCCTGGGAAGAGATTTGATGGAGGGACACAGAGGTGGCCAGAGGACCTGGGCCACTGTAGGCACTTACTCAAACAGCACTGTAGAAGCAGCCGACTTCTGATGACGTCGCAGCCACTTCAGTCCTTGCAGCCACAACACCAAGATTGCCAAGCCAGCCCCACTCACTCCGTGCCACAGCCTTACACTAGAGCTGAGACCACAGCCAGGTTAAAGACATCGCTGATCAGGTTTTGAGCAGGACTGCAGATGCTTACACACGCAGCCACTGACTGTAAGCACACCGACCCTACTTACTTCAGCACTCCCGTCCTTTGGGGGAGAGGTTGCAGGGCGGGGAGAAGGAAAAACACACACTTGAAGGGAACAGAGCCAGCTCCAGCCCGACCCTCAGGGCTTTCGCTCCAGCAGCCTGAGAGCAGGCAAGAAGTCTCTCCTCACACCTGCAGTCTCTGGCTCCTCCAACACCAGCCATACCCGCTATCAAGGTGACAGTTGTCAGCACATCCTAAGGAAAGACGGGTCGGCATTCACATCAAGTTCAACCCTCACACCAAAGACAGCACACACTGTCCACACAGGGATGCTCCCACATAAAAACACCCCCTCAAGACCACAAAAAGTAACTGTTCCACCTAAATCCATAAAGACAGAGAAAGTTAAGTAAAACGAAAAGGCAGAGGAACTACTCTCAATCTAAAGAGCAAGAGAAAATCTTTTTTTAAAATTTTAATTGGAGGCTAATTACTTTACAATATGGTGGTGGTTTTTGCCATACATTCATTTGAATCAACCATGGGTGCATATGTGTTCCCCCTTCTGAACCCCCCTCCCATCTCCCTCCCCATCCCATCCCTCAGGGTCATCCCAGTGCACCGGCCCTGAGCACCCTGTCTCATGCATTGAACCTGGCCTGGCAATCTGTTTCACGTATGATAACATACATGTTTCAATGCTATTCTCTCAAATCATCCCACCCTCACCTTCTCCCACAGAGTCCAAGAGTCTGTTCGTTACATCTGTGTCTCTTTCACTGTCTCGCATATAGGGTCATTGTTATTTTTCTAAATTCCATATATATGAAGAGAAAATCCTTGAAGAAATAATGGAACAGAGATAATCAGTCTATAGACAATGAATACAAAAGGTCAGTAATAAAAATGCTAACTGAATTAAGAGAGTAGATCCAAGCACAGATCAGTTTAACAAGGGACTAGAAATTACAATAAAGACCCAATCAAAAATTGATAATGCAATCACTGACATAAAAAACACTCTAGAAGCAATGAATAGCAGACACTGATACTTATGCAATTTATGACACAGAAGAATGCATAAGTGGTCTGGAACACAGAATAATTACCCAACCAGAACAGAAGAAAGGGGTCGGGGGGAGGGAAAGAAAGAAAAAGCAACATACAAGATCTATGGGATAATATAAACTGTGCCAATAGTCACATTATAGGGATTCCAGAAAAAGAGAAAGGCATCAAAACTGTACTTGAAGAAATTATGGCTGAAAACTTCCTAAACCTAAAGGAAACAGATACCCAGGTACAGGAAGCATGGAGAATCCCAAACAAGATGACTCCAAACCAGCCCACACAAGGCATAAAGGGAGCAAGAAAAAAAAGTCATATACAAAGGAATCCCACAAAGCCATCAGATCATTTCTCGGGCAGAAACTTCACAGGTCAAAAGGAAGTGGCATAATATAGTCAAAATCTTTAAAGAGAGAAACCTGCAACGTAGGGTACTCTACCCAGCAAGATTTTCATTTAGAATAGAAGGAAAGAATTTCTCCAACAAGCAAAAACTAAAAGAATTCAGTAATACTAAACCTACCCTAAAGAAATTTGTTGTTTTCTCTAAATGGAAAAGAAGAATCTATAGGAAAGGAAAAATCCCAATAGGAAGAGCAAACAAGAGTAAGGATGAGATGGCACTTAAATCATCCAGTACTTAAATTTTTAAAAAAACTGTAAAAGCGGTGTGTAGAGTTCCTGCAGCTGAACTTTGGGGGCAAATAAGTGGGGCCTGCTGGGAACGGGACTTCTAAAACAACAAATATGTCTGGAAGGCTGTGGTCCAAGGCAATTTTTGCTGGCTATAAACGGGGTCTACGGAACCAAAGGGAACACACTGCTCTCCTGAAAATTGAAGGTGTATATGCTCGAGATGAAACTGAATTCTATTTAGGCAAGAGATGTGCTTATGTGTACAAAGCAAAGAACAACACAGTAACTCCTGGTGGAAAACCTAACAAAACCAGAGTAATCTGGGGAAAGATCACTCGAGCTCATGGAAACAGTGGCATGGTTCGTGCCAAATTCCGAAGCAACCTTCCTGCTAAGGCCATTGGACACAGAATTCGTGTGATGCTGTACCCTTCGAGAATTTAAACTTCTTGAAAATACATAAAAGTGTGGATTTGTAAAAAAAAAACAAAAACTGTAAAAGCAACTACAATAAACAGTAAAAGGATAAGCATAGAGAGGTAAAATGATATCAAAAACACAAAATGGAGTAAAAAAATGTAGATCTTTTATAATGTGTTTGAACTTAAATGATTATCAGTTTAAACAAATATAATTACAGGTTAACATACATTAACCCCATGGTAACCACAAATCAAAAACCTACAGTGGATACACAAAATCAAAAATAAAGGAACACAAGCATGCTACAAAATAAAATCATGAAACCACAATGGGAGAAAAGAAGAATAAAGAAACAGAAGAACTACAAAGACAATTAGAAGACAAGTAACAAAATGGCAGGAAGTACATACCTATCAAAAAGTACTTTAAATGTCAGTGTACTGGGAATTCCCTGGTGGTCCAGTGGTTAGAACTCAGTGCTTTGACTGCCGTGGCCCAGGTTCAATCCTTGGTTGGAGAACTAAGATCCCACAAGCTGCACCACTCACCCAAAATAACAGAAAAGAAAAGAAAAAAGTCAATGGATGAAATGCTGCAATCAAAAAATGTGTGGTGACCGAATGAATAAAATGTGAGATCTTGCAATACACTGTCCACAACAGAGTCACTTCGGGGCTAAAGACACAGACTGACAGTGGGGGGATGGAAAAAGTTATTTCATACAAATAGAAGCAACGAAAAAGCTGAGGTAGCAATACTGGAATCAGACCAAATCATTTAAAACAAAGGCTATAACAAAAGACAAAGAACATTATATAATGAAAAAGGGATGAATACAAGAGGAGGAGATTATACTCATTTAACATATATGCACCCAATACAGGAACACTTAATATATAAAGCAAATGCTAACAGACATAAAGAGAGAAAGTGGCAATAATAATAGGAGACGTGAACACACTACTGGCATCAGTGGACAGACCATGCAGACAAAAAAAAAAAAAATCAATAAGGCAACACAAATCTTAAATGACACAATAAACCACTCTGAAAAACTTAAAGCATGTCCTCTAAATTCAGGAACTAGACAAAGATGGCCACTCTCACCACTTCTATTTAACATAGTATTACAAATCCTACCCTCAGCGATCAGACAAGGGAAAAAAGTAAAAGGTTTCCAAGTTGGAAGAGGCAAAACCGTCACTACTTGCAGATGACATGATACTCTTTATAAAAAGAACCCTAAAGTCTCCACCTAAAAAAGTTATTAGAATAAATGAATTCAGCAAGGTTGCTAGATACAAGAGTAATACATAGACATCTGTATATGTGGAATCTAAAAAATAATACAAATAAATGTACATGCAAAACAAAAACAGAGAAAACCTGTGGTTACCACGGCAGGGAGAGAAGGGAGAGGGACAAATCGGGAGTATGGGATTAACAGATACAAACTGCTATATATAAAATAGATAAGCAGTATCTTATATATACTGCATAGCACAGGAATGAAATGCATTATTGTATGATAACCTATAATGGAATATAATCTGCAAAAATACCAAGCTACTACCCTGTGCTCTGAAACACAATACTGTAAATCAACTAGATTTCAATTAAGAAGAAGAGTGAAAGGAGAAGACAGCAGGAGGGAGGGCTAAGGGGAGTCAAGGAGGGGAAGGGTTGCACAAATAGGCCCATGAAGGGCCAAGGCGGCAGGCAGGGGTCAGGAAGGCCAGCTCCACTGCACATTCAGAGGCCCAGGGGAGGTGGCAGCCCAGGATGGGCAGAAAATGTGGATTTCCATGTTATCCAGTGGCCAGGAAGAGTGCTCTAAGAAGGGGCTGAGGAGGAATCTAGAAATAAATCGCACCAGGAGGGACATGCCCACACATCCAGGGCCAGTAGCAATGGACAAAGGGAAGCAGACTCACAGGTGTGCAGCCAGGTTTGCAGTAAACAACCTGATCACTAAGATCCACTGGGGCATGAACAGGCCACTGCGCTAGGCTCTTTATGGGACTATTAACAGGCCATCTCCCGGCCAGGAAAACGCCACAGAACAAATCTGGATATGGGAAGGTGGGGCACTAACTGGCAAGACTGACAAAAGGCTCAGAGGCTGTGAAAGGATCCTGGGTTCTGAAGGGCAGGGACAGGTGAGGGGCAGGACGTAGGTCAACGTGGTCTCCCGGAAGTGGGACCATCTTCCATGGACACTGAAACCTACATTAAGGATACTCTGGAACAGTCCCCCAACTCTCTAGCACCAGCAGAGGTTACGGTGGACTCTGCTCTCTCCCTAAGTATTTCATCATGATAAAGGCAGCAGCCCCACACATCTGCCCCCCATAAGTCCTGAGTACACAAGAGGGGGCAAGAGAACTGTTTGGAGGCAGGCCGTTAGTTCCTGTGCTATTTGAGTGTGAAGGGAGTCCTTGGGACTTCCTTGGAGATCCAGCAGTGAAGACTGCACACTTCCACTGCAGGGGGACGCAGATTCAATCCCTGCTCAGGAAGTAACAACTCACAAACTGTGTGGCATGGGCCAAAAAAAAAAGGCAGAGGGGGTTCCATAAGGACTCTAGTACCAGAATTACAGTATCAGCAGCAATAACACATATAGAGATCTCAGTAAGATATGCAGACTGCTCTGCACGTTATACTCATCTAATCCCCGTAATTACGTCTTGATCCTCATCTTACAGACAGGAAAACTGAGGAACAGAAGACAATGCTCCGACAATTAAGGGGTAGATGTCAGGTTCACTGATCCTGTTATTTTCCTTCTGACTCTAGTAAGCCCACTCCGTGAATTTTTGGTAACTTTTTTTTTTTTGGCTTTGCTGCGCATTTTGCAGGATGTAAGTTCTCTGAGAATTTCCTAGCCATTTAAAAAACAAACAAACCAACCAAAATTAGTTATTGAGCTTCCAACCTCTCGAGAAAAGATTTAGAAGTGCAACCGCTCTTGTCCTCTTCTCTCCTTTGAACCGAGTAATTTTTAAATTTCACTCATCTCCAGACTTTTAGCTATACCTCTTTGCACTGTTTTTATATGATGCTTGCCCTAAGTATTACCATTCTACGCTGTGCTATGCTTAGTCGCTCAGCCATCTCTGACTGTTTTGAGACCCCATGGACTGTAGCCCGCCAGCCTCCTCTGGTCCACGAGGATTCTCCAGGCAAGAATAC
The DNA here is from genome assembly GCF_023091745.1 of Budorcas taxicolor. Taxonomy (NCBI): domain Eukaryota; kingdom Metazoa; phylum Chordata; class Mammalia; order Artiodactyla; family Bovidae; genus Budorcas; species Budorcas taxicolor. The sequence continues at coordinate 22,424,077 of NC_068928.1, forward strand.
TGGAGTAGGTTGCCACGCCCTCCTCCAACACTATCTTCTCAACCCAGGGATCAAACCAGGTCTCCCACATTGCAGGTGGATTCTTTACCATCTGAGCCACCAGGAAAGCCCAAGAATACTGGAGTGGATAGCCTCTCTCTTCTCCAGGGGTTCTTCCTGACCCAGGAATCAAACTGGGGGTGTCCTGCATTGCAGGAAGATACTTTGCTAGCTGAGCTACCAGGGAAGTCCAAGTATTTAATTCATTATATTAATACACTAAAAGAAAACCCACACGATCATTTAAATAGAAGAAAAGGTACCTGACAAATAAAAACATTTATGACAAAAACTCTCGGCGAATGAGGAAGGTAATTTAACTCCTCAAACTGATAAAGAGCATCTAAGAAAGGCTTGCAGCTAAAGTCATATTTAATGGTTTAAGAATGCTTTTCTCCGTAAGACCAGAAACAATATAAATGTCTGCTCTTACCATTTCTATTCAACATTGTGCTGGAGGTTCCAGCCAGTTCAATCAGGAAGATAGATAAAAGCAGGAGAAAAAAACTTTCTAAGACAATATAATTGTCTATGAAGAAAATCCGATGAGTTATATGAAAACAACAAAATACCACTAACTGAGTTTAGCAAGGCTGCAGTATGCAAAATCAGTTCACAAATATCAATCTTATTTCTACATACTAGCAATGAGCAGTCAAAAACTGGATTTTAAAAAGCATACAAAAACAAAAAACTCATACTTAGGAACAAATATGACAAAAGATGTGAAAGACTTGTACACTGAACAGTACAAAACACCGCTGGAATTTTAAAAGCTTAGAGTCTTCTTCACGGATCAGAAGATTCAATATTATTAGAACAGACACCTCATTGAAGAAAATACACAGATGGCAAATAAGCATATAAAAAGATGCTCAACATTAGTCATTAGGAAAATAGAAATCAAAAACACCTATTAGAATAGAAAAATTAAAGAGTAAGCCAGCACTACAGTTCAATGGATAGTTAAAAGGAAACCTTCAACCTTTGGAGGTTGAAGGCTGTATTGATTGTCTTGATTATGATGGTTTTATATGTGCATAATATCCCCAAACTTCTCAAACTGTATAGTTTACTTAAGTCAAATAGAGCTGCTTTTTAATGGGAAAAAGCTCTCTTTCAAAGTTTCCTAAAGACAGTCCAATACACATATAGAATATTTTCCTATTTTTATTTGGGACATTATTTTCTATTCTATTAACACTGTATGTAAACAAGTTCCTATATTAGCATAAATGTTTTAACTTCACTTTTTTTAAAAAAACAGCAACATAGTACACACAGAAAGGCCACACAATTCAAGCCACATTGATGGGTGTTTAGGTTATTTCTAATTTGCTATTATAATGCCTAAGTGAACATATTTTGCATATATTTGTAAATAAGGATACACACACAAGCAAAGGGTGCATTCATTTAATACTTTTTGTCCAGTCTCAGGATCTACATAAATCTGTTAGAATTAATGTTAGTTTAGCAAGGCAATAAGATACAAGGTCAATATACAGGTAGCAACATCTGGAAAATCAAAAAGATTAAATACGACTTAAAATAACATGAAAAGAAATCAATACCTAGAAATAAGTCCAATAAAAGATATCAGACCTCTACACAGAAAACCACAAAACATGGAAATTTCCTGGTGGTCCAGTGGTTAGAACTTGGAGCTTTCACTGCCAGGGCTTGGGTTCTATTTCCGACGGAGGAATCAAGACCCTGCAAGCTGTGTGGCACAATTAAAACAAAATACAACCCACAAAACACAGGAAAAAAAAATAAAAGATCTAAATAAATGGAATAGACTGTGTTCATGGATTAAAGAACGTAATTGTGTGAAGATTGTGTGAATTCTCCCAATTTAGAGATTCAATAAAATCCTCATCAACATACCAGCAGGTGGTTGTTGCTGTTCTACTACTGAAATTATCAAGTTGATTCCAAGGTGTATAAGGAAATGCCAAGAGCCAAGAATAACCAATACAATCTTAAACAACAAAAAATGGAGGACTGACATTACCTGATACTGAATTATTTTATACCTACAGTGTTACACAGGCACTAGGAAAAGACCAATGGAACAATAAATGTTGCTGGATCAGTTAAATATCCACATGAAAAATGTTTAACACCTTATTACCATGCACAAAATAGACTCTAGATGCTAGATCTAGATACGACAGGTCAAAGATTGCTTCTAGAAAAACAAGTTTAACAATCTTGAAGTAGTTAAGTATTTATTAAATAGGACACATAAAGCATTTACATTACAGAAAAATACAGATATATTGGACTACATTAAAATTAAGAACTGCTCAAGACATCATTCAGTTCAGTTCAGTTGCTCAGTCGTGTCCAACTCTTTGCGACTGCGATCCCATGAATCGCAGCACGCCAGGCCTCCCTGTCCATCACCGACTCCCGGAGTTCACCCAAACTCACGTCCATTGAGTCAGTGATGCCATCCAGCCATCTCATCCTCTGTCGTCCCCTTCTCCTGGCCCCAATCCCTCCCAGCATCTGAGTCTTTTCCAATGAGTCAATTCTTTGCATGAGGTGGCCAAAGTACTGGAGTTTCAGCTTTAGCATCATTCCTTCCGAAGAACACCCAGGGCTGATTTCCTTTAAAATGGACTGGTTGGATCTCCTTGCAGTCCAAGGGACTCTCAAGAGTCTTCTCCAACACCACAGTTTAAAAGCATCAATTCTTCAGCGCTCAGCTTTCTTTATAGTCCAACTCTCACATCCACACTTGACCACTGGAAAAACCACAGCCTTGACTAGACGGACCTTTGTTGGCAAAATAATATCTCTGCTTTTGAACATGCTATCTAGGTTGGTCATAACTTTTCTTCCAAGGAGAAAGTATCTTTTCATTTCATGGCTAAAGTCACCATCTGCAATCATTTTGGAGCCCCCAAAAATAAAGTCTGGCACTGTTTCCACTGTTTCCCCATCTATTTGCCATGAAGTGATGGGACCAGATGCCATGATCTTAGTTTTCTGAATGTTGAGCATTAAGATACTAAAAAAGCAGGGCACAAAAAGGGAGATAACAATAGTAACTATGAAGACACACTCTAAATATATAGATATTTCCCCCCAAAATATAAAGATGCACTACAAATCAATGACAACAACCTACAGAAAAATAGGCAAAGATAGCCAAATGTCCATAATCACATCAGAAAGTACTCAGTCTCATTAGTCATCAGGAAAATAGAAATTAAACCCAGAATAAGATATCCACCAGACGGCTACAACTAAAAACAGTGACTATACCAAATGCCAGGGAAGATTTAGAGCAACTGAGAGTCTCATACACTGCTGTAAAGCAGTAGTGTACTGTCAAAACAGTACAACCACTTTGGAAAACTGTCGTTACTATCTACGAGGCTGAAGCTATGGTTTTTCCAGTAGTCACGTACGGATGTGAGTTAGACTATAAACAAGGCTGAGCACCAAAGAACCAATGTTTTGGAAGTGGTGTTGGAAAAGACTCCTGAGAGTCCCTTGGACTGCAATGAGATCAAACCAGTCAATCCTAAAGGAAATCAATCCTGAATATTCATTGGAAGGACTGATGCGAAGAACTGACTCATTGGAAGACCAGACGCTGATGCTGGGAAGATTCAAAGCAGAAGGGGGACAACAGGTTGGATGGCATCACTGACTCGAAAAACACTGAGTTTGAGGAAGCTCTGGGAGTTGGTGATGAACAGGGAAGCCTGGTGTGCTGCAATCCATGGGGTCGCAGAGTCGGACACGACTGAGTGAACGGATGAGGCTGAACACATATATTCTCTATGACCCAGCAATTCCATTTTAAGATATTTATGCAACATTAATTCACACACATACATATCAAAAGACATGCACAAAAATCCATAGCAACATTATTTGTACCACCTCAAAACTGAAAACACCATAGAATAGGTAATGGTATACTAATGTAACAGAATACTATCATACATGGCCATGAAAATACACTATTACAGGCAATGATATGTACTCACCCCACAAACCTAATGTTGGGGGGGGAATAAGCCATTTCATTTATATATGTCTACCATTTACATTTAAGTTTCAAAACCAGGAAAAATTGATCAATAGCAATGATCCAGATACTGGTTCCATTTGTGGGGATAAGGGGGTAAATCAAGGAACGGGCATGAAGCAGTCCTTTATGTTGGTCCTGTTGTCATTAAACGGTGTGTTCCCTTTGTAAAATTAAAATTCTAAGATGTATCCTCACAATGAAGTATTCTACAAATCTGATCTTTGCTAACTATACTCTTACTCAAGGTGAAATTGGCATCTCTTGTTTTGGCTTACATTTCCTTAATGATCAATGAATGATGTTAAGTGGAAAAAAAAAAGTTTTTAAAAATTCCTAAAATTCTGCTAAAAGCAAATTCTGAGGGAATTCAGCTATTACTGTGATCTGTTAAGGCTACAAATGAACCACTAAATAACGGAAAAGAAGCCTTAGGTGCTAAAACAAGGCCTACCCCAACTCTATAGCACCAGAATTCTAAACGGAAGAGTGTCTTAGTGGAAGACTCACAAACCATACAGGACGGAAGCACAAGAGCTGAGCCTTTCAGCACAACTGAAAAAAGTGGTCACTGATAGCTTTAGACAGAGGAGTGCTCCTGGACTTGACTCACAATGTATGGGTTATACAAGCACACATCCTTAACATCAACTGTGTGAGAAACAAATGCCTAAAACCCAGGAACTTTTTCTTACCAAAAACAAAACAAAACACAGAAAACTTAGGTTATCTGGAAAACTCAGTCACAGCACTGCAGCAACCTGATGACCCACAATCACTACTTATTATCTGTTTGGACTATGGCTCTACTTGTCCAAGCTAACTTAAATTGAAAGAATGGCTCCACTTATATAAAAAACAAAACAAAAAAAACCCCCTCATTTTTAAATTTCTAAATTAAGCTACTAGGAAAAAATTAATCTAGTCATTAACACTACAGCTTAATTTCTACTATAGCTTTTCAAAAAGGCATGTATCAGTTGCAAACCATATACTGATCTCAGAAATTAAAGTGTATTTCAATAAAACATTAATAGCCTAAAAGAACAATACTTTTAAGGGTTATGAGCATGGGCTCTTCAGTCATACAAACCCAACTCTGAATTCTGTTCGACTACTACTATCCATTTTCCTATTGGCAAAATGCAGATGGAACTCACCTGACTTAAGGACCTATGCACTACCTACATTAGGTAGTAGTACCTACTACCTAATGGCAATGCCTTGAACACAGCTGATACTCAGTCTTAGCTGTTAGCTATCAGTTATCAATCACAAGTCTAGGATCCCAAAGAAATGAGAGCTACAAGATGACAGGGTTTAATTTTGCTGATCTGGGTTGGATCCATTATCACCACTTCCTCTAAAAGCTCACAATTCCTTTTCACTAGTGGCGTGGGCGACAGGGGGAAGGGGCAAGATAGGGGCAGGGAATTTAGAGGTACAAACTATATATGTATATGCGCTACGCTAAGTCGCTTCAGTCGTGTCCAACCCTGTGCGACCCTATGGACAGGAGCCCACCAGGCTCCTCTGTCCATGGGATTCTCCAGGCAAGAATACTGGAGTGGGTTGTCATTTCCTTCTCCAATATATATAATCAACACTATTAACTACAGATGGGAGTATAACCTGTGACTATGTTGCACATCTGAAATTCACATTATAAATCAACTATACCTCAAAACAAAAACAAAAAACCACTCCAGTGGGGAAGAAGAAAATTTTAAATTCAAAGAAAAGCAATTCCCTAGTGAAGCTTCCCAGAACCTTAGCAGGGAACCCAGCAAACATGTTAAAAATTTCAAAGATTCATCTTTATTGCAAAATTTTCAGCATGCTCACCCCTCTGTCTTAGTATCAATACCATAGCAGCTAATTGGGTATTTTTGTTTTTTGTAACTCACAAACAGCATTCATCTGGAGCAAGGGTGGCAGTGTTTATACTACTCCATTAAGACACCCTTACAACAATCTAACTTAAAACTCATTCTAGTCTAACTGGAATGCAACAAAACTCGATTTTCTTTTCTGGCCACCCATCTCAATACCCAAGCAGGGGTATAAACCCATTTACTGTTACTACTAAGATTTCAGAAAACCTCTGGGTTTAAAACTTCATTTTTAAACCAAAAAATCAAAATTAAAAGATTAATCACATTCAAGTTTGTAACGGTCAAGTTCCTATTTAAATCAACTGATCCTCACAGATGACTAAACCAAGAACTGGAAAAAAAAAAAACAAAAAACAAAAAACTGCACCTTCCCAGACCAGACACAGGAAGTGGCATGACACTGTCACACTTCTGCAGTCTCCACACTTGACTGCCTTCCAGTCTTTGACAGGATCTTTCTGAAGACCGATAACCAAACAAAAGTCTCCTTCTGATGTCTCTTCATTGTTTTCTTTGGATGGCAAGCTCTTTTTTCTCCATACCTAGACTGTTACGTCACTGAAAATGCTCACAGCATCCTGAATTCGCTGAATACATATAACGAAGTCTACACAGGCAACCAAGGAACTCTTACACTTAGCAAATTCATGTTGACAACTCAACTGAACAGAGAATCACCTCCACAAACCAGACTATTTTGTAAAAAGATTACCTATTGGTTCATGTGAACTCTTCCAAGTCCAGGCATCCACACATTAGTGTGGGAGCAGCCTGCAAAACCCTGATTAGCAGCTTCTTTAAAAATCTGCAGGAAGGGTTTTACAAATTCCTCTAGTGTTGGACTGAAATGCAGCATACAGTTGGCAAAAATACTGCTGGAAAAAGAACAAGTCATCTGATTAGCTCTTGGAGGTAGCTCCAGAGAGTATAATTTGTATGTGATCACCTCCAACTATCTGATCGAAAAACAACTCACAAAAATATGATTGTTCATTCTACATACTTATTTTAATAGGAACTACTAGTACATCACTCATCTATTAATTTCCCAAGTCTTAACGACAAAGAACTTAAGTCCAAGAAACACTTTTGGTATATCTCATTTAGCAATGAGTTGAGCACAGTGAAGCTGGTACTCTCGTATGTTGCTGACGTGGCTATAATGTGGAATAACTTGAGGGAAGATACTGGGTTGGCCAAAAGGCTCATTCGGTAAAAATAAAAAACATATTTTCACCAATAACTTTACTGATCAATGTAGTCACTAACAGAATCAATGTTTTGGCCAACCCAATAGCATTTACCAATTGCAAAGTTGTTTTCTAACACAGGGAATCTAGAAATGTATCACAGATACACAGGCAACTATTTAAGCAGACCATTAACAAAAACATTTACTGCAGCAGCATTTACAAATGCAAAGCTGGAAATAAGCTCAATGTTCAAGAGTAGTCAACTCCACCCCCACCCCCGCCAAATCAGGAGTACATCAATGAGACAGTCAAATGAGATCGACCTCAATGCCTGACATAAAATGATCTATATTAACTAAGTATCTGTACACACTGTTGCATAAATTCTCTCAAAGATATTACTTACATCGAGTGTTGCTAATAAAGAGGACCACTGTACTACTATTTCACCATGTGTACGTGTACTACTGAGAATCTATTTAATTCTTCTCTATTCCTGCCACTCATTGGGGCAGGCGGAGAATAACCCCAGCCTTCAGTTGTACAACTCCAAAAATTGCATGTTAGATGATCCTTAAGTAATTTGGTATTAAAACAAACACTGGCACTTTAACGATTAAAATAAACATCACATTGTTACCTGATTTAGAGGACGGGATACTTGCACTATTTATACTCCCTGTTCTTCAGAACCAGGTTACATAAAGGTAATTTTCCCCCCAGAAACATACATCATTTTTGGGAAACAAGTGATTTATGGAAGAAAAAAAAAAAAAAAAAAACCAACGAGATCTTCTTCACATTCAGGCAAAAACTATAATCAATGTATTTAGACTAGAGAGATTTTATTGTAGAAGGAAAAAGGATAGAGGCACAATAATGTTTGGCATTTTTAATTTAGGTTTGTTTTATTTAAGTTTAATGTTAATCCATGCTGTGTTTCAGTAAGAACAATACAGATTCTGTATCTGTGGCTCCAGTCAGATATCCAGTAGTACAAATTAGCTTCAAGTTACACATACTGAACAAAAGAGGTTGAGCGAGCGAAGGAGGGGAGGGGCGGGGCCCAAGGGGAGAGGGGAGAAGAAACAAAGAATTGAACACGCATGCAGGCTTTTCCATACCACCTTCAACGCTAACCTGCTTCAGAGGGAGAGTAAAAGTAGGCAAGAATGAGCAGCCACGGATTGTTGAACTGTTACCAGCACCACGCTTTTCAGCAACATTTCAGCAGAGTTTGAAACACTTTTTTACAGCAAAACCATTACAACTCTCCAAAAAAACCTTTTTACCACCTCAAGCTAACATCCAATTAAGTTTAAACATTGCTATAAAATTCAATTTAAACAATTAGAAAAAGGGAAAATGATACCACATACACCAATATAGTGTGATTAACCTTTCTCTTAGATGCTTGCATCATGTAAAATTCTAATGGCTTTCGAATGTAATTTCTGTTTCTAATGGTGATCTTGCCACATCTGGCAGGAGACAATACCGTAATGCTGAAAAAGCCTCTATGCAGTCCTGTTAGTGTTCTTAAAGAACCTAAAAGCTGGGACCAGTAAAATCCACAGAAATTCACTCTTGCCTTTAAGAACTTTTGAAAACTGTTTAAAAAAAAAAAAAAAAAAAAAAAAACCAACAGGGCAGGAACCTAAATTCTGAGACCAAATGTAAAAGTCAGATTTGGTGGTTCTCAGTGACAATGGGGGAATTTCCAAGAGGGATGGGATGGGAAGGTCTAGGGTGGTCAGAGATGGTTTCTCGTGTTGGCTTTTATGTCTCACTGATTTTCATCTTCCACATCCTGCAGCGCTTCTTTATTCTGCTCTTCACCTGCAAAGAAGAATGACAATTAATTTATAACCTACTAAACTAGGTTGCTGTGGGGACAGACAAAGGTATCATTCCAAGCATAAGACTCCTTATATTTAATACAACTGGTATAAACACAGACAGGCAAAGGACTTCTACCATCCTTGACACCTTAGATGCCTAAGCCAAGAGGTGCTGCTGGATCAAGGTCCTGAATGATCAACAGGATGAAAAAAAAAAAAATTGATGCATAGTAAAAGTCAATGTTTTTATGCTAAAAAAGCTCTTAAGTAGACAGCCAAGGTAACCACATTATTAAAATGATTTTCAAGCTTTCATGTATATCTTGAGTCAAAATACTCTTTCTCAATAACCTCACCTCTTCAAGAACCAAGAGTATTTTATAAATTTTTGCAAAATCTAATTGATCTGAAGGTTCATTAGAAACATTTCAATATGAGAACTGAGCAGTAAAATGATTCAAAGGAGTTGGAGGATTCTGCTTTTGTAAATGAATATTTTACACACTTTGTATCTTGGACAATTGCACCAAACCATAAACCAAATCTCTCACTCCAGAGTGGAACAGCATGCTCAAAGTAAACCAGACCACTGAGGTTATTAAAGAAGGGCATTTGGACCAGTTCTCTCATGCCACTTTTCTCTCCCCTTTGAACATGATTATTAATTAGCCTGAGGAATTTCAACTGCACTATGACATGCAATCGAAAGCCAGCCTATTCACCAGTCATCTACCTATTAATAAGCATAAGACAGCCATAATAAGGAAGCATGCAGGCTTCTGCCAAAAAATAAACAGATAAAAGTTAAATTATTTTGTGCTGTAATAAACCATTAAGTCCTAAGTAGTTACTAGTTTGATCAAAATAAATGAAAAATCAATTAACTAATCCAACAATCATGATACTTCAGATAATTCATCCATTCATACTGCTTGTTAAATTATTTATTCAGAATGGAAAAATGACACTAAGACCAGCTCCCTACAGACAGAAAGCAAAACTCTGAGGAACACTTTTAAATGGTCTTGTCTTAAAGATCTTGATACTATAAATGCTGTCATTGCAGTAAGGGTAAAGATAGTTTTAGTCATGTCAACATTTTTTTTTGTGATAAAAATGTTTGCAATTTATTGTTTTAAAAAAGTATTTAAGGTACATAAAGATTTTTTGACTCACATTTAGAAAGACATGCAAAGAAAAGACAAAAACAACCATTTACTGAGGGAAGAAATGATGGACCACCCAATTGTTCTCCCAATGAACAATAATGTATTCAAACTTAAGAAATGGTAAGAACATTCACACTCATTTTCAACAGCAATACACTGCCAAAATACGGTTAACATACATCAATAGAGCACACTCTTAATTTACTTATAAGCAACCACTAGATTTGCCAAAAGTTCCAAGTAACTCTGGCGTAAAAACATTGTCAAAGAAGTCACACTCAACCAGAAGTAGACAGGGGTAGCAGATCATAAATGTCTTAAAAGGTTTTGCATCCTGGGATGTATAACAGGCAGTTTTTTAAGCAACAAGATGATGATATGCAGGCATGATTAGTGAAGAACCAAAACTAAAAGCAGAATTCACTGTGCCATGATGATGACTTACAAAGTAGAGTTTTTAGGAAAGGAAGAGTTGGATTTTCCTTTAGGAATCTATATTGTAAGGAGAGAGGGAGGGAGAACAATCACATGAAAGCAACATTACAAGAAAAATAAACCAAGAGCAGGACAAAGGAAAACACCAATGATTTAGGGGAATCAGATTTCAGAATCTTACTTTGTATGAACTTCACTCTAAGAAATAATCTGTTCCTTTTTAAGAGGATGAAATATCCTCTTAAAAGGTATACAGAAGGGGGAAAACGTTTCCTCAGATATGTATTTCCTTGCCCAGTTTCTGGATTGGGAAGGGAGAAGGGAACAAGCAGAGATTCCTCTCTATGAACATGTGTATTAAACAGTCCTCTGATCATAGGTTCAAAGAAAAAGGACTGAAATTGCTTGATGAGAAAAAGTGGCGCTCCCTTTAAAGGATTATGTTTGAACAGACCCAGACAGACATTAACATTCTGCAGGCAAAAAGAATACAAGCATGTATAAGTAAAGGTTTGTGAACAACATAAATTTCATAGATTTCTTTGTTTAGAAACCCTCAATTCAAATGGTTTTTTACACCACTTTTCACATTTAAAGTAAAAAAGGAGAAAACAATCTAAATAATCCTTAAACTAAGTGCAAGTAACATCCTAACTTCATAACCCAAATTCTTCTACATTCAGCATTGATTCTAAATCACAAAACCAACTTAACATGTAATACCTTACACCTTTTAGCAAAACTGGCAAATAATTTTCTAGTATCAACAATTTGTAATTTCAGACACCTTGTTTATTTTGCTAAGATTTCAACAGACCACTTGAATTTTTCAAGATAAACTATGTTTCTTAATTCCAAATATTTTGTAACACACCTCTTAAAAGGAAAATTTATCTGTCTCAATGAAATTTAATTAATTGGTTGATCTATGAAACCATAAGGAATTGATGCAACTGAATTTCACTAGTTTAAGTGTTTAAAGAGAAATCTACCCTAAAGTGTAATTAAACATTTTGTACAAAGAACATTCCCAACTATGAAAACATAGTAAGTTTAAAGATATTTTATTTTTAAATAATCCATTTAATAAAACATGCTTGATAACCAAGAAAGAGTATCTTTGATTCTGTATAAATGGAATCACAATCTACCTTAATCGATTCTTGGTTATGAGTGATAACAGAAAATCAGACTATTTTTTTTATTTTTGGCATCTAGCAACTTTATAAAAGGTGACATCTGTACCAAATAATGTGTCCAAAAAAAAAACCCGCTTTTCAAAATCACGTTTGTTGTTGTTGGTATTTTTCACCCTCAAAAAATATCCCAAGAGATCAAAGAGGTATAGCTTACTTTAGGTCAATACCGCTTACCAAACTCTCCACATGCTTTTTCCTTTTATCCCCTCAAACAGGCAGAGAGATATTAGTCTTCTCTGAGCTGGGGGTGACTATGAAGAGTCCACAGCTATCTGGCCATTCTTCTTAGTAGTTATTGTTAGAATACAATAGAATTTAAAGCTGGAAGGAACCCCAGTCATTAGTTCAGAGATGGTTTAGTTGGTTTTGAGTCCCACAGACTGATAGTGGTTGCCTGCAGTGCTGTGCTGACAAAAAGTAACCTGTGACTCCATCTGGCTTTGTTGGTGAAGTGCGCAAGTAAGTCACATGCACCACAAATCTCAAGCCAAAGCTAGTCAAGTTCTAAATAGTTCACAGAGCTACTGCATTTTAGCAGCAGAGTCCCCTAACTCTCACTGACAGTAAGATAATTCTAAAATCTGACTCTGTCCTTTCAGTGCCAATCTACATTCCCTGACATCCATTTTCAGAGACATCTTTAAAAAGTTATGTTTCCAAATACAATATATGTTGGTCTGACCAAGAGAAACTACATCTAGCCTCAAGGAATACAAAACATGCTTCAGTTTGGGTAATACACTTTTAAAGGATTTGTAACTAAAAATGACAAATGTTGTTTCCACTCCCTGTATCACCAGAGCCAGTTACAAACACTCTTATAATTATCATGTCACACTAGTTTGTGTCCATCTCCCCGTCCAGTTCCCCCACCCTTTCAATGATCTATCATGGGTAAAAACAATTCTTTAGAAATGAGTAGAATAAAATATTCTTTAAAACCAAGAAATGTGACAAATTTGGTCCTTTAACATCTGGAATAATCATTAAGCACCTACCCTACTCCCAACCACAAGATTAAATTTTATAAAATGCTCTAGTAACTATTTACAACAACAACATTAGAAAACAAAGAGACTGTATCAGATCTCTTAAATAAGGATCTATATGAGCAGGGTGTTTCATCTGTTGTACAGAATACAGAGGGAAATTAGTCTTTTTTTAGATAAAAGATTTCCACACAGAAAAGAAACCATAAATATCTACTTATAACCATCTAAGTTTTAAAATGAGGATTGCCACTCAGCCAAAACAGTGACAACAGTAAAATACAATTAACCTTAGATCCCTAAAATTGAATCTGAGGAATGGTAATATGAACTGCTTCCTCTCCATCTTTCAAAACTGATAGAACAGAAAACTAAGTTTAGCCCATGTTATGACAGGAAAATCTTTAAATCTTTGATTATTAACAAAACAGGCCTTTTACATTATTATCTTACAGACCAAAATGTAAGGCTGTACTTTGATACCATTTCCTGTAAAGGTAGTAATTAAAATTTGATAGTTTGGAGGGTAGGCTGAGTCTAAGTTACAGCATAATGTAAAGAAATACCAATTTTCTATGAGTAAATAGATCCAACAACTGAAAGAGACACATTTTAACTTCAGTCTCCTTACCATCACCCTGCATGTCTGAAGTCCATAGTGTCAGATTATCACGTAACAACTGCATGATAAGTGTAGAGTCCTTATAGCTTTCTTCACTCAGGGTGTCCAGTTCTGCAATTGCATCATCAAAAGCTGCTTTTGCCAACCTACAAGAATTCACATAATGTATTATAAAAAAAAAGTCTGAAATAAACTAAACAAGTCCAAAAACAGATTCTAGAAATGACATAGTTAAATCTCAGTCATTTCTTTAGTTATCACTACTAGACACTATTAGACACTGAATGCTTGGCACTGCAATGCTTTAGGCACTGAAAACAGGTGTCACTAATGAAACTCCTTTTTAAATTTTGTAATCCAGCAACTGTGCAACTAGTGAAACTTTTGCTGGAGTTCCACTTATTACTATGCTTCTGACAAGCAGACCCAATCCCATCCAAGCCACCATCAAAATGTATGCATGTGAAAGGTATTTCCAAATTCTAGTCACTTTAACTTTAATAAAGTTTTAATGCAAAAAAAAATTCTGGGACAGTATCTCACAATTTAATCCAATAAAATTTAAGGTTAACACAGCAAGAAAGAAAAAAAAACCCACAAAAATGTGATCATATAAGCCATTTACTACAGTTAAGAAACAAAATTCACCTTTACTTTTTGAGTACTGTGTACTATGTACATCAAGTGATGCTGGGAACAGGTAGGAAAAAGAGCAAAGAGACATAATGAGTCCACAATGAACTTTTTAAAAACACCAAAAACAGAGGGAGTGACATAAATAGCTACTGTAACATAAAAATGAAGTGCCAACCTAGAAAAGTACTTCAGGGACCCAAGAGGGTAAGCAAATTAGGAAGTCATATTTGAACAATCTTAATGGGTAGAAAAAGCACAAATGGCATACTTCACATTAAAGCAGAAGCACGGAAAGGACTTAGATTGAAGCTGTGTGTGCAACGGCTAGAGAATGGCAATCAAAGAGTCAACCAATACTATCCCTGAACAGCCATAGCTTCTTCAGTTAAGATACATTACCTGCTTGAACTCACTCAACTAGCCATTTAGAAAGTTTTTAGATGAATTAATATTGATTTTTCATTCAAAAGAATCCACCTGACAGCTGGAAAATCTCTTCTTTCAGGGAATATCTGATTCCTACATACCCAAGAACACCGAGGTTACTTTGTAACGCGTACTCCTATTGTATGATTTATCTAAAATAGGCAAATTCATAGACAGAAAGAGATTATCAGAAAATCAGACAGAGGTGTATATAGTGTTATTGTTTAGTGGCAAATTTGTTTCAGGTGATAAAAAAGTTTTAGAAATAGATGCAATAGACAATATTGTGGGTGTACTTAATGTCTACCCACTCCAGGACTCTTGCCTGGAGAATCCCATGGACAAAGGAAACTGGCGGGCTTCCCTGGTGGCTTAGTGGTAAAGAATCTGCCTGCAGTGCAGGAGGAGACCTGGGTTCAATCCCTGGGTTGCGAAGATGCCCTGGAATAGGATATGGCAACCCATTCCAGTATTCTTGCCTGGAAAATTCCATCAGCAGAGGAGCTACTGTCCAAGGGGTCAGAGTCGGACATGATTGAGCACACGTGCACACCCACTTAACTGGGGTGTTCACTTAACCACTGAACTGCACATTTAAACACAGAATGATAAACTTCATGCCATGTATACTTAAATAAAAAACCACGTACATATATTCCTTAAATTTATGTATCAAAATTGGGAATAACCTGAAGTATAAATGGGGTAACACTTTAAGATGGCAAACTTTACAACAGAAAATACAACACAGTATGCATACTAAGAGCGTAACTATATTGAACAGGAGACAAAGACTGAAAGCTAATATGCAAAAATAAAGATAATTCTATTATGAAAATCCCTCATTCCTTACTCCTACTCTGTAACAAGATTCTTTTCACTCTACCAATCAAATTTTTCCTCATCGCATAATT
Organism: Budorcas taxicolor; assembly: GCF_023091745.1. Lineage (NCBI taxonomy): Eukaryota > Metazoa > Chordata > Mammalia > Artiodactyla > Bovidae > Budorcas > Budorcas taxicolor. Next base: position 22,439,489 of record NC_068928.1, read on the forward strand.
ATCCTAACTACTATCCTAGTGAACTGAAATAGGTCTATCTTTGTATCATCCAAAACAGTTGTGTTAAGAGCCAAAATTCTTCATTACAGGGCCAAGTCAAGGAAAGCAGCCCCAGGGAACAAGACAGAAAAACAAGTAGCTATTTTTTGGGGGGGTAACCTTTTTCACTTTCACAGTCAAGAGTTTTTTTTCTCTTTAGAGACTTACCGGCAGGCACGGTCGGGGGAATTAAGAATTTCATAGTAGAATACAGAAAAATTGAGAGCAAGACCTAAGCGAATGGGATGTGTTGGTGGAAGTTCTGTCATTGCAATATCACTAGCAGCTTTATAAGCCACTAGGCTGTTCTCCGCAGCCTCCTTCCTGTCATTCCCTGTGGCAAATTCAGCCAGATACCTGTGGTAGTCCCCTTTCCTAAAGCAAAACAAAACAACAAGAACAAAAACACAGCATTTAAAGTTGTTAAAAATTTTTCTCTATTACATAAAATCAAGTTGTGATAAAAAACATGAAACAAGATGTATATATTTCAATAATTCAAAAACTTTCAGGAATGACTCAGATTTCACATTTCCAAGTATAAGCAAAATCCTAGAGAAATTAACTGAAAACATTAAAAAAAATCAACAAATTTTATCACTCGATAGACCGGAATTAAACATAGAAAGTGGTTACAAAGAACAGCACAACAGTTTGTTAATGAAATGGAAAAAAAAAACTATATAAAATGTTAAGACTGAACTGTGTAAGGCATTGCTTACAGCTAGCGGGTATCCCCCACACAAACAAATGAATATATAAATAGGTTAACATAAAATTTAGTACATTTTTTACAGCTATTGTCTGACCATCTTAAATGCAGTAATACTGACTGTTCTTAGCAGTGAATTTGCAAATGAGTATTCAAAAACTAAGTCTTGAGAATCACTCCTCTTAACTATCCTTCCAACATTAAATAGAATGTTGAAAAATCTGTATGAAAAATCGATGATTCTAAGACAGCTAACATTTAATCTGATTTATTTAATCTGATTATCTTCCCTTCTAGTATAGAACCTACATTTTATAATAGAAAACCTTGGACTCGCCAGTGTTAGCTGCTGGAATGAGGTGTTTGTCCAGTACATCCAGAATGTCACAACAGATTAACTTTAGCTCAGTCTCAACCTGAAAAATAAAAAAAGTCAAAAATTATTTAAGAAATTACACAAATTATCACATTCTATCTCTGGTTTTAGAGAAGAGAACCATATTAAAGAGAACATATATATCCCTCTCCAAACCTCCTTTTCCACTCTTGATACAAAAGCAGAGAAAACCTGTTTCCGGTTATGTAAAGTATTTCTTCCTACATGCCATTAGTTAAGTGATGTGCGGGGTGGGGGTGGGGGTGCGCGACAACTCACAGTTCAGCTATAGAAGACTGTGATTACTATTTACTGAATGCAACATATTAACTAGCTTTTTTTAAAAAACTAGCTTTTGTCTCCACTTACATAGGAAAACAAAGATCACCATATTTGACCAAAGATAACTAACTTAAAGAACTTAGAAGCAGAGTGAAAACCTGAACCCAAGTAGGCTGCATGGCTAGGCTCACAGTTTCTAAGGGATGGAATAAAAACTTAAAGCCAGGCATTCTGCCTCCGCTGCTCACATTCCTTAACCACTATTATAATGAAAGTGAAGTCGCTCAGTCGTGTTCAACTCTTTGCGACCCCATGGACTGTAGCCTACCAGGCTTCTCCGTCCATGGAATTTTCCAGGCAAGAATACTGGAGTGGGTTACCATTTCCTTCTCCAGGGGATCTTCCCGACCCAGGGATCGAACCCGGGTCTCCCGCACTGGAGGCAGACACTTTAACCTCTGAGCTACCAGGGAAGCCCAACCACTATTATGCTCAACTGTAAAACACCTTACTGATAGATCCATAACCAGCTACAACATCAAAAGTCCACAGACTGAAGTAAACACTGCCACTCATTTCAATTCGTTTATCATGCCAACAACACATACTACCTCTTAACACACATATACATTCTTCTCTCAATTTTGTTACTACAATGTCTTCCCTGGTGACTCCAATGGTAAAGAATCTGCCTGCAATGCAAGAGTCCCAGGTTTGATCCCTGGGTCAGGAAGATGCCCTGGAGAAGGGACTGAAATCCACTCCAGTATTCCTGCCTGGAGAATTCTGTGGACAGAGGAGCCTTAAGGGCCACAGTCGATGGGGTCACAAAGGGACACAGCTGAGTGAATAATACTTTCACTCTTTCACAATGACATTGTTTAACCTTTCCAAATTCATTTTGTGCCCTCTGCAACCTTCTTTCCATTGTAAATAATTCTCCCACTAATCTTCTATCTTACTGATTCTAAGTAAAACCAGCTCTCTCCTGAATGAACTACCTTCTTTATGGCTTTTCAAGTAGAGATAGATTGCTCTAAGAGGAGGATGATTTCTGAATTCAGACTCTTGAGTCCTCACTGACTCAGGATGACTGTTTTAATACTCCAAACCCTTCCTCCCTTGGAAGCTCCTCCACTATGTTTTAAAATGTCAATTTCTGTCATCAATAGATCTCTGCATGCCCTTCACCCACATTCACTAGTATCTACAGCTTACCTCTCCAATTCCTGGTATCACACACCAAGGCATTATCATGTTCCTTTCAATGTAGTTCTTGACCTCAACTCCATGACCTTTATTTGTGCACTCTTAACTGTGCTATTCTAGCCTGGAATTTTTAAGTTCCAATATTTTACTACTGGAGTACAACTTCTTTTTTTAGTTCCTTTACTCCTGTTATTTATACTTAGAGACACATCAAGACCTCCAGTCTCTTGACTCTTTCATCTTCTCCCAATTTATCAGTTCCTCTCTTTGCTTCCTGCTTCCTTTCCTTCTTACCCCAAATCCCACAATCTAGCACACAGACTTCTCCCTTCAGCACTCTCAACCTCCTCATTTCTTCATCCCTCTGAAACACCAACCTGAATACCGACAATCCATAGTCTTCGTTCCAATGTGTTTGAAGGTAATGGTCACACTGGTACCAGCTCACCACTTTCTATGTGATCCCAGGTATGTTAATCACTCAGAACACCCGTTTTTATCTAGGAACTAGGATAATATCTACCCTTTACAGGGTCATTTAAAGATTAAATACAGTAACTTGCACACATATTTTGTAATTTAGAAATATCTCATGTAAGTCAGCAAATGCTGTTTCCCCTTTCCCTCTATCCACCAAATTCACTCCATGCTAACTTTGTGACAGTTTTTTTAATTTCTCCCACTGTATTTTTTTTTTTGTTTTCCACTGTACTTTTAAAAGTGTGTTTAGAATCAGTTTCTCAACACTCAACAGTTGCGGGGCTACTCTATGCCTAATAGGATGCTTAGCAGTAACCTCATCTCTACCCACTGAAGTTGTGAAAACCAAAAATGTCTCTACCAAATGTCCTCTGAGGAGCAAGGTCACTTCTGGTTTGAGAACCAGTGCACTAGATTGAACTTTCTTGACCAAAAGCCACAGCAAGAAAAACGTTACACATCAGTGTAAACCCACATATAATATCTGAGACAATAAATTTACCAATACCTGACACCCTCTGATATTTTCTATTATAAAAACTGACTAGACCTATCTTCCATAAGGATATTAACTGTCTCATTTTTGTACCCATATTACCTGTCAACTGATGTACATAACAGGCACATGAATATTGGTTAAGCTGTCCAGAATGGTAATTTCAAGTTACTCAATTAAGTATTTTGTAGTCACCACAATAGAAATAATGATTAAATTAGTTGTCTACTTGTGTGGTGCTCTCTGCAGCTTTCAGGAAAAAAAAAAAATGTCTTCTCTCTCCTAAAATACTGTATAGCCTCTAATTCTCAACCCAGATGAGTAAAAGCTGTAAATCCAGTAAAATATAAAATATGCACTACACAGGTATACAACAATGTGTGTACTAGGCTAAGGTCTAAACAGTCTAACACCTCAGACATCATTCTTTGGGCTTCCCTCACAGCTCAGTCAGTAAAGAATCTGCCTGCAATACAAGAGACCTGGGTTCGATTCCTGGGTTGGGAAGATCCCCTGGAGAAGGAAATGGCAATCCAGTCCAGTATTCTTGCTTGGAAAATCGCATAGACAGAGGAGCCTGGTGGGCTACAGTCCATGGAGTCGCAAAGAGTCGGACATGACTTAGCGACTAAACCACAGGATATGACAAGATATGTCTAGGATATGCAGGCCACCCAGTAACTCAGACAGTAAAGAATCTGCCTGCAATAGAGGAGACCCAGGTTCAATCCCTGGGTTGGGAAGATCATCTGGAGAAGCAAATGGCAACCCACTCCAGTATTCTAGCCTGGAGAAGCCCATGGACAGAGGAGTCTGGTGGGCTACAGTCCATGGAGTCACAAAGGAGTCAGACACAACTGAGCGACTCTAACACTAGGATGTAACAATCTCACCATTTGCCGATATTCCCGAATCATTTTTAGTTTGTCTTCTCCTCCCTTGTTTTCTTCTTTCTGTTCAATGCTGCTGATTATTCTCCAGGAAGCTCTTCTAGCTCCAATCACATTTTTATATGCAACAGATAGGAGGTTTCTTTCTTCAACTGTCAACTCCACATCCATCCCTGCTACCTTCTTCATTGACTCCACCATTTCTATAAGTGAAAAGAAAAATCAGACCTTAGAAACTAAGTTTTGTTAAAACATCCCTATCACAGTAAATCTTTCTGTCCAGCTAATGTAAAACAAAAGACACATTTTTTAGCAAAATATCGCTTTCACAATCATCAAACTAGCATGAGCAAAAAAACTAAAAAACATGTAAAAGACAAAGTAAATTAAGAGCTCAGAACAAGAGGATCTAGAATATAAATTGTATGGAACCAAAATGACTTCATATAGTACCAAGTATAATTTAGTATGGCTTGGAGGCATCTCTCTCATGTAAGTAAGACAATTAGGCATGTACACCTACCCATTTCCTAGTAAAAGTAATTCAGCTGGCCATTTAGGACAAGTTTAAAATTTACAGGCTCTAAAATGCATTTTTCAAAAGAAGTGATAGAAAATGCATTTTCTCTCAAATTATTTCCCAACTAAATAATACTGAATTCCTACCCCCCCCCCAAAAAAGTCATGGGAGGAAAGGGCATTCATTTATATAGCAAACATATAGTGAGCATTTTCGTTAGTCACAAACTTATCTTTGGATTTTCCAATCCTTCCTCCTTTAGAAGGGGACTGTCCACCACCTATGAATTCATTCATTTGGGTGGTTTTTACTTGTTACCACTAGATGGCGAGCAAACAAAGAGGCCCACATAAACATTGGGAGATCTTGAGTACAGGGGAAAAAAATGTAATAAAATGCATGTGAATGCAAAGGAAGAACCAAAATCCCCTCAAGAAACACTAACTGAACAAACATATTAATGAAGGGACTTCCCGGGTGGTCCACTGGTGGTCCAGTGGCTAAGACTCTGTGCTCCCAATGCAGGGGGCCCGGGTTTGATCCTTCATCAGGGAACTAAGATCTGACACGGGCAAAGAAATAAATACAAAGAATTGCAAAGAATTAAACAAATATATTAATTAAAACTATGGTTTTGAAAATGACTAAATGTCGTTACCACCATGTGACTCTCCAACTTCACAGAGTAAGAACTTTTGGTAATGAGACACAAGGATCTGCATTTTACAAACATCCTTAGCATACATTCTAGGCATAATAAATACATAAGTATATGATGAAGATGGTGACTTTATGAAACACTGCTTAATGATATGCTAAATTATGTGTAATCCCACAAAATGATGTTTTCAAAAATTGTATTTCCAGGAAGTATATCAGGGAGTTAATACAGTAAGTTAATACAAATATTAAGATGGTATGATCTCTAGAAAACCGTGCAGTACTTTCTTACACCATAAACTATACACATGTCCAGAGCAACTTTATTTATCATATTCAAAAGGTGAAAACCACCCCAAATGTCCATCCATACAATGGAATACTACTCAAGAATAAAAGACTACTGATACAAGTAACAGCATGGATGAATTTAAGAAACACCATGCTAACTGAAAAAAGCCAGACCTAAATGCACTATGATTCCACTTAAATCGAGTTAGAGAAAAAACTGTAAAACTATAAAAGGAAGTGGCTATCAAGACATGGGGGTGAAGTGAGGGGCTGATGAGCAAAGGAGTACAAAGGAAATTTTGGGGAAGTAGAATTGTTCTATGGTGGTTACACAACTGAACACATTTACTAAAACAGTTTTATGTGTAAACTAGGTATATTATAAAATCTTACTTCAATACCACTGAATTTTTTAAGGCGATTCTGAAGCTTAAAAAAAAAATACCAGAGCATATATGGTAATAAGACCATTAATTCATTTGTGGGAGCCTGAGAGCGTTCATTTGAAACATCCAATTTTTTTTAACCACAGCCATGGAAAAATGACTGTGGCAGTGTTTAGGAGTTAAGGGGTATCATTTCAAGCTCACTGCCACACTAGTTCTCCAACAAAGCAATTTAAAGAGTAACCTAGGGCTAAGGTAAAGGTAAAAGCTAAGGTTACTAGGTAAGGAATCCACCTGCCAACGTAGGAGACACTGGTTAGACCCCGTGTGCTCCAACTATGGAGCCTGTGCTCTAGAGCCAGGGAGCCACAACTGCCAAGCTCTCTCACTGCAACTACTGAAGCCCAAGCACCCTAGAGCCCATTCTCTGCAACAAGGGAAGTCACCAAAATGAGAAGCGCAAGCACCACAAACTAGAGTAGCCCCTTCTCCCCGCAACTAGAGAAAAGCCTGTGTAGCAGCAAAGATCCAGAACAGCCAAATATATATAAATTTTTAAATAAAATTAAATAAAAAGTAACCTAGCCACACCAACAAAGGACGATAATTCTTTTAAATTACAGAGCTTTACAACATTATATATGGAAAAACATTACTAAAATATCTAAAAATTGGGATTCCCCGGTTAACTCAGCAGTAAAGAACCCACCTGCAATGCAGGAGATGCAGGTTCAATCCCTGGGCTGGGAAGATTTCCCTGGAGAAGGAAATAGCAACCCACTCCAGTATTCTTGCCTGGAAAATCCAAAGGACAGAGGAGCCTGGTGGGCTACAGTCCATGAGTTCGCAGAGAGATGGACATGACTGAGCAACTAAACAACTATATATATCTATGCCACACTTTATTCACCTGTTCAGTTAATGTACTTTTGTACACTGACTTCCCACTTTTTAGCTATTATGAATAATGCTCCTATAAACATTCATGTAAGAATGCACACAAGTCTCTTGAACATATACTTAAAACTGAAACTATAAATAGGGTCAGCAAGTGAGGATGAGTCTAATATCTCCATAATCTCACCAACACTGGTTAGTTTCCTTTTTTTTTTTTAAAGTCATCCTAGTGGGCATCAAGAGGTACCTCAGATTTTGATTTGCACTTCCTTAATGACTAATGATGCTGAGTATCTTTTCATATGCTAACTGGTTATTTGTACATGCTCTTTGGAAAATATCCTTTCGATGCTTTGTCAGTTTTTGAGTTACCTGCTTTTTAATTACTGAGTTTAAAAGCAGGGAATCCCTGGTGGTCCAGTGGTTAGGACTCCAAGCTCCCAATGCAGGGGACCTGGGCTCAATCCCTAGTTAGGGAACCAGATCCCACATGCTGCAACTTAAAAAAAAAAAACAAAAACACAAAAAAACCTACATGCCACAACTAAGACCCAGGGCAGTCAAATAAATTTAGTTAGTTTTTAAAAGCCCAACACTACTCACAGCTCTTTGCCTTCAGAAATGTCTCCATTCCAGGAGGAATAAGACTAAGGGTAGCATGAATAAGAAGAGGAAAGAGCTTCATGATGCCGCTAGAAGTCTTACAACCAGTGCTTTGTATCAATTTGTGCAAATTATGACTACAGTGAAATTCTCATAACACTGGTGTCATCCTTAACACCTTTTAACACTTAGCATCCGTTTAACACCAGCAATAGAAACATAATCCTAACTACAATACACCCCCACCAAACCATGTGAAAACCCTATTTATCCAAAATTCTAGACTAGTCACACCCTTAAAACCTCCAACAGCAGAGGATTAACACTTGTATTCACATAAACTTCTCAAACACAATTAGCATTTCATGAAATCACCTTTGCAGCAACTATTTTTATCAATGAGATCTCAGCATTTCTTGCACGAAGGGAGGCTGTCAAATCTCTCTGCCGCAGATATGTTCACAATTTATGAACCAGAGAACAGCAATTTCATGATCAAATCACTATTTGTGGAGGCAGAGTTGGGTACATGAGGGGACTCTTGTACAATTCCTGGGACTCTTGATAGTTGGAGGGACAATGGGTAGCTGACTGAAAATCCCCAGTTACAGAAACCCTGAAATATGTAATCCTCACAACTCAAAGGACGTCTGAACCAAATACTAAGCTTGTTTTGTTCCAGGTCATTTCTCCTTCATTGAGTAGTAACAGCCTAGTCCATTACACTGAACCAGCTTGCCTGTTTGTTACTGACTACCCTGCTGTGTGCACTAACCATTTCAGTTGTGTCCAGTTCTTTGCGACCCCATGGACTGTAGCCCTCCAGGTTCCTCTGTCCATGGGATTATCCCTGCAAGAATACTGGAATGGGTTTGCCATTTCCTCCTCCAGGGGATCTTCCCAACCCTGGGATCGAACTCTTGTCTCTTATGTCTCCTGCCTTGCCAGGCGAGTTCTTTACCACTAGCACCTCCTGGGAAGCAGTAAACGCCTATATTACGTTCAAATAATATTCGCAACTAACAAGTCTATGGAGAGACTCATAGTATTATATGATCTGATCTTGAATCCTGTACATGAAATGACTAGTAAGAAGACCAAAACTCTTTCATAATACAAAGTCAAGGCATCTGGGTATATTCTGAGAACTTGGTATACCGTATTCTAGAAGCCTTATGGATTCATCTGCTACAGATTATCCAGAAGAGGCACCAAGTATGTGAATGTGAAGGCTATAGACTTGTCTTTTATATGGAAAAGTGACAGGCTGGTGGAAAAAAAAAAAGGAGGGGGGAGGAAATAAACCCCATCAAAGCAATCTGTAACAGAGGATAGAAAAGTGTCATTTTAAATAATAACCAGATTTGATTTCCAATGAAGAGCACCTTAGGGTATAGGGTATGTTTACAGAAACAGTCAACAGGGGAAAAAATCCAGCTCTTCCTTTTATCTATTTAAAAGACTAAGATGACCTACCACTTCACACCCCTTAGGATGGCCACTATTAAGAAACCAGAAAACAGGTGTTGGCAAGAATGTGGAGAAATTGGACCCCATGTCCTATTAGTGGACATGTAAAATGGTACAGTTGCTGTGTAAACAAGTATGGTGGCTCCTTGAAAATTTCTGAATAGAATTACCACATGACCCAGCAATTCCCCCTTCTCGGCAAATACCGAAAAGAACTGAAAGCAGGGTCTTAAAGGGATATATTTGGCTAATTTTTATAGCAGCATTATTCACAATAGTTAAAACACGGACGCAACCAAGTGTCCATCAATGAATCCATCAATGAATAATAGATAAGCAAAACATAGTATACACTTGCAATGGACTATTAAAAAGTAAGGAAATTGTGCAATATGCTACAACAGAGATGAACACTGAGAACAGTATGCTAAGTGAAAGAAACCAGTCACAAAAAGACAAATATTGTACAATTCCACTTATATGAGATACTTAAATTAGTCATAAAGTATAATATTAGTTGCCAGAGGCTGAAGGGAGAAAGTGAAGTTACTGTTTAATGGATAGTTTCCACTTTACAAATGAAAAGAATTCTAGGGGTGGACAGTAATGGCTACACAAAAATATGAATGTATTTATTTACCACCACTGAACTATACATTTAAAAATAATCAATATGGTAAATTTTGTTATTTTGTGTATTTTCTTTCTCTCTCACACATACACTAGCCCACACACACAATGAAGATAAACCAAGTAGCTCTGTCCCAAACTCTGTAGTCCCCCTTTCTCAATGAGAAGTAATCCAAATGACAGACATGATGATAATGGCAGAATTTCAATTAACTGGGGAGTGGTGAAAAGAAACGCCTCCATAGACCCAACAGGAGAATAAACTTAAGACAATAAATTTATTTCTAGCTTACACGAAGGCAAGCTTCCCAAATCACCATGTCAAATGGAAAGAATGCAAAGTTATTTCAGGGGTGATGCAGGACTATCATGGGGAAAGCCAGAGGGGAAAAAAGCAAAGTACCTCTGCAAATTGTAAAACTGTAAAATTCACCTTGTTGTAATGATAAAAATTCACCTCAGTAAAAATCTCTCTAGACCAATTTTTAATTATCAGGCATGGCTGTTTGAAATCACTAGTCTGGGATCTATCAGAATGTATTTTGTATGTATATATCTGAACTGAGGCGTTTACGCCCCCAAGATACATTAATATTTCTATTACACAGAGTACTTTTTCAAAAGAGAAAGATCTATTGTTAAATTAAAAGTAGCAGTGTAGGATCTGTACTTTTCAATATAATGCCACCATTTCCCCCTATTTAGCTTTTTTTACTTTACCACACAATGACTATTATCTTACACTTTGCAAAATAAAAATCTGAAATAAGGATAATGCAATAAAGAGAATCACCAACAGAAAAAGCCATTCTTCCCTAAATGAGAACAGCAAGAGGGAGAGAATAAATATTTCAAGTAATTTCCAAATTGTTGAGAAAAAGTTTTGTTTTGTTTGGCTGTGCCGCATGGTGTGTGATCTTAGTTCCCCCACCAGGGATCAAACCCACACTCCTGCTGTGTTAACCAGTAGACCGCAAAGAAGCCCCCAGTGTCAAACAGTTTAAGCAGTTTAGAACATTCTCATCTTATGATTATCAGGGAAAGGTAGGATATATGAAGATAAATGGCTCTTGTACCATACACAGAAAAAAAAATGTGTGTCATCTGGGCTAAAAGAGGGAAAGAGAACACCAGCAAAGGAAAATCTGACGTCTGCGTTAGGGGGAGGGAGAAGTTCCCAAATGAATAAAAAGCAGAAAACCAGACTTGTATCAGCAACAGTATTTAGAGAGTAGCTAGACTGAGGACAAAGAAAGAACTAAAAAGCCTAAGATGAAAGAGCTCTAGTTGGCCAAAGAGCTTAGTGTGATGAATGTCTCCCTTAAAATCTCAATACTTAGTTCTGAAGATATGGTTTAGAAATTAAGGAATGAAAAGAAGGAACTCCACCACAGACTCAGTTTGCACAAAAGGGGGGAGTGTTATACCCTTTAATTATTCATTCACATTGAGGCATGCCAAGAATGCAAAATGCTCTTCATATGACAGCATGTACATACTTAACCTAACAGCCAAAGGATGATTTTATTCATCTTTAGAGAATCTGGCATATAATCTTGAGCCAGATCAGCCTCCCCTAAGACTCTGGAAAGCAGAGAGGCCTGGATGTAATCTATTTAACATCTCAAAACTGAAAGTACAAAGAGAAAGTCAACATGTTTTCACACGAACTGCAACTGATAATTCTGTATTCCCAAAGGATAGAACAGGTGTGCTTGGGAACCAAATTATTCTCCAAGTCTCAGAGCCTTGACACAACAAAGGTTTCCTTCTCACTCCAATGTTTGGGCGAGGCCACCATCTTTAAGCTGTACCATTTGATACTTCAGGCTTCACTTCAGCCTTGGAACTTCAGTCCAAGAAGCAAGGGGAGAAACAGAAGAAATCAGGAAAGGGTTCGTCACTGCCTCTATACAGTTTGACAGACAAAAATTTCTGCTCACGTTTCACTGGCCAAAACAACTCACATGACCTCACTGCTGAAGTACAAGAGGCTGGAAGAAGCGGGGAGGGCACACCACAGTGACTCAATATAGCTTTAAAGAAAAAGCCAATGAAACCACGCTAAGATTTTTTAAAAACTGTCAAATCAGACATTACTTATAAAAGCATAGATATGCATTGGAATTACAGGCAATTAATTAATGCAGATAACAAATTCTGCCTATGGTTAATGACAACAGAGACAACAACTTAAAATTTCCCAAGTTAAATTGTTACTGTATTTGATAAAAAGAAGTTTCAGGTGTGTTGGGAAAAAAATTTCCAAGGTACTAAACCTAAGAGGAATTTACCATATACTGCAGATCTTTAAGTAAGAGTCACAGAAAATGACCAATTTACATAAGAAGCAGTCTTTACTCAGATACTTCTGATCTCATGAAACCAATGACAGTATTTCTATAGAAAGTTACCTTTGTGAGAGGTTTCCCTGGTGGTCCAGTGGTTAAGAATCGTCTTGCAATGCAAGGGACACAGGTTCAATCCCTGGCCTGGGAAGATCCAACATGCTCAGAACCCACTAAGCTCGTGTGTCACAACTACTAAGTCCAGGTGCTACAACTACTGAAGCCTGTTTGCCCAGAGCCTGTGCTCCACAAAAAAAGCTACTACAATGAAAAGAGTAGCCCCCACTCTCCACAACTAAAGAAAGCTTGCATTCAGCAACAAAGACCCACCACAGCCAAAAACATAAATCTATTTTTTTAAAGGAAGTTATTTATGTGAATGTCCAGGTATTATGTTGTTTTCAGATGATCTGATGGACTCATAACTTCTGTGAAGTTTCTATGATTCATTTCTTAGTAGCAATGACCATTAATATTTAGGAATATACAGACAGAGCCAAATTTTTTCTAAAACTATCCTTTTCCTGTGTCACAGTGACAAATACACTACTGGCACCAACAATTATGTACCATAGAGCACAGAAAAGAAATTTGATTTGGGTAATTTTAAGGACAGGTATTATCAGCTAACCATCAAACAAATTCAGTATTATCCCTAGGGAACATGGTTTTTGACAGAGCTATATTTTCATAAACCCATCAGATTAAGCTGGTTGCAAAATATATTCTCAGAAAAAAATATATATATATATATTCTCAGAAAGCAAAAGTGACTTATATTGGCAATTGAACATTAAAATCCCTGCTGAATTTGACAATTTAGTTTTACCACTAGTAATTCAGCTACGTCACAAAGTCTGTGATACATCACTTTATAAGGTTTTTTGCACTTTTATGTGTGCTTCCAAATCACTAAAGAGTTCTATGTGGTGCCAAAACACAACTTAAGATTTTACATTACTCAAAATAGTAACTCAGTCCATTGAAAAATTCTTAACTGGGAACTCCCTGGCAGTCCAGCAGTTAGGACTCCATGCTTTAACTGTCAAGGGGCTGGGTTTGATCTCTGGTTGGGAAACTAAGATCACAAACTACATGTTGCAGAAAAAAAAATTTTTAAATTCCAATAGTTAATGTGGAAAAGATCTAAAAACACAACAAGAAGCTAATGTGTGTAGTTTTAGGAGTCTTCTATCACTGACAAGTTCCTACAGAAATAAAAAGCTACAGTAATCACTAGTTATCTTTCATTAAAACTGACCAAAATTATCGACACTTATCTTACACGTATTAAGAAAAAAGTAATCTGAGTAAACAGTTTGGTCAAGATTTGGAAGCCAATCCTGGGATTTTTCTTTAAACAAAAGTTCAAATGGCTTAAAGCAGACAGAATTAAAAATGTGACATCTACAAGTTCATTTTCTGTTGAGTACCAGGAAACAAGCAGGATGCTGAAAACAAAATAGGGGGTCTGGGAAGACTCTCAAAGTGGTCTTATTTTATTCTAGTTATCATTTTCAATATTCTTGTCATAGCTACATATAACTTTGACCTACGTCACTCAACCTTTATGAACCTGTTTCCTCACCTACAATTTGGAAGATAGCCATCCCTTACTGGGTTATGAGGGTTAAAACGAGACTGCATCATTAACTCCCTGGCACCTAATAGGTAGGAACTCAATAACATGTTAAAATCCTTTTCTTTGTTTGCCTCTTGTAAGATTTAAAAACAAAACGGAATCCAGGAAGATGTAAGCACTTGGAGTGTTGACAAAGCACTTGACACAGTAATGAGCTAAATAAAGAACACAGAACTTAGTCTTAACGGCATCTAGAATGGAGAATCCTTTCCAAATGGTTTTCAATTTACTTCACTCAGATCCACCAGAGGAATCACTATCTTCATAAACAATAAGACTTTAAACTTCAAATGACTCCTCAATCCATGGGCTGCAGAATGTATGTTGTGTCAGCAGGCATGAAAACACCGTTAATTTCAGAGTGCATCTCCATCAGAGCTCTTGGGGGACCAGGTGCATTGTCAATGAGCAGCAATATGTTGAAAGGAATCTTTTTTCTTAAGCAGTAGGTCTCAACAGTGGGCTTAAAATATTCAATAAAGCATGTCGTAAATAGACATGCTAAACATCCAGGCTTTTTTGTTTCATTTATACAGTGCAGGCAGAGTAGATTTAGCATAATTTTTACAGGCCCTAGGATTTTCAGAAATCAAGAAATGAGCACTGGCTTCAACTTCAAATCACCAGCTGCATTTGTCCCTAATAAGCATATCAGCCTGTCCTTTGAAGTCAGGCACTGACTTCTCTCTTTTTCCAGTAGAAGGCTATGAGACATGTTTGACACTGGTCTTCAAAGTTCTTCCACGGTAATTCAGTAACAACTGCCCACAGAGGTAGTTAGCCTGATAATACATCTTTATTGGCTATCAGCTGGCCCTCAAGTTCCAACTGATGTTTCCTTCACCAACAAAGTAAATCACTGACTCCTAAATCTTTTGTTTCAGGGTCCACTTCTTGAGAAATTCAAGCTAAGAAGCTGCAGTTGAAGAACATCATCTATAATCCTTGATACAGGAAGTGCAGTCTGCAGACAAGTAACATCAGACATCAGCTGGCTTATGAAAAAGCAGAATCCCATCCACCATCACAACCCTCTGGCTATCATCTCTACTTAAAGAAGACCTCTGGGTGATTTGTGTACCAATTAATGTAAAATTCAATGGTCTATAAGGATTACTCTTTCAAATTTGCAGAGACCTACTTTATGACTGCATAATGCATTTTTATAAATGTTTTATTTGTGCTTGAAAATAATGGATATTTTCTTACAGCTGGGTATATATTTTATGTCCTTTCATTCAAGCTTGTTAATTGTGTTCAAAGCTTCTACATTTGTTTTTGTCTGCCTGACTTACCATTTACTAAGAGATGTTTACTGAAACCTCCCAATACAGTAATAGGTTTGTCACCTTCTTCCCATAGTTCTGTCAATTTTTACTATGTACACTTTGGAGCATTACGTGCATTGTTTCATACTCTTGCTGAATTAAACTTTCTATCATTACAAAAAATACACACAGAACTTAAATCTAGTAAGTAAAGCCTCTTGTATAATCTGGCTTCGTTTTTTTTTCTTTCTGGCCCAGACATTTCCATTGTTAGGCCTCATATGCTTCACCCCATATCGTACCTTTGATGATACATCTGAAGCAATCCCCCTCTCCCACCATCCAAATCTTATCCACCCCAACGAGTACCTCATCTATTAAAACTAGGAAAACTAAAAGTGAAAGTGAAGTTGTGTCCGACTCTTTGCAACCCTATGGACTGTAGCCCTCCAGACTCCTTCAACTATGGAATTTTCCAGGCAAGAGTACTGGAGTGGGTTGCCATTTCCTTCTCCAGGAGGAAAACTAAACTCCTAGTAAACTCCTTTATATTAGGTATCATAAATTATTTTATCATTCATTCACAAGGGCGAACATTCCTAAGAAATGTTAAATAAATACCTACTGATTAAAAGGTACAATGAAAGAAAAAAAGTACAAGAATGGTAGATAGGAGAAATCTTTAGGAATGACTGTGAAGAGGAAGAAGTGAACTCCTAATCCTATCAACTAATCAAAACATAGTATGAAAATACAGAGGCAGATACAGGGGAAAGTGACAGAAATCAATAAACTACATTAAATTATGGGGAAAAAATAGTCAGAGGTCCATCCATAAGGTATGCAGTGCCACTCAAAAATAAGAATTGACAATTTTTTTAAAAACTAGACAAAAAACTATGCAGTATTACCACAGAAATTTCTCATATTCTCAAACTCAGGGTATATATATATAATATGTATATTATAATAATTATAATTATATTAATACAATTATAATACTTATAATATTTAACTCTGGAAAAAAGGTACATGGTTGAATAACATACGTAATAACTTTTCAATGAAAGAATGTAGCATATTATGTATATATACTATAAATACATGTTTTAGGAAACTTTTTACACATCTCTGAAACCCAGATTTTTCTTAATCAATAGTATGTCATTATGTAGTTAGCATCTTTATTACTTTATGTAAATAAAGTAATACATCTTTTACAGTTGTAAAAGATAAAGGAAGAAGGACCGTATTAACAGTATATATTAACTGTTGGAAAGAGGAAAAACTGACTTGACTTAGCAACTGGTCAAAAGACCCACCTGAAAAGCCATCAACCAAAAAAACACATAAAGAGAAACGTTGTATCATTAAGTTCCTAGAGCTTCTAAGCTTTAGTCTCATATCAAGAATTTATAAACAGTAGTATTTTTTCATGCTCAACACTGTTTAATTTCTTGATTCCTTGATTAAATAAAATACCATGTGAACATACTCAATGGCCATATGAAAAAGCTAGGGATTGACGAATTAAGCACTAGTTAAGACTCCAAAGCTAGAAAGAAACAAAGACTCTCACAATGGGTAATGAGAAAGGAGACACTTCTTTAAAATATAAAACAGTAAGAAAAATTCCAAATTAATAAATGGAATTCTACTGATTACACTTAAGGAATCATACTATATAGTCTAATAAACCCAAACAGTTTCTTACAACTGAATTTTACTGTGCAGTGAAACACTGAGACCAATTCTTGTCTGGAAAGAACAATGAGGGGAGAGTCTTTCTAGATTCTCTTTATCCTTGACAACTAGCAAAAAAAGATGAAATTCCATTAATGTTATTTGCGGGGAAATGCAGGATTTTATACACCTCTTCTCCAAAATAATCAAAATACTCAGAGTCCCTCTGTTGCATAGTTCCTAGAGAACTATGTGACGGTGCTGCATTGAAAGAGCTGCAAATGCAACAAATCTGAATGCATTATCCTGAGCAAAAAACAGACCTAGAAAGGGGAAATAGGTAAAATCAGTTAAAGTAAAAAAAGCAAAACCAATCTCTGAGGGAAAATATTCACAGACACTCCCTCACTAATCCTGGTGCTTCCTTAAAAGTTGATGTCACTTGGGGTATATTGAGGCCTCACCTTGCAAGCCTTCCAACCACCACTCACACTACGCTAAATTATATAAAATAAATATAATTAAGTGAACCAGTAGCTCAGCTGACTGGAGTAAAACTGAAAGTTACAGACACAATCTCCAGCTGAAATTAATTTGTTTCATAGCTACTTTCGTCTCTCTCCACTAGAAAATATACTCAAACCTACATGCTATACTCTTCTGTCTTCTTCCTATATGAAAGGTAACAGCATTAAGCCAAAAGACTGTTCAAAGCAGCCTCTGAGTCATCAAATTAAAATGTAAGGAACAAAATAGAGCAGCTGGCTTGAACTAATGTTTACATACCTATAAATATGAAAGTGAGTGGAATATCAGCTTGGAAATGAAAAGACTAGCTGAATCCCAGTGATCCCCTACTGCTGTCACTTTTCCTAAAGCTCTTAATCTTTATCTGTAAAATGGGTAGTACCTTCTCTGCAGGGTTGTTTTTGAGGACTGAGATAATGGTAAGCACCTGCAATAGCTGCCAATAAATCACAGATGGTATTAAAATAGAATTTTACTATCACAGTCTACGAAAATAATTTTTGAGGAAAACTTTTGTTAATACCACTTAACTCTAGTTAATTAATGAAGAAAAAATGTAGCTTTTTACAAAAGTCTTTGACATGGGACAGGAACCAGCACCAGATATGATGATGCCTTACAATTATACCGAACACCAGTGCTGTTATTTACTAACTCAAATTAACTCTTAATTACACATGCTAACAGAAGAGTAATTCTAAAAAGCATTTATATAGGGACTTTCCTGGTTGTCCAGTGGTTAAGAATCTGCCTTGCAATGCAGGGACACAGGTTTGATGCCCGGTTGGGGAACTAAAATTCCACACATGCCACGGAGCAACTATGCCCATGTGCCATAACAACTGAAGCCACAACTACAGTCCTCTCACTCCGACTAAAGGTCCCGCATGACACAAAGATCCCATCCTGAGTGCTGCAACTAAGACCTGTCTCGGCCAAATAAATATTTTAAAAAATAAAAGCATTTATACATTCACAGCAAAATAACTCCCTTGAAAGGACTTTTTGTCTTTTGTTTACTGATGAATCCCAAGTGCCTAGTACATACTCTGAATACTAAGGCTTTTCAAAACAATAATCTTGACACTCAAATGTGTACCATTTTTCTTATTCACGCACCAGCCTGAACAGAGAAGCCTCTCACTCTAAAATTAATTTTTACCTTCTCTTAAAAAAGGAGTAAAAAATTTTTAGCCTTGGGAATTCCCCTTTCACTGCCAAGGGCCTAGATTTGATCCTTGGTTGGGGAACTAAGATCTGATAAGCCATGCAACTGGTCCAGTAAGAAAAAACTTACCCTTTAAAAAATTTTAAACATTCCTAATTAGTTTCTGGTAGGTAGATAAACAAGACATCCTTTTACAACGATTTTACAATTTTGACTGCAGAAAGGTTCTCTCTCCCATTAGTCTCAATATTGATGAAGGGGGGAAAAAATCCCTCTTACTCTACTCAAACAGATTTCTCCTCTCAGAATTTAAGATAATCCCCTCAGGCACGCATAACATGTCTATCTGTAGCAGAACCAAAAAGATGAGGTGAAGAGGAGGTAGAAACAGAAAGACTGGGGAAGTAAATGACCAAAGGTACAAAAGAGCTCAAAGTCTAAATCTTTCCATAACTTCTGCAAAATTTCACACAAATCTTAACTTTCATAGTAATGTATTTTTATTTTATTTGGCTGCCCCGGGTCTTAGATGTACCACGTGGGATCTTTTAGTTGTGGCATGTGGGATTTAGTTCCCTGGTCAGGAACTGAACCAATGCCCCAAGCATGGGAGCTCAGGGTCTTAACTACTGGACCACCAGGAAGTTCCCAGCATTAACTGAGGGGGGTGGGGGGGGGAGGAGTCTACTCTGCATCAAAAAAATTTTGTAATAATACCTTTTGACAAACTTATAGAAGCAAAATCATAACTGTCCTACGTGATATTTTCATAGTCAAAGGGCGTATGTTTTGAAATTTTCATGGTAATCCTATCAAAATGTTTACTAATTTATAATTTAGCCCATTATGGGCAAAGTAATTAATCACACAAACTCTTAAACAGGACACATTTCTACAACACAAAGGAAGTCACAACAGCCATTCAAAGTCCTACTGTATCTTCAAATAGCTAACCACCAAGGATTTAGTAGTATTAATTCATAGCTTTCTTTTATCAGAACCCATTCACTGCCCAAGGCTTACACTAAGCCTTTACAATCACTTCTCATGAAACTGGTAATAATTTTTCCTAGTCAGTAACCTGAGATTGTTAACATACAAATATTTTTAACCCTGATCTATTTTTTTTTTAAACTATGGAACCCTTCATCCCAAACCCATACACAACAGGTATTGTATTTGCTAGGTAGATCAGTATATCCTCCTGGATATTAACCTGAAATTAATATCAAAGAACTGCCAGGAAGTCCCTCTTACTTCCCTGGCAGTCCACTGGTAAGGGGCACAGGTTCCATCTTTGGTTGGGTAATGATCGCGCATGCATGATAGGGCCAAAAAAGAACTACATGTCAGCTCATAATGGCCAAAGAGCTTTATATCGCTTGAGAATAAATTTGGACAACCTTCATCTTCTGGATATGCAATTTTACAGAAGAATTAAGATTAAGGATTTTCTTTTGAAAACCTTTATACAAATATAACTTGGACACCAAATCCATGAGAATACAGTTGCTAAGTATAACTCAAGAAAGGTTATTCTCTAATACATATGTATGTAGTTCTGCAGCAAAAACATTCACATCATCTCTGACAATGGGTAATACAAAGTCTTCATAATTAATACTACCTTATAATTATACACTGTAGTGGTTCAAACCCCCACAAGTTCGTAACACCCTGTAAATTAGCAAGCAAGGTAGACACTATTAATTTCCATTCTACAGATGGGGAATTCAGAATGATTCCAAGGCCTCTGCACTATACCACATGTGCCAAAGTACGAAAGTCATAATTCTCATAGTAATGTGTCTCCTTGAAATTTTACACACAGTTTAACAAACACATTTCATACTGCTTTAGCTAGATAAAATCCTGCCCTAATCACAAATCAATAACCGATCTACCCAGCTACTCTAATGGACCACTGGAAGAGGGACAATAAATTCAAGATTAAATTTCAAAAAAGATAAATCAGCATAATGATCATGCTTTCTAAACTATTCAGGATCTGGTGTTCTAAACCTAACAGTCATGACAAGACTCAGGTGAAGACTTTAAAAATGTTATTTGGGCGACTTCCCTGGTAGTCCAGTGGCTAAGGCTCTATGCTCCCAATACTGAGGGCCTGGGTTTGATCCCTGGCCAAGGAACCAGATTCCACATGTTGCAGCTAGGAGTTCGCATGCTGTAACTAAAGATCCCCTCTTCCACAACTAAGACCTAGTACAAACAAATAAATCACTTTTTTTTAATGTTATTTGGAGGAGAAAGTTCTGAACATAAGACAAATGCTGCTGCTAACACCTAAGGCAAGTATTTTTATACACAAGTCTAGCTCAGAGTAGACATATATAAAACCAACACACTTGGCTTTGACACTATCAGTCAAATTGACTAGTTGGTATGCCAGCAAGCTCTATTTTCAGCAACTACCATATCCATGACTTTTCTAGCTCCTATTTGGGGGAAAGGGGACTGAGAGGAAGAAAGCTTTCACTTTGCCTTTCATTTGTCAAATGTTCTGCCAAATGATAACTTCACTGGAAAGAAAACCAATATTATTGGGGTTCAGATCTAAGATCTTGGTTGGTGGCAGAGGGATGGACAAAGCTTCAGGAACTTTCTCAATGAGACAACTAGCAGCGCAGCAAGAAATGGTCTTAAGTAGGATGATCACAGTATTCCCAAGTGGCTCAGTGGTAAAGAATGCACTTGCCAAGGCAGGAGACACAAGAGATCTGGAGTTCAATCCCTGGGTAGGGAAGAAATCCTGAAGGAGGAATTAGCAACCCATTCTAGTGTTCTGGCCAAGAAAATCCCACAGACAGATAAGCCTGATGGGTTACAGTCCCTAGTATACCAAAAGAGTTGGACACAACTGAGCGCACACATACACACATATACACAAATGCACACAGGATGATCACAGGTCAAGTTTGCAGCTCAAGACAACCCATTTCATCACAATTATGAATTTACATCCCTTCATTCTCAAGGTATCTTGATTTGGATTATAAATTATGATGACCCTTTTATTATTATGGCAGTTGTTATCACAACTTAGTAAACTTATATGAACTTCTGAAACTGTTCCTAGGAATGTGACCCGCATGAATATTTCATGAGCTCAAATAGTAAGTTATTTGAACCAAGTTGTCAGCTTCGATGTATCAGTATGTAACTGTATCAAACTGTTAACTGACCATTTCAAAACAGTGAATATATAATTTTGTTTCTGTTTCCCACTACCTCTTAACAGATTCTGTTTGACAGCTAACTAAGCTACTATTTGCAACATTTGTGAATCATTTGCCAACCTCTCTACCCTGAGATTTCTGACTATGTCATTAATTTAAGGGTTGCATCCATTACGACTAGGGTGAGGGGCAGACACCTTTTAAAAGTACTTTATAGAAATGCATGGCACTAAGCTATATCCCAGTACAGACATTGTGATAAACCAAAAAAATTTTAATACCAACACTTAAATTACCTACAATCTCTCACTGTAGCTTCATTCACTGTGCCTTGTTTTTGAAAGAAAACAAAAGGTTACAATGGATATTAGTCAAGTCACAGATAACAAGACATATTATGTGAAGTAACTGCTTAAAAAAAAGAATACTCCCTTCCCCCACAAGGCACCACCTGATTTAGTTTCACATAGGTCTTTTGTGAGTGGCTCAGGAGAAATAAGAGTACTGGCTGGTCTAAAGGTCAGACAGACAAGTTCTGGCTTTGCTATACACTTGCCAAATAGTCATGTGATATAGAAAAAAAAATTATTTTTAATCACTAAATCTCAAAATTCTCTTTCGTGGACCATAAAATATAAGTAACATTACCTACATCAGTATTACATGAATTACAAAATTTAAAATTTTAACCTTTATCGTATACCTGTCATTACTGTTTAAATACACACTTTACTGATATATAAGGCTGAAAACTTCTGCAAAATAGGCCTTACAGAACTTCAAAGGAAAAAATAGGTGCTTTCAGATCAACTTCTTAAAGTATTTGAAACTGATTTGTAAAATTAGATACATTAATTTACTATGATAAAATTTCACTTGCTTTATCAGGTTTCATAAAGTCAAGAAATTTTTAAAATATTTCATACTTCCTTGACCAACCTATTAAACAACTATGAAAAGACTGCTTGTTTGTATGGGCTTTCAGTGGGTTTGCTTGTACTAAAATCCAAAATTCGCTCAGTTTAATTGTGTTCTTCCTCATGCTAGAATTCAAATTGAGACCTTTTCATACAAAGGTGAAAAAAGTGCCTAGAAATGCCCACAGTAAGAATTTACCCTATCACCATCTCAAACTGCAAAGATTCATAATTTCATTCTATCCCAGTTTTGTAAACCAACAAAATAGACTGAAATAATGTCCAACATGCACAATACTGTACTGTGCACAAAAGTATCACAAAAGAGCAACTACTTTAAATACAAAAACCAAAAGTAGGAGTAATTTTCTAACTGCATTATCCAACTCTGTTTATGATTAGGTAGGAAGAAAAAACATATTCAATAAAGTTAGTTGAAACAGCAACAACAAAAATTACTTATAGTCAAAAGATTGATAATTAGCCTGTGCTTTTAAACTCATTACTAAGTTAATTTACCCACCCTTTTTCCCTAACAAGCTGGACATTAAGGAGTTGATTGAAAAACTGCACCCCACCCCTCAGAATAAGTCAGAGATGGGGGTCTGGTGTCTTAAAAGGGGTGCTCTCAAGCACTCAGAATAGATGCACTCCTGGTATTGCAGTCACAGACTGAATCAAACCTAACCCATCAAAATTTTACCCCTACCTCATGTGGAGCTAATCATCACAGGGAGAAGAGAAGTGAGGAAAGGACAAAGCCAGCAACTACCCCCACAACCCAAATGTAGTTTATGCGGACCCCTCTATTCTCAAAAAATGTAAAAAGTACTCATTTCCCCACCACTATCCCTCATATGGTTCATTTACATGATGCAAAGTTAAGACTTCAGGAATGCTAAAAGATGACCCGCTTAATATGGCTATGAATGATATAAAAACTGTCCCTGACACTACTGTTGTTATGTAACAGAAGGCTAGATTTAATCTTGAAAGTCGACCGTCTCAGCCCCAAACTTCTGTATTTTTTTCTGTCTGCAATTTCAAACTGTCCTTTTCCTGAAGGCAGCTTAGTTCGTCCTCCAGTACCATTAAATAGTCTCTATCAATCGATTCCAATTCTCCAAAAAGTGTAGTGTTAGGTTCAACATAATGTGCAAAATAAAAACATAAAGTACTGCAGAAACAAGAAAAGCCAGTATTTATACCCAACTCCTCCAAACCAAATCATCAAATGTATTTTTCACCTTCCCCATACTTGATAAATTGTTTGATAACTAAAACCACGGAATCATTTTTTGTTACCACAAACAAAACTGAATTATTACACCCAATTAAGGAATGGACACAGGTACAGACTGATTCCTAATGACTGTCTTCCTCTTCCTTTCCAATGAATCCCTTCCAATTTTGTGCCCAAAAATCAAAGGAGTTCCGCTATCTGGTAGATCTTATATCCCACCCGCCCCCACACCACCTTTTGATCCTGAAGGACACCTCTAACATTTAATCAACGTTAAGGATGTGGCTCTACAGTCCTGTGTTGAATAAGCAATTAAGCCTTTGGTCAAAAACGCTCAATACTCAATTCCAAACTATGATTTCACACTGAACTGTCACTTACTTGGAAGCTACCCAAACAGTTTTTAAAACAAGTTCTTAAAAAAAAAACTTTCCTTTCTGGTGATCACAGCAGTTTTACTCAGAGACTAAATCCCTACAGAAGAGAAAACATTCCAATATAATTTCGAGTTTCTTCCCAAGGGCAGTGATAGATTAAGAGGTGAACTTATTTGGGGCAAGAGAAGAAAAAAACTTTCATTACAAACACACCTACAGCTGTTTTGACTTTTAAATACCGAAATAAAGACAAATCTGACCTTGAGCTGTACTTCCCCATCATATCCCCCTACGACTCCTAACAAGAATCTTGTTCAATACAAAGAGCAATTTAAGGATTTATGAAACGAAATTTAGAGATCTTTACTCAATTTTGAGTTCGAGGTCTTTCCTCCTAATTTTCAAATTCCCGAATCCTAATGAATGACACACATGGACTAGCCCTGAGGCTAATCACGTGACCAAAGGCATTCAAGTAAAGTCCCCACGCAGCATTTTGAAGTGGCTTAATTCAAGATCAATGACACCTGAATCCAGCCATATCTCATCCCACAACAGTATTAAAAACATAAAAACCATATATATGATTTTTTGTTTTGATAATGCTAGTTTAACGGATGTGGAGTCAATTCAAGTACCAAGGTCCAAAATGGGGGGAGGGGGACCCAAGTCGGGAGGGGCAGTTTAAAAAAGCAGCAGTTTGGGACCGACCGAACAGACACAAGGGCCATCTCAATCAATAAAGTTCTGAAAAATGACTATGGCACCTTTAAAAACAAAGGAGCAATGAAAGGAGAAAAATTGTTCAAATCTATACATAAAACCGTTTATTAAAAATGGAGGGAAGAAAACAGGATCTGCCGAGATCCCTTACGTTCTTAATAGAAAAACCCAAGTCGCTGCTGAGTACCTTGGGACTGGTAAAGATCCCCAACGAAGGAAGAACACACATTCTAAGCCAGGGGAGTCAACCGAAATAGCCACTAAACGTTATTTGAAAACACTTTATTTTTCACCAGGTCATTCCATTTGTCATAATGCTGCGTATAAACAGGAAAGTCACCATTTTTAAATACCGGTGGACTGAGGCACAGGCATGGGAAAGGCACCGAGAGCGAGCCAGGGGCTCCTTGTTTCCTGTTCCACGTTCTACAGTTTACGGAAAATGCTAACAGAAACTTCGAGCTCTCCGGGCTAAGTCTGAGGAGAAGGAGCGTGAGGGACGTTTCTCTAGAGCTCCCTAGAAAAAGGCGAGATTGAACGGGAAACCTAAAAAACGCCACTACAAGGTGTGCCGGCCTAAGGGAAGGAAATCCGATCGTAGCATCTCAGCTGGCCTCCGCCCAAGGATGAACTGCAGTGATTCCCACTCTCTCCCTCCTCCCCCGACCCCCGGCTAAGGCTGCCCCCCACCACAAGCCCGGAGAAGCCCTCGGCTCGTAAGGGTCCTCCTTTGTGAGACTCCACAGCCGCCGCCCCACATTGGGCCTCCGGGGAAAAGCCACCGCCCCCGCCCGCCATATTTCCCTGAAAGGCGCCCGCGCTCCAGCTCCCGGTTGCCACTCTCCCCCATGTGGCGGGTGTTTCTTCCTTCATCACGCCACCCAATTGTTCACCACGTCCCAAAACCGGCCCAGAAGCTCCCCTGGGGATTGCTCGCCCGGAGACAGCACCCGCCATCTCCTCCCCCTCCCCCGCCCCAGGACTCGCCCTCCCCCCAGCCGCCATTTTACAACCAACTCCTCCACCCCATGGCCTTGGCCTCCTAGCTCTCCTGTGTTTGCAGATGAGGACGCCCAAGGGGTCAAATTCCTGGGCCTGGAGCTTCCTACCGCTCTGGGAGCCCACAGGCTATTTCCTGCTTCCCGAATCCACGTCCCCGGGCCGGGCTCGGCGATGATGCCGCCATTTTGTATCCCGCTCCCGGCCTCTGTGGGCGGCGGCAGAGGGTCCGAGAATTCCAGCCCCCCGTTGCCCCCGCAACTCACCGTCGTATCGCTCAGCCTGCTCGGCCAGCTTCGCCTGGTACACCAGATCCTCCCGATCATCCATAGCGGCAGCGGCTCCGGCAGGGTCTGCGCGACGGATGGAAGCGGATAGCGTCTCCGACTCTCAGCCTCTCGCTCCGCGTCCGGGCAGGAAAAATGGCGGCGCCTCAATCCGGGACTTCCGCCTGCGCACGCGGACAACTGCTCAGCTCTATGGCAACCGCTCCCTGGCAACTGGCGCGGGGGGCGGGTCCGGGTGCTCCGCGCCCGAGGACGTTGGAACCAGCTAGCCGCGCCTCCTCCGAGAGCTCAGCGGCCGCTTGAGGCGGGAACTGCTTCTGCGGGGAGGGAGAACGCCCCGAGGGAAGGAGGGAGGCCAGGTGAGGCCGGCCTGGACCGCTCCAGAAGACAGTGAGCGGCAGAGCCTGGACTGCGGGCAGAGAAACCAGAGGCTGTGAAGGTTTTTGTAATGACAAGCCATCCTCTCTGAAACTGACTCCGCCTGTTTTCTCAGCCAAGCTCAGTCCTGGGCCTCATTCAGGGCCCTGCTGTAGCTGATAAGGGAAGGTCCAGTTTTCACACTTCACCTTCGCACTTTGCAGTCTTTTTCTGTTCCTCTCCCTTGGCCTTCTTTCCCCCATAGGCCCGCCATGGGGTAGGAACAGAGAAGTTCTTAGAAAAGTCTGGTCTGGAGTCCAAGGTGCAGAAGAGTAGGGCCGAGATCAGAATGAGATCCAGGAGGCAGGAATGGGAAAGAATCCATTGGTCTGTACTGCTTCCCAGTGGATTCCTAACACCTTGTACTGAATACAGTATGCGGTATGTTGCAAGACTAAAGCTCAGGTAATCAGAACGTAAAATGTGTGGTAAAGTCTGCAATAAATGTAGAATAAGGAGACTTCCCTGGTGGTCCAGTGGCTAAGACTCCACACTTCCTGTGCAGGGACCCCGTGTTCCACCCCTAGTCAGGGACCTAGATCCCACATAGGACAATTAAGATCCGTGGCAGCCCAATATGTTAAAAAAAAATTTTTTTTAATTGTGGAATGAAAAGGTTGGAACTAAATTATGAAGAACCTTGGATGGCAAGCTGAAGGGTTTGCACTCCAGTGGGCACAAGGAAGCTATTTTTTGATGATTTTGCATGGAGGATGACACCATCATAATTATTCTTTATGATGATTATTAAATATTGTACAGCAGTGATTAAAGAACAGGATAAATTATCAGGCTATTACATTAATACCACTGAAAGGTCATAGATGATAGCAGTGAAAATGGGAAGGAAAGGACAAATAGGAATAGTACTTCAGAGGGAAACCACAGGAGTTTGTAGCTAATCAGATGTGAAGATATTAGGAAGGGAAAAATATTAAAATTAACCTTCTACCTTCCCACCCTGAGTCATCGGGATAAGAAGTGGCAGTACCATTAACCAAAAAATAAGAGACTTAGGCTTCTCTGGTGGTACAGTGGATAAGAATCCACCCACCGATGCAGGGGACAAAGGTTCAATCCCTGGTCTAGGAAGATTCCACATGCTATGGAGCAACTAAGCTCATGAGCCACAACTACTGAGCCCACGCTTTAGAGCTCATGATATGCAAGGAGAGAAGGCACCACAATGTGAAGATGGTATATCAAAACAAAGAGTAGCCCCCTACTTGCCCCAACTAGAGAAAGCCCTCGAACAGCAATGAAGACCCAGCTCAACCAAAAAAAAAGGAATGCTAGGAAAATTTACTGATAGAATGCAGAGGAAGACGAGTTCCTTTTATTACATGTTGGTTCTAAGGTTTTCAAAGATCACTCAAGTAGAAATAACAGGCATGGAATTGGAAAGGGGGACTGGCATTTCAAGCTGGAGGAAGGCTACAGATGGAAGCAGCTAGAGAATGTGTGGAGGAGGAACAGGACAAGCAAAACCTTGAAGAATGCTTGCTTTTAAGTGATAGAAGAAATCAGAAGCCAGCGAAGTTCAGCTCCTTAAGCCCCTTCACTTTTGTCTTATAAAATGTCAACAGTGAATGATTAAGGGTCAAAAGATCTGGACTCTAGCCCTAATTCTATAACTAAATAGATATGTGACCATCAGAAAGTTATTTCCACCTCTGAGCTTTATATCAATCTACAAAGTTAACTGGAGACCTTATGTTAGGCTACAAAACAAGTCTTAACATTTAAAAGACTGAAACCACACAAAGTCTCATATTGAAACTAGAAATCAATAAGAGAAGGAAAACCAGGAAAATTTCAAAGATGTACAGAAATTAAATAACATTCTATTAACTAACTGATGGGCCGAAAAAGAAATCACAAGGAAAATTACAAAATACCTTGAAATGAATAAAAATGAAAATACAATATACCAAAAAGTATGAAATGCAGCAAAAATTGTGCGAAGATGGAAATTTATAGCTGTAAATGTCTAACTTAGAAAGAAGGATCTATAAATGAAATGGGAGCACTGAACGTGAAATAGAAAAGTGAAACTAGATAAAAGTTAATCACATAGTCCAGTTGCTAGTTTATGTTTTCCAATTTCTTTTTATGTTGTCAAGCCTTTATCAAGTGAAGAAAAGCTTTTGTGTATATACATATATAAATATTATGTAAAAAATACATATTTTAGAAAATTTATGAATTTTTGCCTAGCTAAAAAATTTAGGACATTTTTATTCCACTTGTTTCACCATAAATAGAAGTAGATTTCTAATTTTAAAAATAGATACGCAACAACCAACAAAGGATTACTGAATAGCACAGGGAACTATAGTCAGTATCTTGTAATAACCTATAATGGAAAATAATCTGAAAACTAATGTGTATAACTGAATCACTTTGCTGTGCACCTGAAACATTGTAAGTCAACAATACTTCAATAAAATAGATAAAGAAAAACAGATCTAAAAGAAATGAAAGATGTCACTTATTAGGTAGCCTGAGTCATTGGTCCTACATTCACATACTTCAAAGCTTTATTGAAAATATCTGGATCCCCATGAAGCCCTGCTGTACCCAAGTTTACCAGGAGATCTGGGTAGGAATGGAGTTGATGGGCTTCATCATTTATAAAATCAGGAGTACTGATAAAGCTTTGAAATCTTCTAGTTCAGCGCCTACTCATGGTCATCTTTAACCAGCTTTACTTGGAAAGGACATCAGTCTGGTTGTAGATTTTAGCAAACTGCGTCAAATGGGAACCTGTGCTGTCCTGCCGGCAGGAGTAAATGCACCTGTGAGATGCACACTGCCTGCACCGGTGTTCCTGCCTTAGCCCCGTGCCCATCATGCTCTGAACACACCTTTGTGATGCAGCAGGTCTCACTGAGTCATCCCATCCTTAGGGAACCTGAGGGATTGAGAAGTAAATATCTCAATTAGCAGGCAGGAGTTAGGGATCAGATCCAGGCACTCTGGTGTTCAATAAATATGCTAAAGGTGGGGGATAAATGGGAATTTCGATTTGGAATTTATAGATACTACTATATGCAAAATAGATAAACAAAGACCTACTGTATAGCACTGAGAACTATATTTAATATCTCGTAATAACCTATAATGGAAGAGTCTGAATATACATTAAAGGTATATATATATAATTGCTTTGGCTTTGCTGTACAGCTGAAATATTGCACATCAATTATACTTCAGTTAAAAATATATGTTGCAACTTCCCCGGTGGTCCAGTGGTTAAGACTGCCTGCTCCCAATGCAGAGGGCATGGGCTCAATCCCTGGTCAGGTAACTAAGGTCCCGCATACCACACAGTGCAGCATATGTGCATGAAAGTGACCTAAATAAATGGAAGACAATCTGTGTTCCTGGATCAGAAGATAACCGTATTGTTCAGATAACATTACTACACAAAGTGATCTACAGAGTCAATGCAATCTCTATCAAAATCCCAATGGCATTTTTTGCAGAAATGAAGTGAAACAGCTGGATTTGCTGACCTTTAGAAATCTCTCCACGGGCTTCTCTGGTGGCTCAGTGATAGAGAACTCACCTACCAATTTAGGAGAAGCAAGTTCGATCCCTGGGTCAGGAAGATTGCCTGGAGAAAGAAATGTCAACCCACTTCAGTATTCTTGCTTGGGAAATCCCATGGGCAGAAGAGCCTGGCGGACTACAGTCCATGGGGTTGCAGAAGAGTTGGATACTACTTAGGACTATACAACAAGAAATCGCTCCCAGACACGTCAGAGCAGCTAAGGTAATGGGCTCTTCCTTCCTTGGGTTCCATAGCTCCGTATCACCTGTGCAATGGGAATAGATTACTCAACTTCTTGACACCTCAGTTTTCTCCCCTGTAAAATGGCAATGGTATTTCCTTCACACTAATAAGAACCAAGTGGGAGATTGGAAGAAAGAAAAATGATACTCCATGAATGTTAGCTATATTTATTAATGTTTCTATGGTTCAACCTTGAGTGAGAACCAGAAGTTAGTGTCATAAAATACAAGTGAAAAGAGTTCAAAAATAAGGGGTGGTAGTAAAATGAAATTTTGCAAAGACATCAAGATTAGCACTGAGAAAAAGCCACTGGATATAGGAATGAGGTCATTACTGACCTTCATTCAAGAACAGTTTCAAAAGGGTGTTGGAAGCCAGACTGCATTTGGTTGAAGTACAAAGACAATAAAGTGGAAGCTGTAAGTGTAGCGTTCTCTTGAGAATAACTGTGAAAGGGTACAAGGTGATTATTTAATTGAGGTGATGACCCCAATAGGGGTGGCCAAATAACTGATTGAGTAGGTTCCAGGTTTGCAAAACTCACCCCACCTTACAAAGCCATCTGTGCTGCCAAGTTGACCACAGAACACGCCGAGATTAGGAGTAACATTTTTTTAACCACTGGGTCTTCTCCCTTGAACACTGTTTCCCACGACTGACTAAAGTCTATATGAAGGTGACACTTCCAAAACTGCTGAAAAGGCAGAAATCTTAAACCTTAGATCGATTCTCTGATCATACTGCCTGTTCTCTCAACTAACAGAACTAAAAGGGACAGAAACTGTTGACAGGGCAACAAAAATATAAAGAGAAACACTTCTGATATAGCACCTGGGATTATAAACAGATAAAAAAAAATCATGGTTCTCTCCTGAGGGTGGCCCCCAAGGTATGGCACTGCACTTCTCATGCTGCTGTGGCGATGGGCACTCACCAACATCACCAGGTCAATCGATCACACCCCTAAATAGAAGTCTCCCAACTTTATTGAAAAGTCTGCTTTAATAGAAACAAGATCTGTGGTAGTGTACTAACCACCACAAGAAGGAAATGAGACGTTAAAAAATATGATTAGTCATTGCCTCCAGAAGCTTGAAGTTTAGGACTTATTTTCTTTTTAAAGGTATGGTGTTTTTATTTGTAAAAATAAGTTACTTTTATTTTATACTTTTTTTACTTTAATTTTTACCATATACATACACACACACATATATATAATCTTTACATTTTGATATAATAGAATCAACTTTACAGTTTAAATCTGATGAAAAATTCTCACAATATATGGTTAAGTATAAAAACCAAGAAATACAATCACATATTTAGTATTATTGCATTAGTAAAAATACAGTCATACATGGAACAAAGATTAGAAAAATACATTAAAAGCATGCTAAAATAAACTTTGTTTAGGGATTACAGATGATTTATTTTTAGCTTATTTTCAAAACTTCTTGAATTATGTATTATTTGAAAGGCTAAAAAAGGTGAACTAAAAGAAATAAAAATAATTTACTGCTACAATATTGTTAGGCAGACTGCTTTTTCCCCTTAATATATCATGGCCATCTTTACAATAGTATCTATGAAGATACCTTATTCTTTTCAATAGCTTTATGATATTCTCTTAAATCAGTGTTACATCATTTAACCAATCCTATATTGATTAACATTAAACCTCTTTAAAATATTTTGTTTCTACAAATAATACGCAAATCCCTATCTTTACACATATACAAGGATATTTCTAGAAGGGAAATAATTAAGTCAAAGAGTATGCACACTTTTTTGGTAAATTTTATACCGATTTATACAAACAGAAAAGGGTACAAAATTTAAGTGCATAACTGAATGATATTTCACCAAATGAAAGTAACTCACATAAACTGCATCCCATTCCAGAAGCAGAATATTGGTTAAGGCCCAGAAGTCTCCTGTGTATGCACACTTTTTATAATTTTTGCAGTTGTTGTAAAATTGCTTTTTGAAAATGTTAAATGAATCTACACATACCCCAATAGTATTTGAGACTGCCTGGTTCTTACATCCTCTCCAACAGAGGATTTATCATACTTTAAATTTTTGATAGTTTGGTAGGTGAGATGAGAATTATGTCTCATTAACTTGCCTTTTTGGGGTTTTAATGAGGTGGAGGATTTTGTGTTTTTTTATAAATTGTCTATTACCTTGTTCATTTTCCTATTAGTTGTCTATTTCTTATTGTGTACAGGAATTCTTTATTTTATAGATGCTACCCCCTTTGGTTCTTATATATGATGCAAATATTTTCTCATTGTCATTTGTCCTTTATGCTGACTTTTAAACTGAAGAAGTTTCAAACTTCAAATATTTTGTTGTCACATCCTTCAGTCTTTTTCCTTTTGGGCCTCTCAGTTTTGCATCATGCTTTAATAGTCTTCTAGACATTCAACAGAACAAAAATATCCACCTGTTCTTTCTTCCTGTTCTATTATAATTTTGCTTTAGATCTTTAATATATTTAAAATTGTGTGTGTTGGAAAGGTCAGTTCAGTTCAGTCGCTCAGTCGTGTCCGACTCTTTGCGACCCCAGGAATCGCAGCACGCCAGGCCTCCCTATCCATCACCAACTCCCCGAGTTCACTCAGACTCATGTTCATCAAGTCAGTGATGCCAGCCAGCCATCTCATCCTCTGTCGTCCCCTTCTCCTCCTGCCCCCAATCCCTCCCAGCATCAAAGTCTTTTCCAATGAGTCAACTCTTCACATGAGATGGCCAAAGTACTGGAGTTTCAGCTTTAGCATCATTCCTTCCAAAGAAATCCTAGGGCTGATCTCCTTCAGAATGGACTGGTTGGATCTCCTTGCAGTCCAAGGGACTCTCAAGAGTCTTCTCCAACACCACAGTTCAAAAGCATCAATTCTTCGGCGCTTAGCCTTCTTCACAGTCCAACTCTCACATCCATACATGACTACTGGAAAAACCATAGCCTTGACTAGACAGACCTTAGTCGGCAAAGTAATGTCTCTGCTTTTGAATATGCTATCTAGGTTGGTCATAACTTTTCTTCCAAGGAGTAAGCGTCTTTTAATTTCATGGCTGCAGTCACCATCTGCAGTGATTTTGGAGCCCCAAAAAATAAAGTCTGGCACTGTTTCCACTGTGTCCCCATCTATTTGCCATGAAGTGATGGGACCGGATGCCATGATCTTCGTTTTCTGAATGTTGAGCTTTAAGCCAACTTTTTCACTCTCCACTTTCACTTTCATCAAGGTTTTTTTAGTTCCTCTTCACTTTCTGCCATAAGGGTGGTGTCATCTGCATATCTGAGGTTATTGATATTTCTCCCAGCAATCTTGATTCCAGCTTGTGCTTCTTCCAGTCCAGCATTTCTCATGATGTACTCTGCATAGAAGTTAAATAAGCAGGGTGACAATATACAGCCTTGACGTACTCCTTTTCCTATTTGAAACCAGTCTGTTGTTCCATGTCCAGTTCTAATTGTTGCTTCCTGACCTGCATACAGATTTCTCAAGAGGCAGGTCAGGTGGTCTGGTACTCCCATCTCTTTCAGAATTCTCCACAGTTTATTGTGATCCACACAGTCAAAGGCTTTGGCATAATCAATAAAGCAGAAATAGATGTTTTTCTGGAAGTCTCTTGCTTTTTCCATGATCCAGCGGATGTTGGCAATTTGATCTCTTAAAAAAATCAAAAAACCTAATGCTATTATGTTTTGTTCATCATTTTTAAGATTGAAGGGCTTCCCTGGTGGTCCAGTGGTTAAGAGTCTGCCTTGCAATGCAGGGGACACTGGTTTGATCCCTGGTCTGGGAAGGTCCCACATGCCTCAGGGCAACTATTGAGCCCATATGCTGCAACTACTGAAGCCTGCGCACCATAGAGTCCGTGCTTTGCCACAAGAGAAACCACCACAATGAGAAACCCACTACAACTAGTGGGTAGCCCCCGCTCTCCACAACTAGAGAAAGGCCTGCAGAGCAATGAAGACCCAGCACAGCCAAAAATAAATATCAGAGTTGATTTGAAAATGCCGTCTTTACTACATGCCAAATTTTCTTATATCTGATTCTAAATGTATTTAGAGCTGTTGATCCCTTATTTCAAAGCTACTACTCATTGCAACAGCTCAAGAGCACGTTTTCATATCTGGTATGGTAAGTTTTCTCTACAAAATCTCACTTATTTTGTACTAGATGAACTGAAGAATTAACTTAAAAAGTTCTCCCAGGATTTACTTTGATTTTGACTGAGGTTGCCCTGAGTTTATAGATTAATTAGGGAAGAATTAGAACTTTTTTCAACAATGAGTCTTCCCACTCAAGAATATATTTCTCCCACTTTTTTCAAGTCTCTTTTATACGATCTTTTTTTTCTTCATCATGATGTGTCTTATAGGATCTTAGTTCTCCAACCAGGGATCAAACCCTGCAGTGGAAGCTCAGAGTCCTAACCACTGGACCTCCAGGGAATTCCCTCTTTTAAATGATTTTATTTATATAGTTAGATGAATAGAGATTTATAGAGATCTTACAAATTTCTAGTTAAATTTATTTCCAAATATTTAGGAGGCTATTGGTATCGTAAATGATATCAATATTATCATTTAATGGGCATTATTGCTGAATTCCTGTTTTTAATGGGAGTATCTCTAGTATTTCACCATTAAGGGTGACCTGATAAATAGGTTTTTAAAAATCAAGTTAAAGAGATCCTTCTCCTTCTTGTATTTGTTTTAGCTGCCTTGGGTCTTTGTTGCTGCCTGCAGGTTTTCTACATCTGCGGTAAGCCTGGACTGCACTCTAGTTGCAATGCACGGGCTTCTCATTGCAGTGGCTTCTCTTGCTGCGGAGGACAGGCTCTAGGGCGCACAGGCTTCAGAAGTTGTGGCTCTCAGGCTTAGCAGTTGAGGTGCCTGGGCTCGGTTGCCTTACAGCATATGGAATCTTTTTGAACCAGGGCCTGAACCCCTGTTCCCTGTATTTGCCGGTGGATTCTTTTTTTTCTTTTGGCAGGCAGATTTTCAACCACTGGACCATGAGGGAAGTCCAGATCCTTCTACTTGTAATCTGGCAAGAGTTTACTTAAAATCAGGGTTGATTTTCACTGGATGCTTTTTCAGGCTCCATTTTTATACGTATATATTGAACCCACACCCCCTGCAAAGGAAGCACACTCTTAACCTCTAGACTGCCAGGCAAGTCCCATCAGGCTCCATTTTCAGGAACTATGGTTTCTTCATTAATTAGTACATATAGCTAATTGTTTTAATAGATTTCCTAATATGGAACCATGGTTGCAATGCTGGAATAACTTCTCCTTAGTTATATACATGATAGGCAGCCAGTGCCTGGATTTCATGGGGACACCTGCAAGAGTTCTTTGGCAGGTTCTCCAGGGGTTACAAGCAAGTTTCTTCAGCCCAGCAACTTACTGCTCTGCCCATTTTGTCCTTAGGAAAATACCCATGATCTTACTAAATTAGAGTGTATGCCAAAATAGGAAAGTATGGTGGCTCCCCGGAACCTTCCCTCACTACTGCCGTCTGCTCAGTCCTCCAGTCCAGGGCCCAGAGAGGCGTGGGAACGTGAGCCATCCATCGCATCAGCATCCCTCTACTTCTATGGCTGATTCACGTCAAGATCCTGCTCTTCTCCTGATCACTTGTAAAACCCATTGCTTCCAAACCTCTCAAGAGTCCATACACAGGAATAAGAAAGGATTATTGTAAAAGTGGCTTGAGGCTAAGAGTATGTTAGAAGTTAGGTCTATACTTTATGCCATTCAGCAATTATTTTTTAAATTTAATAAAGTAGGTTTAAAGACCAGCTTATCAAAATGCTAGTATAAAATACAGTCAAATGTCTGTCAGATCTGAGGAAGAATGCTTTTTCAGCACTGAAAGGAAAAATTGACTATTTGAATAAACAGTAAATCCAATAAATAAAATATGCACAGGATATAACCTGATAATTCATATATGAGGAAATTCAAGGGGTAAAAACAAAATGGAAAGATTAATTTTTACTAGTAATAAAAAAAGTGATTGAGATATACTTTTTGACATTTTTAAATTCTTTAAGTGAAAAATTAAATTGGGGTAAAATACATGTAACAAAGTTAACATCTTAACCATTTTTAAGTATACAGTTCAGTAGTGTTCAGTACATTCACAATGCTATTGGAGATATACTTAACAGCATACTAAATTATCTTTAAAATTCAATGGTGAGCCACACTTTCTAGTTTATTCTGTTAGCAGTGTCGAAAGTTGATAAATATCTTTTAGAAAGCAATATAATTATGGTGGTAACAGCCATCATCCAGTAGTCCTACTCCTGGGAATTTGTGCTAAAAATAATTGAACCAAAAGGCTATATTCATAAATATATCTGTGACTATAGCAAATTATCACAAGCTTTGTCATTTACAACACAGACTTACTCTTTTATGGTTCTGGTGGATAAGAAGTCCTAAAATCAGCAGGACTGTGTTCCTTCTAAAAGCTCAAAAAGAGAATCCACCTTTTGCCATTTCCAACTTCTATAGTCTACCTGCATTCCGCTCCCTCCATCTTTGGAGTGCTTCATTGCAACTTCTGATTCCATTGTTAAATCTCCTTTTTTTTGATTCCTCTTGAGTCCCTCTTATGATTCCACTGGGCCCACCAAGATAATCCAGGGTAATTTCTCAGGTCAAGGTCTTTAATTTAATCACAACTGCAAAATCGCTTTTGTCACATACGGTAACAAGTTCCAGGGATTAGGATGTAATCCTGACAAAACGTGGTCCACTGGAGAAGGGAATGGCAAACCACTTCAGTATTCTTGCCTTGAGAACCCCATGAACAGTATGAAAAGGCAAAAAAATTGGACACTGAAAGATGACCTCCCCTGGTTGGTAGGTACCCAATATGCTACTGGAGATCAGTGAAGAAATAACTCCAGAAAAAATGGAGAGACAGAGCCAAAGCAAAAACAACACCCAGCTGTGGATGTGACTGGTGATGGAAGTAAAGTTCAATGCTGTAAAGAGCAATACTGCAGAGGAACCTGAAATGTTAGGTACATGAATCAAGGTAAATTAGAAGTGGACAAACAGGAGATGGCAAGAGTGAACATTGACATTTTAGGAATCAGTGAACTAAAATGGACTGGAATGGGTGAATTTAACTCAGATAACCATCGTATCTACTGTGGGCAAGAATCCCTTAGAAGAAATGGAGTAGTCCTCATAGTCAACAAAAAAGTCCAAAATGCAATACTTGGGTGCAGTCTCAAAAGTGACAGAATGATCTCTGTTCGTTTCCAAGCAAACCATTCATTATCACAGTAATCCAAGTCTATGCCCCGACCAGTAATACTGAAGAAGCTGAAGTTGAACGGTTCTATGAAGACCTATAAGACCTTTTAGAAATAACACCAAAAAAAATGTCCTTTTCATTATAGGGGACTGGAATACAAAAGTAGGAAGTCAAGAGATACGTGGAATAAAGGGCAAATTTAGCCTTGGAGTACAGAAGGAAGGAGGGAAAAGGCTAACAGAGGTTTGCCAACAGAACGCACTGGTCATAGCAAACACCCTCTTCCAACAACACAAGAGAAGACTCTCCACATGGACATCATCAGATGGTCAATACTGAAATCAGATTGATTATAATCTTTGCAGCTGAAGATGGAAAAGCTCTATACAGTCAGCATAAATAAGACCGGGAGCTGACTGTGGCTCTGTAGACGTGCAGAGTTTTATCCACTAGACCACCAGGGAAGTCCCTGGACCGTTTGTTTTATAGAATATCTCACATCCTGGATTTGTTTCTTCAGCTGTTTGTGGTGTTATTTCACTTGTTCCTCTATTCTTCCTATTTCCTGTAAACTAATAGCTGGATGAGAGTCAGGTTCAATTTTGGGGGGTTTGAATACCTCAGAGGTGGTGCTTGTTGTGAGCTTCCTGCTGTACCACATCAGAGACAATGTCCTCTTTGCTTTTAGTGATGCTCACACTGAAGAGACAATGTTTTTACAATGGCTTTACTAAGATATAATTTACATACCATAGAATCCACCCCCTTCAAGTATACTATTCAATAACTTTTATCTATTTACAGTTGTACAACCACTGCCACAATCTAATTTTAGAACATTTCCATCACATTAAAATGAAACTTTGAACCCATTTTGAGTCCATCTCCATTTCTACTCTCAGCCCCAGGCAATCATTAATCTATTTTCTGTCTCTGTAGATTTGCCTTTTATAGAAACAAATCATATTTTGCGTGCTTGTGTTCTGGTCTCTCTGTTAACTCTCAGTTGGTTTCTGAACTCAATTCAGACACGTGAACCTAAGTCTGTTTTTTCCTTGCTCCTGGTTCTCTCAATCCCTCATTCATTTTGATCCACTTGTAAGAACAAGTGCTTTCTTCATTCTCTTGCCTATTTCTATGCAAGAAATTTCTTCATTTCTTCATATTTCTATGCAATATTCTCGTGCTTTCTTCATTTTCTTGCTTTGTGCATTTTGTGCCATCTCATGTTCCCCAGTAACCATTTCTCTGCTACCTTAGGTTGAGTATCGAGGGCCCTATTAGCCCAGAGAGAAATTTTATAAGACATAAAAAAGTAAGTGTCCTTTCCACACAGATGCAGCCCTAGGGGCTCACTGCTTAGCAAGCAAAATGTACCTTTGAATTTAAAATGGTGCTTCTTGCAGGCAGACAAAACCAAGTCAGGGACTGCAACTGTTTCTTAGCTACCACAGTACAGGCTGGATTTCAACTTCACTCCTTGCCTGGTGTGTCCTTGGGAAAGGAATCGCCTGCACATCTACACGCAGCAGCACTGTTGGTTAAGATGAGATATTCAGCTAGCTCTCCTTTGTAACAGTAAATAGAGGTTTACTCTTATCCATTCAACATATATTTGCTGAGTGCTTTCCATGTCCTAATCAGGTGAGATGCTACAGATAAAAGTTAGTAAAGTGGACACAGTCCCTTTCCATATGAAGCTTCCTGTCACTCTTCATTCTCAGTGACATTTTTCCAAGTGCCTTTCTTCCCAAACAGTTCCATAGCCCAGTTCCAAACACCTACTTTAGCAGTACTAAAAATCATGATTACACAGGCAGTGTTCAAATTACAAAATAAAATGAAGAAAAACTATGGACATTTGGGTATTGACTCACCCAGTGATGCTGCTTCCTAGTAATGTGTGCTTCTTCACATATTTTAGTCAAATAGTTTCTTTGGGGTAGCTGTGCATATTCCAAAAATGGCCAGATTTGGTCATTCTTCCTATATCCACACCCCTTTGCAGTATGAACTTTACAATTTCTCCCATCAAGAAGAAGAATCTATTTTTTCACTCCTTGAATTTGAGCTGGCCTTGGGACTTGCTCTGATCAAGAGAAGGCAGTGTTATAGACATTGTGTTGGTTCTAAGGCTAAGCCTTAAGAGGCCTTGTGTGATTCCATCTGTTCTCTTGGAACCCTGTCAATAGCCATGAGAACCAGTCCAGGCTACACTGTTGGAGGATACAAGATCACAGGAAGCAGAGATTAAACTCTGCTGGCTGAGGGCCATTCAAGAACCAGCCAGCCCCCAGCCAATTGGAAGCTAGATATGTCAGTTAGATTAGCCCAGACCAGAACTGTCCAGCAGAACCAAACCGAAACTAAGCTGCAGAATTGTAAAATAAAGGATTGTTTTAATTCACTATGTACCGATGTGGTTTATCCTGCAGCAAAAGCTAACTGACACTGTAACCTTAAATCCCTAGGAATATTACTACCCGCCGCTCCCACTTGACTTTTGATGATATCTAGCCCACCCATCCTGAGGTTCATTCTTTTGTTCAAAATACACACTCTGGGTATCTTGCTGTGTGTCAAGCAGGGCTGGGTGTTGGAAATATAATGAGATATCTTGGTCTTGTGACAGATACATGCATAGGCAATTTCAATTCAGTGTGACAACTGTAGGTATATATTGCCAAGAGAAGACATGGAACAGATAGATAAGCCAAATTAGAGTGTAATTAGTGTAACTGAAGGTGAGACAGATAAACACCGTACAAAAGCCTTGAGGGCTGAGCAAGTGGATCGCTCAGGTAAAGAAAGGACACAGGATGCTTGGGGCTGGTGCATGGGGATGATCCAAAGAGATGATATAGGGTGGGAGTTGGGAGGGGGGTTCAGGATTGGGAACTAATGTACACCCGTGGAGGATTCATGTCAACGTATGGCAAAACAGTATTACAAAGTAAAATAAAGTAAAAATAAAAATTAAAAAAAAAAGAAGGGACACAAACGCAGCATGGCTAGAGCTCAGAGTAGAGAAGGGAAGTGAGAGAAGCTGGAGACAGGAGCAGGAACTAGAACATAGAGAGCTCTGTATCTTCTGTAGAGGGAATATCTGCTGAGGGAGAATATAATCTATTATAAATTACAGAAAGCTCACTAAGGCTGCAACAAACATAACAAAGGGGTTGGAGGGGCCAGAATTAGAGGCATTCTAGTGACGTTTTAGGTCATCCAGATGAGAAACACTGGCAGTCTGAACTAAGGCAGCAGCAGTGGGGAAGGAGATAAGTGGACTGATTTTAGATGGTCAGGAGTTAGGACTTAGCAAATGATTACAGATGGGATGAACTCTCCAGAGGAAGAATAAAAGATGGTCTCTGGGTTTTTGGCTTAGCCAAATGGTGCCATTGAGACAGGGGATATGGATGAGGGGCTGATGGGGGAAGGGACAATGAATTCAGTCTGGAATATATTAAAGAGTTCGAGGTTCCTTCAAGATCTCCAAAAGGTGTTCACTAGGCAGTTGGATATATCTAAGACCAGACAATATTCTATTCATTTGTTCATCATTGGGAAAAAAAAAAAAAATAGCAGGTGGCTAATAGTTGAGGAGCTTAGGGACTAGAAAGTGCCTTGACATGGAAGAACCAGGGCTTTGGGAAGACAGTGAGAGAACAGAAAGGCTAGAAAGTAGTGATCAGAGAGTAATATGTTTTAAGATTCCAGGGATATCACAGTATAAGATAATGGATTTGAGGTGGTCGAAAAAGTGAGAAGCCAAGGTGATGAAAATGGTAACCCCAGATGACAGATCTTGGCAAAATGAAACACTGAGAACCAGATGACCAAAAATAAATAAGAAATTTGACTGGGACAGCCAAGACAGTAGGGAGCCTAATAGGTTGGTAAATCTTCAAGATGAGAGTCCAAAAATGGGGGATGTATGGTCAGAGAAGACTCAGGACAGCTTGAGGATGACAGTAATAAAATGAGAGGTCATCAAGAAGCCTTACATTTGGGACAGTTAGAAAGATGACAAGGGGAGCTCTGGAAGGAGCTGCTTGGCCCCAGCTGTCCTGGTATGGATTGTTTTTGCTTCAGAATTCAATTTCCCTGGAGGAAAGATCAGCAGCCCTGCAGCAACGTTTCTCTAAAGGGGAGACCAGGGATAGAGTTGCCAGGTTTAGCAAATAAAAACACAGGATGCCCAGTTATATTTCAATTTCAGGTATTACATAGGTCATACTTACACTAAAAAATTACTTATCGGGTATCTGAAGCATCTTATTTCTACAAAGTTTTGGCATCATGTGGCCCTAATACTCTGTCAGATGGTCAACCTCTTAACTATTCAATTCACCTCCCTTGTATTAGTTGGAGTAGGCTAGCTAATTCAACCTTAAAACATATGGTTGAACAAACGTTAATTTTGTCACCAGGCTCCCCAGGTGGCTCAGATGATAAAAAAAAAAAATCCACCTGCAACATGGGAGACCCAGGCTCAATTCCTGGGTCAGGAAGGTCCCCTGGAGAAGGAAATAGCAACCCACTCCAATATTCTTGCCTGGAGAATTTCACGGACAAAGGAGCCTGACAGGCTGCAGTTCAAGGGGTCACAAAGAGTCAGACACAAGTAAGTGACTAACACTTTCACTTTTTCAAGCTGGTCATCAAGCCAAGGTGCCCCTCTCAGTGTAGTCACCTTGAGCTCATGTGGATGAAGGCTTTACCCTGGGTGTCATCTCCATTCCTGCCTGATAGGAAGAGCATGGAGGAGCTCCTAGAGGAGCTATCTAGAGGCCAGGCCTGAAAGTGGTGCAGGTGCTTCTGTGCATAGTGCATTGGCTGCACTGCAAGGGAGCCTGGGAAGCATAGTGTGCACAGAAGAGAAGACTATGGCTTTGAGGGAGCAATCTGCCACACCCCTTATATCAGTTTATCCATGGATTCCCTAGGGATCAAGACTCTGGATCAATCATCTCTGCTTGAGAACAGGTACCCACACATAAACCATATCCTAACTGCTACTGAAAATGCTGATCAGGGACAGAGTTAAAGATCATTACATGCATTTCTTTTTCCCTAGACATCAGGTTTTTTTGATAGCTAAAAGCAGTACCTATCAAACAGATCTCACTGGAAAGAAGAAAGTCAACCCTGTTGGTCCAAATTCTAGCTGCTAGCCCACCAAGTTGTGTGTTTTATCTTGGCATTATGATACAACAACTCATGTTATCCCCTGGTTCTTCCTTATGCAAACGTTGGTTGCTGTGAAAACAAAAATGCCTGCCATCGATCAAAGGGCAGAGCTTGCTAAGGAACAAGAGACGACGAGACGGTTCAGGCATAAACCTAACCCTGCACGCATGTTTATTTAACAAGGGAAATAAGAAACTGGGGCAACTTCTTATTGAAAAGAAAGTCAAAGTAGAAGAACTTGATTCTAGTAAAAGAAAAGATGTGGCCAAAGAATTTACGTAAACTGTTTCCTCTGCTTGCATTCTTTTTGGGGGATGGTACCTGGCTTTCTTTTTTGTTGAGGTATCATAAGGCTCATAAAAGGATTTGGGCCTCAGACTTGGGACTTTTGTCTACTTTCTACCTACTCTGACATTAGAGAGGGGCCAATGTAAGGAGATCCAACCAGTCCATTCTGAAGGAGATCAGCCCTGGGATTTCTTTGGAAGCAATGATGCTAAAGCTGAAACTCCAGTACTTTGGCCACCTCATGGGAAGAGTTGACTCACTGGAAAACTCTGATGCTGGGAGGGATTGGGGGCAGGAGAAGGGGACGACAGAGGATGAGATGGCTGGATGGCATCACTGACTTGATGGACCTGAGTCTGAGTGAACTCGGGGAGTTGGTGATGGACAGGGAGGCCTGGTGTGCTGCGATTCATGGGGTTGCAGAATCGGACACGACTGAGCAACTGAACTGAACTGAATGCCGTGTACCACAATGCACAGAGAGAATTCGAGAGGGCCCTGCTTCCCTTAGGTGCTTTGAGTTGCTGCCTCTGAGGTCTGTTACTGAAAGACCTAAATGACAACAGGATAAGGTATGACTACTCTCAATATTGTTTAGGCTACTAAGCTACTTCTATTACTGGTATTTTAGAACAAGATAATTCTGACATTTTTGTTAATTCATTCTTTTTGAAAATATCACCAAAACTAGAAATTACAATACAACCAGTGAATGATCTTCACTGTATGAATATAGCTTCCCTCTAAGTGATCCATTCGCCTCTCCTATGGGGGGGGAAAAGCAAAGCAAAACACGAAAGCACTGGAGATCTCAAGGCTGGGCTTTGTCAAGCATTTCACGT
The DNA here is from genome assembly GCF_023091745.1 of Budorcas taxicolor. Classification (NCBI taxonomy): domain Eukaryota; kingdom Metazoa; phylum Chordata; class Mammalia; order Artiodactyla; family Bovidae; genus Budorcas; species Budorcas taxicolor. Next base: position 22,483,652 of record NC_068928.1, read on the forward strand.
TTCAGAAACAGAATGACCTATGGAGTTGGGTGTTACTTTAACCAAAATTAAAAATGAATCTACGGCCTTGGACCATACCCAAGACCAGGGGTGCTGGAGAGAGCAGCTGAGAGGTAACCAATCGGGTCCCTATTCCCCAGACTCAAATCCTGCCAAGGAAAACATTATTCAATCAACAAATATATATTTTCTGCTGTGAGTCAGGCTCTGTGCTGGGCTCTGGAGATGATGAACAAGTTAGACATGGCTCCTGTCCTGATGGAACTGATTTATAGTCTAAGGGAAGAGGCGGAATAAAATCAGAGAAATAACAATCTGAGAGGAGTGCTGAGAAGGGACTTAAGAGATCAGGGAAGACATCTCTCGACAAAGCAGCATTTAAGCCAGAACTGAGTGGAGGCAAGTTAAGCTCGCTTTCGACCTATATCCCAGCAGAATCCTTAAGTCTTGCTCTTTGAAACTCGATTCTTAATAGCAGTTCTCCTTGGCCCCCTACCTTATCTCCCCATCTCTTTTTCTTCATATATGTAGCAGTCGAGTTCCGAATTCTTAGCTTCCTCCTGCAAAACTTTGGAAGACTATTTTCATATTTTCATCTGTGGACAGGGCCACTTCTCTCTTCACATCTGTAAGAGGAATAGACTTTAATCTGAAGATCAGGGTCACAAAATACAAGACTGTTATGAGTACTCCAGGCTATGTAAAGAAATCCAACTCCACCTATCACAAAGATTTTATTTCTAATTGATAAAAAAGTGGAAATATATTTAAATCACCTTGCTGTTAAGTGTGTGTACAGCAAACATGGCTCCCTTGCAGTGGCTGCCTTTGTTTACCTCTGGGTTGATATTCTGCCATGTATACAGCAGTAGCTAGACTGTTCATTTGGGTTCAAGGCAGAATACTCTTTGAATGACTGACCACGCTTGTCCTTATCATCTTAGAACTGTACTATCCACAGGAACATAAGACTAGGATGTATAAAGTCAACTTTTTAGGTATATATATCTACACACTGTGCATATGCATCTAAATATACATGTGCTTTGAGAAAGCATGGGAAGAACAAAACGTTTAACTTTTTAAATTTCCTAAATTATCTACACTGAAGTAGGGTCACTTACATAAAAAAAGGGGAAGTTATACTGAATATCTCCCCTAACATTCTAAAAACCTATTGTGTAACAGCCCACTTCTCACTTGCTTTATGAAGACCCCTACCACAGCCATATTTTCTGTGAACCCATGTGTGATTTGGTATTACCTGCTCACATCATTCCAGCTTTCCAATCATTATATAATCATTCTTCTTATATTCCCCTCAAATCATTATTTCTGGACTTCTGGAGACCCTTCAAAGTAACACCAATGATTGATCCCATTTTTATGAGTACCCACAGTGTGTATAATTGTTTATATGATTTTTCATAGGCTGTTAAGTACTACACACAACTCTGACTCCCTAAGCGTAAAAGATTCAGCTCTTTTGTGAAAAATATTCAAAGATTGCTTTCTTCAAAAGATCACCAAGCCAAACATTTGGCCATATTTTTATTTACTACATATACTATAACATATACAATACATGCTACAAAAAAAAATTTTTTTTAATTGAACTGTCAAGAAAGTGTATAGTGTTATAATACAATGGCACATGTTTCATACTTTATTTCAAATTGGTTTGCTTATCATCCATTTCAAACCTTTAATAGTGAAATGTTACTTATGGATAATTAAAATTATCTATTTGCATTATTAACAATAAACAATTCCAACAATTAATAAGAATTAACCATGTCAAATATTAGTATCCAAAAAAATGGGTTTTTGCAGAAATTATTATATAAAATATAGCAGCCAATTTCGGTTTATTTTGCTCAGTGACAATGTACATATGCACTTGAATAGGATTCTTGCATTTGCTTTTGGAAGGTACTTATAAGAAGTCCTCTGAGTTCTTAAAGTCCAACGACTGCCAAACCCAGCCAAAACCAACCCGACAACTCGTGTAATGGCTCTGGACAACCGATCACTGAGAAAGTCTTCTGATTCGGGTAGAGCTGCATGTTCCACCAAAATTACACATGATGAAGAGAGACATTACAAGCCAGTATCAAGGTCAGAGGCGAAAAAAAAACACAAACATTCAAATCAGCTGTGACAAAGCTTTTCTACAAATATTTTAGATGTCATACTTTCAGGAAAACAAGACTTAACGTGTATTGGGTTTTACAGTATCTATGCTCTAACTGAAAATTTAAGAGTCATCAGATGGAATTAAATCTAGTATTGCAAACCTGTCCATTCAACATTACTGAGCACCCACTATGTGCATAGCACTGTGCCAACATTTTAAAAGTTGAGTATTAATGTCTTTATCAAGCACTATCTTAGTGTGAGGTAAAAATATATTAAATTAGCGTCAACTCATTAGTTTGCTTGTGGTAATGTATGTAATCCTGTGCCAGCTGGCTTCCCTGTGCCATATAATGAGCTTCTGCACACCTCGCATTCCCTCTCACAAATCTGTATGCCGGCTGTGCCAGGCACGGTGCTAGTCACGGGGATATCATGATTTGGCATACATTCAATGAATGCGAATTAATCTTAACCTAGGCAAAACAACTGGAAAAATACGTTACTTTTCTAACATGAGGCCCAAAGCAAAGAACACGGTGTTTCTATTGGTCACATCACACCACAGACCAGTAAGTGCCTCTAGACTGGGAACTAAATCTGAAAAAGTTTCATACGGTAGTCTAAATAGCCTACATCATTTTGGTCTCAGAAGTCAATTCTTTGGAGCACCTGATCCTATATAAACCATTCCATACTTAAATGGCTTTGTAAACTAAACTTGAACACAAAGAAAAAGAGCCCCAAGTGAAGGCAGTTTATAACATAGTGTGCTTCAAGCACTATTCTGGCCATATGAAACAAATAATAAAGAAGTAATTCATGATTGGTTCAAACATTTTTCAAAGCACTAAAACCCTATCCCCAAACTCATGTAATCTTAACTTGATTTTTATACAAGTTGTACATAAAGCAAAGGGCAGAATTTGGCCCCCCAACCATCCATGGAATATTCTAAGTGATTGGTCCTTCCACTCCAAGTAGAAGCCAAGAATTCCAAAAAGTCCCCTGACAGAACAATGGCACTCAGGAGAACGGCATGCTGGGTCCCATGAGCCAGGAGTCCACTGAACTGCAGTAGCAATGTGAACCTACTGTGACCCCTCGAGGGATGGCAGAGAGCTGGGAGTTTGGCTGTCCACGCAGTGAATCCAATACTGGCTTAAAGCTATGCACTGAATAAAGTGCTCTGCACATCCTGCTTATCATCTGGAATGAAAATAAACGCTTATCTTGAGAATTAACCTATCTGCAGGTTTGGGGAAAAGGAATTACAAGGCTTGAAAGAATCCCAAGAAAAAGTATGAAGCATTGACTGGGAAGGAAGACAAATGCCTCTAGTAGTGTCCTCAGAATTCTCAGGATTTGAACTGTCAGAATGAGTCACACAATGGTCATGTTCCATAAATGAAAAAGCAATCCCACTGGGTACTATTCACACGTGCATGATTACTTCATGGGGTGGAAGGGAACAGTCTATTGCCATTTGACAGCATGGTTTCAGAATGAAAACCAAACCATTGAATAAATCAGGGTAAGTGGTGTGCAACACTTCTCTCCCATCCATCAATTTTCCACAGGTTGATTTGTATTGCCTGAGAAAAGGGAGGCAAGATGCCGCTCCTTTCAGATACACTCAGGCAACGGTGCTACCACCTAAAATCACCAATTCAAAAGTTAACACACAAGCCCTCCAGTTTCGTACCCTGAATATGGTAAATAAGACCAGGGATGGAGTAGTTCAGTCTAAAAAAGATCACAGGCAACAGAATGCTTATATAAACTAGACTGCTTTGACATCTGTAAGAAAACTGTATAGATGGCAATTGGAAAAAAAAAAAGATTGTTCCCATCTGTCAGCAAAACTGTTTGTTGAGCTATACTCAGCTGAAGTCCTCATCGGGATTCTGTTGATCCAGCAGACGGACATGTGTGAATGGGAAGTGACCTCGTTTGCCATTACACTCCCCTTCCCACTGACCACTCACATTAATCTTCGTAACCTTTACCAGCTCACCGACCTGCAGGAGGAGAATAAGGACAGCACTTTATTTCCAGTTATGAATGCAAGCTGAAAAACTCCATTCTCTGGTTAGCCATACCCTGCCCATGTGATTGCTCTAGGGCTGATATTACAGAAATGGCTATTTGCTGCCTCCCAAGCCCCAGCCACCAGACCAATTACTTATGGTTAATGCAGGCAAGAGGAAGAAGTGATTTTAGCAGTGCAGAGAATAACAGAGTACAGAAAATAGGAGGGATGCTAGAAAATGACACCTTTTGGAAAGTTCAAGTGTCTCTGGAGCAGCAACCCTACCTAGGATGATCTACAGGCCCTGTCTTTGTACCCACTACTCTTAGATTCCTGCCTGGTCCACACTGGCCCTCCCCTCTCTGGCATAAAGCAGTGCAATCCCCTAGCCCACTCTTATACACACATCCTGGCCTGGTGTTGCTTGTAGAGCAGAAGGCAATCAGAGGAAGCATACTTCATTTGGTCCCAGAAAATGGAAGTGTTCCCATCACCGTCCTACCAAGGCAAGGCTTTCCGCACCTTGGTACAGGCCAAGACTCCAAATTCCATCAGCTTCCCGAAAGCCTCAACCTTCTTCAGCTAGTTTTACTTGGCAGGCCACTGCCTGCCAGTCCCCACCACTATCCACCCCTAGCAGGTACTGACAGACTTTGCTGCTCCCTCAATGCCACCTGGTACCAGTTCCTTAACAGTAGGAGGACATCGTGTTTCTGCTGTTACAAAAAGTTTTCCTGTTGCAACATCAAATATTTTTGACAATCTAGGATATACCTGTATCTTACTATGAAACTTAAAAGACAAGGTGTTTGATGAATGGATTCACCCTGTAGCAAAGTATTTAACAATGGTGAGGTAAGTTCCCAAATGTCACTAAAGAGCTTTATGACTATCCTTGAATTATCAACATCTGAGTTCTGCACATGCAAGTGGTTTATAAACGTTACTGTTCATTTGGTTTCATTAATAATATTTAACTCCCATAAAGTACTATAGTGGTTTATATAAAATCATTTTCTAATAATCATATAATCCTATAAAATAGGAATTCATTTTACATATGACATTCAGAACAACTACATGTTACATCTGAAGTCACAAAGCCAGTGACAGGGCCGAGATTTGAGCCCAGAAGTATCCAGCTCCCAAGCCCATTTAATGTTCTTCCACTATATTAAGAACTTTCAAACTATGGTCCCCTAGCCCTGCAGGTTCCTTCCCTAGGAAGGCCTGTAGGCTGACTACTGGCCAAAGCCAACTCAAGTTTAGGCCAGGGCCTTCTCTTAAACCAGCCTGATCTCACTCACAGAGGAAATAGGTTACCTACTGACCTACCTACAGTTTCCTAAAGAATTATATGAAAAGCTTAGAGGCCTAAAATGGCTGCAGGAATCATTAAGATGCTGAGAAAAGGAAGAGAGAAACCATGGAATATTAGGGAGACAAGGGATAAGATACAAGGGTGAAAAAAGGCAGCAGCTTGATGGGTTGATGATGATGAAGGCTGATGGGGAAAGGTGAGGAGAGAGGAAAATGACACTGCATATCTGTCTTTGCAAACAGATCCAACTCCTATAGGCTCTAGCACCCAGGGTTCTGTTTATTACCAGCAATCTTCCGATTCAATTCCTGATATCTGAGCAGACCAACTATGACAAGCAAAAGTTTTCAGTCTTTGCAGAGGAAGATCTGAACATCACATGAGAAGTTCCTTGGTGGTAAAAACAGTCTGGAAGACTTCTTCTTATATCTCCAATTCTAGTTCTCAAGACTACCTTGCTGTTCTCGTCTTTTAAAAATTCTTACACTATTACAAGAAGTTAGCCTCTATGTAAACTCCGTAACAGATAACTATTCCTTAGTGAATTTTCCTCCTTTCTGACCTGTTAGCTACCTTGACTCCCCAACCTTCTCTCACACACACACATATAACACGTTACTGGAATTAATGCCCCTGCACTGCTAGCCCCTTGCTATGTTACAGTAAACTTTATTATAAAGTACAACGCTCTTCCCTCTCATTTTTATTATATACTCATGTTATACTCAAGTGCTATTCAGATAGCTGGACCCAGAATAAGTTCCTGACCTTAAGAAAAAAAAAAAACAAAAACCACTTAAAGGAATAGGTATGCTCATGTCAAAAATTTAAACTTCCACTCATGGGACTTCCCTGGTGGTGGTCCAGTGGTCAAGACTCTGCTTCTACTGCAGGGGCATGGGTTCGATCTCTGGTTGGGAAACTAAAATTCCACATATAGGAAAATAAATAAATAAATAACCTTGCCACACATGTTAGATTCTCCTCCAGATGAGGAGCAAGTGGCCAGTTTAAGAAGCTGGTCTGATGCCATTCCAGCTATCTGAATCCATCATTTTACTGATATTAAAAACACAACCAAGGGACATGAGAGAACATTCTGGAATGCTGAAAACATTCTATACTTTCACCTGGGTGGTTGTCACATAGGTATCTACGCATGTAAATTCACTGATCTACACACATACTTAGGATTGGTACATTCTACCAAACGATTTCATAGCTAAATAAAAAGGTGAAAAGAATGTTATGTTTCTCCAGCTTTTCTTTGTTGCTCAGTTGCTCAGTCGTGTCTGATTCTTTGCGACCCCATAGACAGCAGCATACCAGGCTTCCCTGTCCTTCACTATCTCTCAGAGCTTTTCTAGGTGTTTTGTAAAAGATGGGTCTTCAGGATACAAACTTAAGTCCACTATTCTACTTGACACCAAAACCCAGGTTTAAACACCTCTCTTTAAGACTGTCATTCTAAGAATACGATTGTTGTTACTCTTAAACATTCAGAGTGCTGTCTCAAGTCATGCCCCAAAGAGCTCTAAGCGACAGGTAGTTAAAATGTGGACCATCCACCCCCTCCATGTCATCAGTACCACAAAACCACACTAGCTTCTCCACAAGAGAGCAAAGCCTGCTGCTCTGCCCTCAGACCATTCTTCCTGCAGAGCTCTAAATGAGAAATAAGTCAGGGCTCCCGTACAGCAAGATGCTAGCAGGGAGAAGAATGGAGTGCAAGGTAGGCCTTTGGACAGCATCAGGGTCATCTCTGACACACACTCTCTTGGTTCTACCCTGCAGAGAAAGACTCAGGAAAAGCAACCATCTTCTGGAATCCAGAATCTTTTCTTTTTAGTTGATTAGGTTCTTGGCAGAAAAGTCCAAACATCAAGGGGTGAAAGAAAGGTCGTGTCATGACTCTGAAATGATTCTGATTTTTAAATAGGTAGAAGAGGAAAGCTGTAAGCATTTAATAGGTTAATTAACCTGCCCAAAGTGGCCTTGAAGTACAAATACTTCGAGGTAGACCTTATTAAAATTAAATACCTATGCATAATACCCTATGGGTTCTTTCTCCTGAAATAGTCAAAGCACATAGGGAGTCCTGGGGTCAAGAAGGCAAAAACATGACTATCTTTGAGAAAACATAAGGCCCTCGAGTTCCAACCGTCTGGAAGACAGGGTGGGTATGGAGCCTGACGCAGAGTGCAGGAGGGGATGGGGCAGCCTGGGAATACAGCACTCCACTAAGTGCAGTTCTTTCTCCAAGTCAGAAGTGACACCAGAATCTGTGGTCCTCTCCCCGTCAGGCAACAGCACTCTAAAGCAGAGTGCCCTCAGGCAAGACCAGGGAGGGTCAGGGGGAGGCACACAGGTTTGAAGCTTGGTGCACTAATGCAAAGACAAAGAAAGCGAGCCTGAGTGCCTGCCCTGGAAATGCTCCAATTTTAAGACACAAAGGAACGTACTTGCAGTGGTAACTGTCGTTCTCACATTACTGATTTCAAAATTCACGTTACAGATGGAAGAGAAAACCCTCATCTGTGCACTAACGAAAACGAAAGAACTTCTAAAGGACCCGAAGCACGACAAGGCAGTTCACCTTTCTTCTCATGAGGCAGACTCCACTAACACCTTGTAAAGGAGAGACTGGTGATTCTTTCACCACCAAGGTACTATTTTAGTGCCGAGTTAGTTCCTTGTCTCTCAACCCTATACCACACCCTCAGGAGTAAGTCTGCAAGTAAATCATGGCATCATCTGTAAAGAGGACTGAATGTAGTTACTTTATTTCCCTCACTCCCAGGGAACTTAATGAACACTCACCTTTACCAGTGAGTTCCGGGACAATTAGAAAAAATATGCCGTCCAAATGGCATCAATTTTTGGTGTTCCCTAAATAGGAGACACCAGAGACTGTGTGACCTCCCCTGCCGGTGCAACCCCAGGCGACTGCTTTTCTAGTTTCTATCCCTGCTATCTAACAGGAAAGGCATCAATAGTTGCCAGTGTTTCTTTGATCCAGATTTGCTGCATGATTCCTGTAAGCTCAGGGCAGGAAACACATCTAACTCACTTTATGTACATAAAGCCAGGGAAACCAAGTACTGAGACAGACTAAAAGGATCTTGTTTTCAAATACTTTCAAACACACCAAGAACACATTTCAAGATTTGACTGAAGGAGGGAAAAAGGTAAGAAAACTACAACAATCTAAGACAGGGGTCAGCAAACTAGGTGGCCCGTGAGCCACGTCCAGCTTGCTGCCTGTTTCTGTGAACAGTTCTGCTCTAACACAGCAAGCTCAGGTGCTGTTTGTCTATGGCTGCTTTCTCGCTACAGTGGCAAACTGACAGAGGCTGCATGGCCTGCAAAGTCCTTTACAGAAAAAGCCTGCAGATCCCTGATCTGAGGAATAGGTAATATTTAGGGCCCATCTAAAATCTCTAAAATCAGTGAAGACAAGTGAGGCCAATTCAGTCTTAATGATTCACTTGCCTCAGAGATGGACTGAAATGCACATGGCTCATATTCGTGGATCATTGCAGATCTTTGAGATTTAACTCGTAGGTACGCTTCCTGATGTCAAGCAAAAGCACCACACTGAAGACAGGTGTTACCCTGATTGTAGTCCAAGTCCAAAAAGATTTTTCCGTAGCTCAACAACTGATAGTAACTGAAACTAAGTTCCCCATCTTCTTGATGAGAGGTACATAGAACAGGTACATTTTAGCTCAACTTAAGGAATTTTCTAAGAACTAGTACAGTCAACAGGACCAGAGGTTCCCAAACTGAAGAGTCAGAGGCACTGCAGCAAATTCTGAGGGGTCCCACCAAGTATTTTATATTTTTGAGGGAAACAGCAATACCTGACGTCTGTTATGATGCCATGTGAACTACTAACTCAAAACAGTTAACAATTTTGATATCAGATTACACTACATCCCTTTCAAAGATGTCATGTCTTTGCAAAGCTGGGCTTTGGCAATTGCTATGATAAAAATCAAGTACCTTATGAAAAAACAGGTGTGGAACAGGAAATGAAGGTGGCAATGTTCCATATGATCCCAAGGTTTGAGAAACTTTGCTATTTAATGGGGGGTTATGTAACTGAAACTATTTTATTAAAATGAAAATACTTTCTTTCAATTATGTTTATTATTTTTTCAAGTGGGTATGAAGTTATTATATATATAGCCAAGACCTGTCATGCAGTTCTTACACTTCCTAATCTCATTTTTTCTCTCTGGAACAAAGGGGAAATTAAGATCTTCACTTCACTTTTCCATATATAGGTCAAAAGGCCTAAATAACTTAAGGTTTCAGAGCTCTACATGGGGAGATGTAGAGTTAATATGGTCACTGCTGCATATAATCAGGGACCCATGGAACTTTACATCTTCCCTATCTGCAACCAGAAGAACAGGTTCACACCTAAGTCCACCTGAAAAGCTCCTTGGTTACTCAGAAGTCTTATCTATCAAAGGCAAGAGGCCAGGCTGAATCAGAAAATGGAAGTTACATGATAGTACATTCCAAGATAATGTGATTGTTCTGGACAGTCTACAGAGGCATGAAATAAACTTTAACACCTGCAATTTACAAGATAAGATTCATCACTATTCCAGCTCCCAAGGAGCCATGACTCATGAAACCAAAACCAATCAAATAGAAATCTCAGATCAAATCTAAGACCAAAAAAGTAAGTGGTGCCTCTGCACCGTTCTAGTGCTACTTCCAGTGTTTCTCCTTCAAAATACATGTTCAAAATCTGTCTTTATTAGAAGCTCCAGGATGGAACAGATGGTGTCTTCCTGGTTCAGTTACATTCCCCCAGAGTTACAGTGAACCAAGGAATACACTTACTTTGGTTGTTTGCTAGAATTAATGCCTTCTTTCCAACAACCTTCATTCCTACTAGAGAAATCTGATGGGTGGGAAAAGAGGAAGTAGTCGTTGACTTATATTCTACTGGAGGACTCTGGTCACAGAAAATATACCATGCAGGAAACATCCATCTGTAAGGGGAGGACAGGTGGATCCTGAACATACTCTTTAAGTACAGAAACCCTTCCTTCAAAAAAAAAAACCTTAGAGAGACACCGATATATAACAGTAAAAACAAAGCTGCTTTGATTGAAGAGAGGTAACCCAGAGCGTTTCATCCTCAGCTACCTTCTGGGAAATACTAGGAGTCTGAACCCTTATTATACCTGGGGTTCTGTCCACTTCTAAAATGCAATGATTTCAACATCAATTTCAAGTTAGCCATGAAACTTCACTAAAATGTGCCTAGCTTGTCTACAGATCTAAACCTATGATAGGTCAACTACAGCAACGAATTTTTTTCTCATCTGAATGCGAAGGTCAGAAAGTCAGAGCTTCCTAATCTTATCTCCTGGCTTCGTCTCCACAGGGGACTAGGCATCAGCTTCTATGGAAAACCAGAAATAGGAAAGGAATGCTGTCTCCCTGCACGGAGAGTACACGTGAGGACACGCTGCCAGTTACACCACACAAAACTGATGGGAGGGCAGCATCACCACTACGAAAGAGCAAGTGCCACAGATGCGATCTGGGCATGGCTGAAAAGGCCACTGTAGATCTGGATTCCTCCTATCTCCAACTAGTTTAAACAACCCATTCGATCCATCTCTTATTTTTTTTCAATAAATGAATAGGGGTATCTAAGGTCTTTTCTAGCTTTAGATTTCTGTGATGCTAAACTTACATGATGTTTTCTTAAGTACATAAGGTGTTTTTAAAGTTATTATTTGGGGTATTTGTTCTAATGTGAAAGAGGCTATCGTCATCAGTCAACACATGTGGCTCCAAACTAATACCCAACCAAAAAAGGAAACTTAGTGACATCATAAAGCACTCTTCTACTTTAGTCTTTATTTCACAAGATTTAGGTTTCACAGTAGGAGACCAGCTCAACCATTTTGGAGCACTAAAGCCTCTAATTAAGGCAAGCATCGTTGGGGCAAACAATTCTGGGAATTCCCTGATGGTCCAGTGGTTAGGACTCGGCATTTTCACTGCCGTGGGCCCAGGTTCAATCCCTGGTTAGGAAACTGCTGCTGCTGCTGCTGCTGCTAAGTCGCTTCAGTCATGTCCGACCCTGTGAGACCCCACAGACGGCAGCCCACCAGGCTCTCCTGTCCCTGGGACCCTCAAGGCAAGAACACTGGAGTGGGTTGCCATTTCCTTCTCCAATGCATGAAAGTGAAAAGTGAAAGTGAAGTCACTCAGTCGTGTCGACTCTTAGATCCTGGAAACTGCTCAGTGAGGTCAAAACCAAACCAAACCAAACCAATTCTCTTTGAGAAAGGAATTGCAAATGGAAGCAAAATTAATGTGGTAACTATTTTCTCCTGGGTGCTAGCTAGCCATTCCCACACTCCAGCCCGGCTAACAGGGCCTGCAATAAGCGTCCAGAGTCACAGCTGTCACGGGCACGGCACCATCTTGGCTGCTGCCGTCATATGAACTTAAATGGAAACATGAAGCTAGAAACTTGTTTTCCTTATCCTCCAAATTCTAAGTGGGAAAAGGTAGTGTGACCTAGACAACATATAATTCCTTTCTCATCAAAAGCAGGACACAATACTTTTCAGTCACAACATGATCTCAAAATATACACATTTTAAAAGCACACATTTTTTTCAGTCAAACCTGTAGACCTAACCCTTCTTTGCACCCACTCTTCAGAATGCAAACGAAAAATTTTAAATCCAGTAATATCAGACTATTTCAAATAAATTTCAGCTCACTGTACAGCCTTTTACTTAGGCAACTCCCACTCCTCACTGTATAAGCATGATCCAAAGGAGTTTAGAGATTTCCATTTACAAAAATATATTAATACTTTAGCCCCTTCTCTGCTAACCTGCACCCCTGAGTAACTTCAGCCTATGCTCATGAAATTTAGCTACTTGCTTAAAGTTATCATATCTGAAAGGCTCTGAAAGACAGGAAAGCATGCCACTTCTAGCTTTTATGCTGAACCACTATCTCTGCATAACTCAGAAAGAAAGGGAGGGAAGGAGGGAAGAAGAAAGAGAGGAGGTAAGAAACAAAGCTGTGAGCACTAAAGATGAGAATAAACAATGTGATGGCTGGCCAGAGGAGATGGGCTACCGAGGATAACTATTCACCAGTAAAGGTAAAAATTTACTCCTCAGGAGGAACTGGCTTCTCGAGGATAAAATGCAGCAAACAACAAAGACCAAGTAAATCTGCTGCTTCCTGGAATTGATGCTTTTGGTTATCTATCTCATTATACCTATACAATCAGTCATGGTAAGAAACCCCAAGCCCCCTAAAGTAAAAACACATTTCTATAAGAAAATTCATTTAAGTATTTTGATAGAGACCACTTATACTCAAATTTGTGGAGCCCACTTATTTTAGATAAACAGAAAGAAACAGATTAGAATGTAGATGAAAAAAAATATTTTAGGTTAATTCCTGTGAATTCAGGTAGTGTTATTAAAGAAGTCAAAGTATGGTTTAGTAAATCAATCAGAACATTCAGTTATACAGTTTTAAGCTTACTCATTCCAAAATAGGTTTTCTATAAAAAAGAGAAAACCCAACATTAAGTGCCAAGATCAGTACTTAACGGTAAAAGTACCATTCAACATCTATAACAATGTTACAATGCCGCTGCTTATATTCAGCATTCCTACAAAGCTCAAAGAGGTCTGAAAGGGAGACCCTGTAGCAGATCTCTTCTTTCTACATTTTGCACATTATGTACCTCCAAAGCCAAGGCTGTCTTGTCGTAGGCATTAGGGACTCGCTTCTGGATTACCCTGGCATAAATGGGCCCATTCTGGAGGTTAGGGAGCGGAGTGTTGACGCTGGGTTGGGCATAGGGCCCAGGCTCCGGCCCACCCAGTGGCTGTGGGTGGGAACCCTCCTGGTTACCTCCAATCAGAGCCGATACTGAGGCGGAGGCAGGTCTATACTTCTCCACGTAAGGGACTGGAATCATCCCTCTCTTGCCTTCGCTGTCCTCCGCATTCCACCACTGCTCTTCAGGCTTATCCCGGATTCTCAGGATGTCTCCTTTCTTAAAGGGAAGATCTTCTTCATCATTCCCATTAAAGTCAAAGAGGGCTCGTACATACTCTGCCTCTTCCTGCCTGATAATCACTCCACTACCCTGCCTGGATCTGGAAACTGGTTCTATCAACGTTGTAGTGTCCAAATAGTGTATTTTGTAGAATTCCAGTAGAGCAGGCAATGAATCAAATTCTTGATCTCCTATTCGGAGTCTGGAGGGACTCACCCCTAAAAAAAAAAAACAGAGCAGGGCATTATTGAAAGATATACTGGAGATGAAATGCAGATTTTAAGCATCTCCCCGCACATATTTACTCAATATTTAACCAGAAAGAGAAGGAAAAAAATAATCTAAATAACCCCTTCTCCTAACAGTAAACTAAAATCATACTTTGTAGCTCAAATGTTCCCTGGGAAGAAGGTGAGCGATCACTACCTGCAGCAGAGAAGAGACAGAGGCTGAGAGAGCAACCACGCCCGTCATGACAAGCTCACATATCGGACCAAAGACAGAGCACCATGGAAACTTCTTGTTCATTCTCCCAAACGTTCCATGGCTATTCCAGTTGCAGAGTACAAGGGTTCAAGGCTGTGTTAGTCTTCTTTTTCTTTTCAACCTCAGGAAATGTAGCAACCTCTCCGTTTTCATAGGTCCCAGCAGCTATCCCAACAAGAGGTGGGATATTTTATTCTCAATTTTTCACTATGCAAACAATGCTTTTATGAGTGCTTTTATTAATGAACATTTTTTATTACCTCCTTAGGATAAACGTCTTAAAATGCAACTGCTGGATCAAAGGGTAAGAACACCAAGATTTATGTTGCCTGTCGTCCAAAAAGTTTTATGATTTTACACTCACACCAGTGGATTATGAGTTCCCATTTCCCCCATGTCCTTGCCAGAACAGCAAGGATGTCTCTTCTTAAATATCATCTTTGATTGTTTGATGTTTTTCACATTTATTGAATATTTGTACTTGTTTTGTGAGAATTACTTGTTCGAGTTCTTTGTTAAAGAGAGGGCCTAAACTACCCTCACCACTCCTATTAAAACCAGTCAGTCAAAACAAAAACCTAGCCAATCCATCTAAAAACCCTTTGCTGTTAACGCTGTGAAACAGGAACACTGCGGTAGCCCAGCTGTCTAAATTGCTTCGCCACTCTAAAAAATGAGACCAAATTATTTTGTCCCGTGTTAGACAACACTCTGTCCAGATAGACCAGAAAAAGTACATTTAAAATTCTCTACTGGGGAGAGGTGAAGTGATAAACTTTGGAGGTTAACCAAAAGTCCTCAATACAGAATGTATACTCGTGACTTCTTTCCACCCATATGAAACAAAGGCCGAGACACAATGTAGAGGACAGATGCACATTTCTTACATTGCAAAAGTCCATCTGTGGAATTCATGGCTATAAACTAAAACGAGTTAATAGCCCACAGTCAGTAATGTTGGCTGTCTCTCTGACTCAAGATGTTGAAATACATGCTCATACCCAGGATTGTCCATCTATGGCAAACACTCCTCAGACACCAGCAGAATGCAACCCCAATAGCTCCAAGTGCAGAACTGGTGACTGGAGAGATGACTTTGGTTATGACCATACCGGAGCACAGTGGTGCTACATTCTGGAGTTTCTCTTCTCTAAAGCTCAAAACTGATGGGTAATAATTCCTATTCCAGCCTGGTAAACAAGGAAGACGCACGGCTACCTCATCTATCACCTCTAGGCTACAGTGATCCTTCAGGCCTGTGGAACTATGTGAAGGACAGAGTCAGTGTGAGCTCCAAGAAGACCGACTTTGTACTGCCTGGTCAAGAAAGCCTAAAGGGCGGAGTGGTAGGGAGAACCTTCGAGAACCTGGCTTAGAAAATTGTCCTGGTGACACCTAGGAATAAAAGTTCCCTTTCTAGAATTTACCCAACAATACGCCAAGGTACAAATGCCAATATGGCTTTCACTAGTCACCCTTTAGGGACCGTGTTCATTAATAATGAACGTAACTCTCAAGTAAGGAAAAGTTACATGAAAATCTGTCCCCAGGTTTGAGAAACTCACAGCATAGCTGCGCATACAAAGGCAAACACAGTGTGGCTGGTGAGCAAGGAGCATAGCAGCATGTTTCAGGAAGAATTTTTCTCCCCTGGCATTCACTTCCAATTGGGGATGTACTCTTACAAAAATCAGTGGCAACAAGCAGCTATGTTTTAAGATAGAACAAAATTACTATAAAAGAATAGCTCTTTTCATTCCTGAATGGTTCTTTCTTTCCTTCCTTCGTTTTGCCACATTGGGAAACTTGCGAGATCTCAGTTCTCTGACAAGGAATTGAACCAAGATCCCAGCAGCAAAAGCCTGGAGTCCTAACCACTGAACCACCAGAGAACTCCCTCTTTTCCTATTCTAATGACATAATAATTATTCCATAGAGAAATACCTGTTTTTGTGTACCGCTGCAGCAGTTACATGTTATGTATATATATACGGGGCAATCAAGCTTCACGAGATGAGGGGGAACAAAATATACATACATAAGTTCCAGATAAGCCCAAACCTCACCACAGCTATGTGCTCCGGCTCCTTTTCCCTAGTTCATCTCTTTCCAACCACAAACAGCTAAAGCCAGGAAATAGAAGAGCGGGAAAGGAAGGAGACAGTCAGTCAGTTTAGAGAACAGAACCAACAGCAGAGTTCTCAGAGCTGGGACTTGGAAAACCTCACTGACTTGTTCTCCATCAAACCTGTGCTGGATTCTAAATGTGCAGTTATGAACATAGTCAGAAATCAGAATCAAGGCAGTCAGAGCTATCTTTTAACCAACAGAGCTGTACACGCTCAACTCATCACTTCCAAGCATGTCCGCCCTCAGGTTACAACAGTGTTTACAATCCCCTGAGAGTTTTATGAAGAACACCCAAGAGCTCTGGGGGCTAAACAGGCCAAGGCACTTCTGGCATGGGCATCGCCACAGTGACTCCATTATCAGTCTCCTAATCTCACACTTCCTCTCCTTTCCTCTTTCCTAAATTCTCATTCCCTCTCTTCTTTCTCCACTGCCTATGGTATTTATAGAGATTCCTTCAAAGCTCTTACCATCTGTCCACTACAAAAGACTAACAAGGCCACTGACTTCATTTGAGAAAGTATCCTGAAAAAGCTCTAAAAATGGTGGATATCAGCATGTGACTTTGCAGATTCAGACTTACAAAGTTTGAAGAATTCAGGCTGTGGTATTTCTAGCTATCTGAATTGTTATTTAACTTCTCACAGGGATCTATATAATAATAATTTCTATCTAATAATAAGAAGTTCCTAAAAGTAGCTGGTATATTATAGATGCCCAATGAAAGGCCAATCAGCTTAATATACAACCCCCCTCCCCACAAACCTCTGAACACCTCTGTAAATTTTCAATTCTTCCCAAAGAAGATTCCACAGAATCTCAAGATGCTTCTCAAAAAGTTCTGTGGTCAGACTGGTTTGAAAAAACCACTGTCCAATACCTGCCTGTCTAGAGTCATAATTTCACATGAACATACGGAAGGCTTAGAGAAGTCTGGCGATAAATAAACGCACTTTCTTTTACTACGGATTTTTTTGGGGGGCAAGGTCTAAAATTTTTAAGTAACTCACTACAGAACTCCTCACAGAACCACTGAATATCTTTAACTCATTAAAGAGTAAATCATGAGGACCAGGTTTGAGAACTACAAGGATGAGCCAAACAAATGAAATAAATGCTGGATGTTCAAAAAGGCAGTAGTGGATAAGAGGCAGTCCCCTAGGATCTCCAGAAGTGGCCTGGCCCAGCACCACCTTGAAGAGGCAGCACAATCATCACCCTAGCATCTGCCTCCACCCCCAAAATGAGACAAGTTTCTATGTTCCCCTCACCCACTAGGGCCAACAGGTAGGAGGTTCTGGGCTGAGCAGGCAATGGAAGCCATCGTCGTTTCCACACACTGGCTCCAAGGCTCCTTCATACTTCCTGATGCACCCCCACCCAGCACTTACTCCTTCAGACATGCTGTGAGCCTCTCAAAGCTGAGAATTGTTTTCCATTCTGCTTCAGTTTTTCCCTCTCCACCACATCTGTTAATATACCTAATGCTAGTTCCATTCCTAAGCATTTAATATACTAAAACTCATTTAACCCTTGAAATAACCCTGTCAGTACTATTTCCCCTCTTTCACTGATGAGGAAACTGAGGCAGAGAGAAGTTAAAGAACTTGTCTATGGTTATATGAGCAGTAAGCAGAAGATAAGGAAGGTTCAACGGAGAAGGCAATGACACCCCACTCCAGTACTCTTGCCTGGAAAATCCCATGGATGGAGGAGCCTGGTAGGCTGTAGTCCATGGGGTTGCTAAGAGTTGGACACAACTAAGCGACTTCCCTTTCACTTTTCACTTTTATGCCTTGGAGAAGGAAATGGCAACCCACTCCAGTTTTCTTGCCTGGAGAATCCCAGGGACAGAGGAGCCTGGTGGGCTTCCATCTATGGGGTTGCGCAGACTCGGACACAACTGAAGTGACTTAGCAGCAGCAAGGAAGATTCAAACCCAGACTTCAGAACACAAGCTGTTAACTATTCTCCCAACTCATATTTACTGTTTTATCGACTGTTTATTGGACAAGGTCTAGTAAAACCTCACGTTCAAGAGGTAAAAACTAGTGGATCAATCAAGGATTGCAAAGTCTTCCCAAGAGGTACCCCTGACAGAGTGTGACCAGTAGGCTTGATCAAGCCCTGCCCTATGGCCCCGGGGCACAGTCAGGGGACCTCCAGACAAGGCAGCACTGGCAGCCTATGGGAGCTAAACCCAAGTTAAAACAAGCTGGCTGGAAAAAGTGGAGAATATCTGGTCTATTGTGTTCATATACCTCTAAAATGTATATCTGAGCCATTCTGTACAAATTCATCCTATGCATTATGTCCACAAAATACATCATATAATCCTAAACAAAAAGCTCAGTTCCCATATTTAATCTGCCAGATAAGGTTACTAAACACCTCATCAGTGACTCTAGACAGCAGCTGCATACCGCCTGAGTGCTGAAGCCAGTCTCCTGTCACCCTTTCCTTTGGTCTTTATCTAGGCCATGCCAAGCGGCACGCAGGATCTCAGTTCCCCAACCAGGGGTCAAATCCATGCCCCCTACAGTGGAAGCGCGGAAGTCCCTCCTTTCAGTCTATGAACAGAACCTGGGGCCCAGAACAGACGCAAGTGTTGAGGCTTCAAAGTGCACTGCTGGGATCTCAAAAGTAAACTGGCTTTGACAGAAAGCAGTGCAGTGTAACCGTGTCAGCTCTCAGGCCACAATTCCTAGGTGCAATTCTGGCTCAGTCGCTTACAAGCTGTGTGACTTTGGGGCACTTTACTGTATCTCTGACTCTCAGTTTCCTCATCTATAAAATGGAAATAGTTTAATAAGTGGAGGTCACAGTACTTTCCTCACTGGACTGTTATAGACAGTAAATGAGACAAGGCATATAATGTACTCAGCAAAGTGCCTGGCACAGAATAACCAGTCAATAAATGGCAGCTATTAATATTGTATATGCCTCTCTAAAATTCAAGAAATTCTTCTGTGTGGCTTCAAAAGAAAAGAGCTTCATGGGGGGAGGGGGAGAACAAAGATTAAGTAATCTTTATAAAGACAGCAACTGAATCAACTGTCCTATGCAGAAAATAGGGTACACGGCAGAAACAAAAAGGACCACAATGGCGATGAACTTTCCACACCCCAGCCACAAACTCTGGCAATCCTCACTTTCTCTCTGGGGCCAAAGATCAGAATTCATATCTGTTACGAAAAGGTGGAGCTCAACATTAAGGTAACAGCTGAGATTAAAGTTATTAACACCAAGACGTGGGGAAAGCTCAAACAAAGCTGTGTGTTAGTCAGGTCGCATCCAACTCTTTGCAACCCCATGGACTGTAGCCCGCCAGACTCCTCAGTCCATGGGATTCTCCAGGCAAGAATACTGGACTGGTTTGCCATTTCCTTCTCCCAGGGATCTTCCCCACCCAGGGACTGAACCTAGGTTCTCCTGCACTGCAGGCAGATTCTTTACCATCTGAGCCACCAGCAAAGCCCCTGCTGCTATTTCCAAATTTTTCAACCAACAAAACACACAGAAGGTTGGGAACTTGAGTTTCAGTGACTGTTTGACATCATGTCACTGCACAGTAATGCAAAAACCCAGACATCATGAAGGTGGTAAAAAGTAGAAAATGTTTGGTTTAGAGTAAACACATTCCCACCTCATGTTATAATGCTATTAAACCAACCAGACTGAGAAAGACCTAGAATAATTTGTAAGCTTTATGATCCCTATGCTTTTTTAATTGGTATGTGTTAACAAGAGATTATCCCATTTCATTTCTGGTCAGAGAGAATAACCCTAAATTAGGACTCTCCTAAAAGAGCAAGTCTGCAAAGGCTGGTTCCGGAGTCTCTTAATTCAGGTGAGATTGGCCTGAATCTAGTCTCACGTGGTCAGGATTAAACTGCTTCCACCTGGAACAGCGAGGTGGCACTAAGACTCTCCGTACTGTTACACAGACAACAGTAACCTCAGAATTACTCTGTATACCACAAATCTCAAGTACCAAGTGCACAAAACCCCGTAACAACTCCAGTGGCCTGGGTGACTGTCATATCTCAACCTTTAGCAAGGAAGATCCAGTGCAGATCATTTAAACTTTCAAGAGAGTCACTTCAGTGGGATCTGTTTTCAACATCTAGAAGACTCAAGCCACAGCCCTCAACTTACTGAACAAGGAGAGGCCCTGGAGGACAAACAAGACTGATAACGTTCGAGTCCAGGGAAAAATGAACTTCCATTCACTTTCAGGGAAGGGACTGTTTCCACTGGCTTATTTCTGAATTATTTCCTGAAATATAAAAATAAAAATCTTTCCTCCACTGATTGCTTTGAAAACTATAACCCCCCTCATTGTGGAGAACAGTCTCTGGAAGCTCAGATCTCTTGGACACAGTCAGCCGGACATCAGCTTATTCAGGGTTGGTTACAGAGGCTTTTCTTCTATAACCAAGGCACTTAGCTCACCACCTTCATCCTCCGCGGGGGAAGAGGAAGGTAAAAGTATTTTGGAAAAATGCCCAAGAAAGGAAAAAGCTGACCGGTTTCCTGAGGGTGTCTCCATCCCTCTCGGCCAGTATGTGGTGACTTCCTACCAAAGGCCACCAGGGGAGTATGGCCAAACCCGGCTTTCCAACACTGCAGGAAACGTTTCAAGCCTAAAAAGCCACTTGTAGGATTATCGGATTCATTCCCGGCACCGCTGCCAAGTGATGCCCCGCAGTGCCAACATCCTTCTCAGCTCTTTGTCCCCACGTTGCCCGGCTCTGCTCGGGCGCTAGCCCCACCCTGGGGCCGAGGCAGTTCCCCTTCCCCTGGGCTGTCCTCCCAAGTCACACCCAGAGGCCTGGGTCAGCGGCTCCTCCTCCCCCACACACTCGCGCTGGTCCGTGGGAGCGAGCCCCGGCAGAAGCTGCGCCCCGGCCACGCTCACTCCAGCCCTCTGCCCACGTCCTTCGTGGGGGTCAGCTCTCGAGGCGCAGCCAGCCAGGCTGGGGAGTTCCGCGGCCCTCACCCCCGCCCCGGGCCTCCCGTCCCGTCCGTCCCTCACCGGGCGGAGGCTGGGCGGGCGACGGTGGCACCGGCGGGCGCGGGCCGCTGCTGTTGATGATGTAGTGGGAGACGCGCGAGTTCTCGGAGACGCTGAGCACATAGTCCCCGGGGCTAGTGCTCGAGTCCCGCACCAGGAACACCCCGTGCCGCTGGCCCTGCAACAGCGCCACCGCCTCCTGCCGACTCAGCCGCCCCCAGTACCAGCTACTCCGCTCCTCCGAGTCGAAGTTGCCCGCCATGGCCGCCTCCGTGCCTACACGCTGGGCCGCCGCCGCCGCCGCCGCGCGCGCCCCTCCAGCCCCGGCCCCCGCCGCCCAGCGGACCGGCTCGGGTCTCAGCCTCACAGCAGCGCCCGAAATGGCGGCGGCGGCCGCGGGCCTTCCCCACCGGAAATGACGTGCTCCTGGCCCCCGGAAGGATGCCGGGAAGGGGACCACCGCCCGCCATTGGGAGAAGGGCAAGTGACAGATCCTGAGCGCACTGCGCATGCGGCCTCTTGGGCGTCGCCGCCTGGCTGGGACTGGGACTGCAGAGGGTGAAGGGGAGTCCAGGACCGAGGGGCGGGGCTTCAGCTACCAGTAGGCTGTTGGCGACGCGGTTCTTTGCTCCTCCAGGTTTCAAGTTACTGGAAGGCCCAGGCTTCTAGGCAGCGACTAGGGTACAGAATTAGAGCAAAAAAGGTGATGTGGCCCCAGGCCCTGTGTTTCCTGAGATTGTCTTTTTCTGATGGTTCCTCCAGCTTCTCCCCACGCCTGCTGAAGTTCTTGTTTTCACTGATTCATTCAGCAAACAGTTGACACCACATTTGCCCTGAGGGTGCAAAGGTCATCAAGGGTGAGCCCTTCCCTCACCGAATTCTCAGACCAGTGGGAGAAACCAGGAAACAGTCTATGCGGAAGGCGTGCCAACTGATACGATGGGGAAGGGGCAAGGGGCTCTAGGAACACATAGCAGAGCCCCCTAATCCATTCTGTAGGGGAATCCAGGAGGGCTTGCACTGAATATTGAATGGCAATCAGGGAAGAGCATTCAAGACAAAGGGGACAGAGTGTGCCAAGCCAGGTGGGAGTATGGAGTTCTCTCTGTTTAGGCTCTCAAGACACCTACCCAGATTCTCTAAACTCTAACTGTGGCCATGGGTAGCCTCTGCTCTCCCTGCTGTCAGGACCATTTATACCTTTACATCCCGTATCTATTTTTGTATTCCTGTGACAGCCTGCTCACTGGTGTTCTATAGTCTTGCTGCCCCTAATTGTATAGCACACATCTGCCAGTTTGCACTTTCTCATTTATAGCTCTGAGTCAGCTGCTATTCTGTATAAAACTTTTAACAACCTCCAGGTGTTAGAACTCCCCATTTACCTCACAGCATACAACCAAGCCACCATCTCATCTTCACCACTTCTACATGAACCTTGTGTTTCTTCTCTCTGGAATGCCCCTCCACTCCTTTTGGGATCTCAGTGACAAAAGTCTCCCCTTTCCTGACCATCACATCCCTCCCTCTCTGTATGTACAGCCCTATTTCCTTATTATCTTTATTATGGTTCTTAACCACTGTACCGTAATCTTTCATTTACAAGTCTGTATGCCATGGTAGATCTCAAAGGCCAAGCATCTACTGTAGGAGGCACTCCATAATCATTTCATAATAACAGCTAACATTTATTCAGGAAATACTACCTGCCAGGCATAGTGCTAACTGCCCTTAGATGGATCATTTCATTTAATCCTATCAACAACCTTATGGATTGGTCCCATTTAACCAATGAAGCTGAAATGATGCTGAAGCTGAAACTCCAGTACTTTGGCCACCTCATGCGAAGAGTTGACTCATTGGAAAAGACTCTGATGCTGGGAGGGATTGGGGGCAGGAGAAAGGGACGACCGAGGATGAGATGGCTGGATGGCATCATGGACTCGATGGACATGAGTCTGAGTGAACTCCGGGAGATGATGATGAACGGGGAGGCCTGGCGAGCTGCGATTCATGGGGTCGCAAAGAGTCAGACATGACTGAGCAACTGAACTGAACTGAACCAATGAAGCTCAGAGGGGTTAGGTGACTTGTCCAGAGATAGATAGCTGCTGTTGGGATCTGGGATTCAAATCCTGGAAGGAGACGAGAGCTATGATCACTCTGCTGTGTCCTCAGACTTCTGAGGATAGGAAAGGCAGGAGATGGGTGGGGAGAGCAGAGGAAGGATGGCAGAAACAAACATTTTTTAAAAATCAGTCAGCCCTGGGTTTTATGGTCTTCTATGAATAACACACCTCTTTCAGACCCAATTCACATGCCCCTGGGCCTGCTCTGGGAAGGGGTGGAGAGCAAGGGCATCTTCCCTGCTGTGGGTGACTCATCAGGACCCTGGCTTAGTCACAGCATGTCACCACAAGCCAGCAGAAGAAGCCAGGCCAGGGTGAAGTCTGGTCCTTTGGGAAGAGAAGTGCCTGCTTTTCATTTCCCCAGGATGACTGGCCT
The DNA here is from genome assembly GCF_023091745.1 of Budorcas taxicolor. Lineage (NCBI taxonomy): Eukaryota > Metazoa > Chordata > Mammalia > Artiodactyla > Bovidae > Budorcas > Budorcas taxicolor. The sequence goes on from NC_068928.1 coordinate 22,507,356, forward strand.
TTGGGGCAGGACCTTACCATGGACTGCCATGGGGGTCTGAAGCAGTGCCTCTAAGCCCCCTTTCTAGCACACATGGCATGACAAAACAAAATACCTTAAAAGAGAGAAAAAGAAAGAGGAGATGAAAAGAAAGAGGGAGGGAGGAGAGAACAAATCATAACTAAGCTGAAAAACAGGCAAGGATATTGGTAAGGAGGGGATGAAAAAGTGAAAGTGTTAGTCGCTCTTTGGAACCACATGGATTGTAGCCCGCCAGGCTTCTCTGTCCATGGAATTCTTCAGGCAAGAATACTGGTGTGGGTAGCCATTCCCTTCTCCAGGGGAACTTCCTAACCCAGGAAATGAACACGGATCTCCTGCACTGCACGCAGGTTCTTTACCGTCTGAGCCACCAGGAAAGGAAAGGATGCCTAGCACCAGGCAGCCGTTAAGTGTATTCTGCCTCGGATCACAGAGAACCTACAAATTCAGAGGCCAGCGAGGTGGGAGCGGGAGTGGCCTTGGGACAAAAAAAGGGCAAACGCTACTGCCCTTCCCTCCTTTCTCTTCTCCTCCTCCTCCTCCTCTCCCCTTCATTCAGAAAGATTTACAGCTAAGGTGGTGGCTTTTGCCCCTTGATAAGTCTGAGATCTGCCCTACAAAGAATGTAAAGAATGTGACCTTCATGTGCAAGAAGATGCTCCCGGAGTTGCCTGAAGGAGCAGCAGAGATGAAAGGGGAAAAGAAAGAGAAGGCTTCCCTAGTTCAAGAGAAAACCACATCAAGGTCCTCTCCACTCTCTCCCCTCTAACCGAAGAAAGGCGTTCCTGGGAATTCCCTGGCTATCCAGTGGTTTGGACTCTGTATTTTCACTGCGGAGAAAGGCACTATTTTAGCAAAGGTCCAGGAGCAGGGGTTCAAGGATCTATTTGCCTGCCTGTGTCTGTGTCTCCTAAAGTCATGAGAGTTGCCTCATACAGCTGTGCAAGTTGTGCCCTGCACAATTCAAGGGTACTATATAAAATGAAACCCTCCCGAGTTGGGTTACTCACTCACTTTTCCTTTAAAAAAAAAGTATTCCTGTGACAAAAATTGCTATATACAGAGAAAATGGCAGTATCACCTTGAAAAATGTGTATGAGAGAAAGGGAGAGACAAAGTTTGGTATATGTATAGGCACCATTTGTACCGGTGGGAAAATACATTTCTGCCTAGTTCTCATCCACGGATGGAGACAAGAAGAGAGAAAGGAGACAGAAAAACTCCCAAGTCTCGAGAAAAAAAAAAAAATCCCAAGTCTCTGCTGGAGTTTTTGGATTATGAAGAAGAGAGATTCCCCACCGCTCACCCCCTACCAGTTGGTAGCCCTTAGTTTTGCAAAGACAAGGATCTGTCTTAAGCTGTGCAGGTAGGATCTAGAGGCAGCTCTGCGGAGGAAAGTCAAAGGACTGCAAGGCAGGGGGAGGGGAGGAGGGCGTGCTGGGACCAAGGCAGGAGGCGGGACCTTCCTTTTGCTGTTGAGTCACCTAGTTGTGTCCGTCTCCTTGCAACCCCATGGGCTACCTACAGCATGCCAGGCTACCCTATCCTTCACCATCTCCTGGAGTTTGCTCATTCTCACGTCCATCGAGTTGGTGATGCCATCCAACCATCTCGTACTCTCTCGTGCCTTCTCCTCCTGCCCTCAGTCTTTCCCAGCATCAGGGTCTTTTCCAATGAGTCAGCTCTTCACATCAGGTGACCAAAGGATTGGAGCTTCAGCTTCAGCATCAGTCTTTCCAATGAACACCCAGGACTGATCTCCTTTAGGATGGACTGGTTGGATCTCCTTGCAGACCAAGGGACTCTCAAGAGTCTTCTCCAGCACCACAGTTGGGAGCTTCCTAGAGAGGTCAGTGAGATGTTCCCGGGGGCGACGACATGCTTTGGGGCTTTTGAGACTCATTCATCTGCTTTGCTTCAATGTAAGTCCCTCTGATCGTCCCACCCTTTAAAAGAGCTGCTCACACAGATACCTTTGCAGGGAGAAATCAAGGTGTCTGGAGTTCCCTGGCGGGCCAGTGGTTAGAGCTCTGTGCCTCCAGTGCAGAAAACTGGGATCCTGCATGCTATGTGACATGGCCAAAAAAAATAAAGAGAGAGAGGGAGAGGGTGCCATCTTCCTTGTCTCCATCTTCATGGAGCTGAGAAAAATCGCGAACATCTGAAGCAGGTGAGATGCAAGTGTGCCTGACTTCTCTTCTGCTCTTCTCCTCCTGCCCACTCCTTTCTGGCCCCACTAACCTTTCTCTTCCCCCTTGCTTTGATTTGCTGTTCTCTTTACCCAGACGTCCGTGGTCATTCCCTCAGAGATCTCCTTCCTTGGTCTCTGGTCCCACGTTGCTTCATCACGGAGACCTTCCCTCACTCGCCCATCCGACACTGCAGACTGCCTACCCCACTTTCCCTCTCCCCCTTCTCTGCTTTGTTTTCCTTGTGCTCACCTTCTCATTATACAGATTTGTTTCATGCATTGTCCTCTCTTCCCTAATATGTGTAAGCTCCATAGGAGCAAGAATTTTGGTCTTTTTGCTCTTGTTGTATCTCAAGCGCCTGGCCGAATGCCTGGCATGTAGGCCTTATGTGAATGTTAGTTGAATGACGAAATGACTGAAAGGAGAGTCCAGGGGAGGCACTTGTTCAGAGTCAGATTTAGCTTCCTGTAATTGGCAGGTGTCTCCTGGCAAGCACTGCCCTTCCCGCAGGAGGTGAGCTGGGGGTGCACAATGTTTTTGGTTACCTCTCAAAAGGATAGGTCTGTGGCTGCCTCTGGACTGGGTCGGTGACCTCACTCTCCCATGTGCTTCCGCTTGCTAGAGGAAGGCATGTGGTTACAGTTGTAAAGCTGGTAATTGCACCTATCCGATGATTGCTTATCTTATCTGTCTGCTCCTTGGTGTCAGCTTCTCAGGGCACGGTTCCTACTGACAAGAATGGACAAATGATTGTGGTGCTTTCATTTTTCTGTAACTTATTTGTGGGATGGCGTCTCAAATCTAGGTGTGGTCACAGGATGGTGTGAACCCTGATACAAAATTAGTTCAGTTAGGTTCAGTCGTTCAGTTGTGTCTGACTCTTTGCTACCCCATGAACTGCAGCATGCCAGGCTTCCCTGTCCATCACCAACTCCCAGAGCTTGCTCAAACTCTTGTCCATTGAGTTGATGATGCGATCCAACCATCTCATCTTCTGTCGTCCCCTTCTCCTCCTGCCTTCAATCTTTCCCAGCATCAGGGTCTTTTCAAATGTGTCGGTTCTTCCCATCAGGTGGCCAAAGTACTGAACTTTCAGCTTCAACATCAGTCCTTCCAATGAATATTCAGTACTGAATATTCCTTTAGGACTGACTGGTTCGATCTCCTTGCAGTCCAAGGGACTCTCAGGAGTCTTCAGCACCACAGTTCAAAAGCATTAGTTCTTTGGCGCTCAACTTTCTTTATAGTCCAACTCTCACATTCATACAAGACTACTGAAAAAAACGTAGCTTTGACTAGATGGACCTTTGTTGGCAAAGTAATGTCTCTGCTTTTGAGTATGCTATCTAGGTTGGTCATAGCTTTTCTTCCAAGGAGCAAGCGTCTTTTGACTTCGTGGCTAAAGTCACCATCTGCAGTGATTTTGGAGCCCCCAAAAATAAAGTCTCTCACTGTTTCCATTGTTTCTCCATCTCTTTGCCATGGAGTGATGGGACCAGATGCCATGATCTTAGTTTTTTATTTTTATTCCCAAATTTCAGCCATTTATTTTTGTTTCATCTTTTAATTCCTATGGGGTTCATCAACTCTTTTTCAGTAATGTTCTGACAAAGACCAATTTACATTAACTATAGTTATATACAGCATATCAAGGGAGTACACAGGAAAATCAGAACACAAGACTTCATCAGCTAAACAGAGTTCAAGTTTGCTCTTATGAAGACATACAAGAAAACAAATACACTGAAGCATAAACAAACAAAAAAAAATCAGAGTAACACATTCCAGAAGGAAAGATACAATAAAGATCTTAATTTTATAATATGTATAATTATATAATTTATTAAAAATAATACAACTCATGTACATAATATTAACATGGTAGTCATTAAGTTTGTTAAGCACTTCAACTACTGAAATGTTAAAACACAGTGAAAACCGTATTAACCAACTTCTCCATCAAGGGATCTAACCTAGCTCACTAGTTCAGGCTGAACATTCACTCTCCAAAGTACTTCAGGCATGCAAAAAACAGGGCTAACAGGTTTAATCTGTTCTTCTCCCAAAAGTGACAATCCAGCAATTCCAAACAGAGTATGAAAAGGATCTACCGTATCTCCTGGCCTATCTGCAAATCCTCCTGTTTCCTCATCTTGACATGGGAGGATGAAACTGCAGAGTTTTTCTCTATCAATCCAATGAAGCCTTTCAATTATCTTTAGGAAAGCCAACACCCACCATGAATAACATACGTCTGGTTACTTCTCTGGCCTTACATTGAGTCTGCCTGATGGAAGCTGTCATTCACAAAACCACCAACCAGGTAAATCAGAATTTACTTGGTGCAACTGACTAGTAATAGACAAGAATCCTGCCCAGCATGGGATTCAGAACCTGGCCTGCAACCAAATCCACCATCAAAGTTCATACATGATAAATTCAATTGCCTTTTCCACATTAATAGCATCCAACTTCCCCAATAGAGCCAAAGTTGCCATTGCACAAAAAGAGAATCTCGTATCAGTTTTCCCCCAAGTATCTCCAGCAAAAGAACCATCTTCTTTCTGTAGACTCTGAACATATTCCACAACTTTATTTATGTCAGTAACATTAATACTATCATAGAGGGTAAGTATCTGAACAGCAGTAAGAGTGTACAAAAGATGAGGACCATGTCCAATACTAACACTTATTCCACCACACTCGTGTTGACAAGACTGAATACATGTCAGAATTTCTTCTCTATTCATGCTGTGTAGTTGTCCGATGAGATCCATTATGGTCAGCCCCCAATAGATGCCACTCATTCTCAAATACTCAGACACGCAATATTCATAATCATCTTTCTTTGAGCCATAGGATACAATATAATTTCCCTGCTTCTCCAGTAACAGGGTGTCAGGTGCATCTGACTGAATAATAACACCCTTCTGCCATGTACCCCTATCCACTCTCCTACTGATGTATCTAGACAGCAATACAAAACACGTCCACACTCACCATAACCCTGATCTTGGTTTTTCTAATGTTGAGTTTTAAGCCAGCTTTTTCACTCTCCTCTTTCACTGTCATCAAGAGGCTCTTTAGTTCCTCTTCACTTCCTGCCATGAGGGTGGTGTCATCTGCGCATCTGAGGTTACTGACATTTCTCCCGGCAGTCTTGATTCCAGCCTGTGCTTCCTCCAGCCCAGCGTTTCGCATGATGTGCGAGATAGTCATATGTCATGTGATATCTTGTTCTTTGGGGACTTCTGTCCCAGGTGATGAATCTAAACCCCTCAGTAGGTAGCCTGACTCCTAATTAAACCTTTCATGACCTTTAAACCCTGCATGAGCCATTGCCATTCCTCCTCCCTACAAAGGCGCCTCCCTTTTGGGAAAACAGCCTGCGGAAGAGCTCTGTAATTGCAGCTTTTAACACTTACTCCCTTTCTTCCGGGGGCAGCATTCTAATTTTCAGGGAAATCATCTCTCCCTAGTCTCTATCCTTGAGGTCAGGTGTGGTTTGTGCTTCTGTCTAGAGGGGGAGCAGGCACGTGACCCAGGTCCAGTAGGCATATATCAGAATGAGCTCCGCTCCCAAATTACACCCGTTGGGGAAGGGGAGAGCACCTCATTCAAGCTGGTCCACTGAGAATCAGCTCTGAGATTTTCTTTTTCATTTTAATTTTATTTATTTATTTTTGGCCGTGCTGGGTCTTTGCTGCGTGGACTTTTCTATAGTTGCAGCACGTGGGCTCAGTAGTTGTGACTCCTGGGCTCCAGGGCACAGGCTCAGTAGTTGTGGCGTGTGGACTTAGTTGCTTTGCAGCATGTGGGGTCTTCCTAGATCAGGGAATGAACCCATGTCTCTTGTATTGGCAGGCAGATTCTTCACTCACCACTGAGCTACGTGGGAAGCCCCACTGAGACTTTCAAATCACTGAGAAGAGATACTTTCTGCTTCCGAGGCTGAATTCCCAAAGCTGCTGCCACCACACCCAAGGGGAGAATGGGCCTGAGAATGAAGCCGCCACACATGTTCCTGAAAGTGAGCACCTGGAAGCCGACCCAGCCTGGGACTGCTGGGCTGCTAACGCTAATAGATGCCCTTTTCTGCTCAAGCCACTTTGCATTTGGTTTGTCTTTCACAGGGGAGTTCATAGACTGTCCTTTGAGATGGATGACCTCAAATGTCATCTTCTGTGAAGTGTTTGCAAATCCTCACCCCTACCTGAGTCAGTTTCTCACCAGTGTGCCCTTGAGGCCTGTACTTCCCAAATGGGCTGTGTTTCCATCTGTCAGCCCTGCCTGCTGGGCTAAGGGCCACACGGCAGGCGCTGTGTAATGTCTCCCCCTCCCCTGCCCCTTGGAAAGACCAGGTTGAGTGGCTCTTCCACAGACAGTCAGTGAAAGAGCAAGGCCACGCTGCAGCTACTGACCACTCCTGCCCTTTTCCCCGGGGAGGGAGCCCAGCCTCCTTCTGGGGACAAGGCAAAAATTATAATAATACAAGACCCCTGAAAGGATAGTTAGGGACTTTAGAAAGGTCATGTACACACTGTTCTACTCAAAATGGATAACCAATAAACAAATGGGACCTAGTTAAACTTAAAAGCTTCTGCACAACAAAGGAAACTATAAGCAAGGTGAAAAGACAGCCTTCAGAATGGGAGAAAATAATAGCAAATGAAGCAACTGACAAACAGCTAATCTCAAAAATATGCAAGCAACTCCTGCAGCTTAATTCCAGAAAAATAAACAACCCAATCAAAAAATGGGCCAAAGGACTAAAGAGACATTTCTCCAAAGAAGACATACAGATAGCTAACAAACACATGAAAAGATGCTCAACATCACTCATTATCAGAGAAATGCAAATCAAAACCACAATGAGGTACCATTTCATGCTAGTCAGAATGGCTGCAATCCAAAAGTCTACAAGCAATAAATGCTGGAGAGGGTGTGGAGAAAAGGGAACCCTCTTACACTGTTGGTGGGAATGCAAACTAGTACAGCCACTATGGAGAACAGTGTGGAGATTCCTTAAAAAACTGGAAATAGAACTGTCTTATGACCCAGCAATCCCACTGCTGGGCATACACACCAAGGAAACCAGAATTGAAAGAGACACTTGTACCCCAATGTACATCGCAGCACTGTTTATAATAGCTAGGACATGGAAGCAACCTAGATGTCCATCAGCAGATGAATGGATAAGAAAGCTGTGGTATATATACACAATGGAGTATTTCTCAGCCATTAAAAAGAATACATTTGAATCCGTTCTAGTGAGGTGGATGAAACTGGACCCTATTATACAGAGTGAAGTAAGCCAGAAAGAAAAACACCAATACAGTATACTAACACATATATATGGAATTTAGAAAGATGGTAAGAGACACAGATGTATAGAACAGGCTTTTGGACCCTGTGGGAGAGGGAAAGGGTGGGATGATTTGGGAGAATGGCATTGAAACATGTATAATATCATATATGAAATGAATCGCCAGTCCAGGTTCGATGCATGATACTGGATGCTTGGGGCTGGTTCACTGGGACGACCAAGAGGGATGGTATGGAGAGGGAGGAGGGAGGCGGGTTCAGGATGGGGAACACATGTATACCTGTGGCGGATTCATGTTGATGTATGGCAAAACCAATACAATATTGTAATTAACCTCCAATTAAAATAAATTTTAAAAAAATGGATAACCAAGAAAGAATAAGAAAAACAAAAACAAAGATAAATAAATAAAATGGATAACCAACAAGGACCTACTCAGTGTATAGAACTCTGGAACTCTGCTCAGTGTTACATGGCAGCCTGGATGGGAGGAAGGTTTGGGGGAGAGTGGACACATGTATATATATGGCTGAGACCCTTTGCTATTCACCTGAAACTACCGTAACATTGTTAATTGGCTATTCCCCAATACAAAATAAAAAGTTTTGGGGAAACAAAAGAGTAATATAAGACCCTTGGTTGCCTTCTAGGGGGTCGTCTCCCTTTTATTTATTATTTTTGGCAACATCAAGTGGCCTGTGGGATCTTAGTTCCCTGACCAGGGATTGAACCCATGCCCCTTGCAGTGGAAGGGAAGTCCTTACCACTGGACCATCAGGGAAGTCCTTCCCTTTACTAACATTCACAACGAGACCAACATTGGCAAACACATATTGCTTTATTTAGTGTTTCTCTGGACTGCAGAAGTGTCAGCAGTGGGCTGAGACCCGCAGAAGGGCAGAGGCAGCTGGGCAGCCCCCAAGCCCTCTGGGCAGTTGGGGGTGGGGGTGGGGGAGAAGCAGCAGAAAGAGGTGATGCCCCTGCAGCTCCTCCCAAGGCCAGCCCCTTCCCCAGGCTCCCAGGATAGGGACAGGGGTCAGGAGCCAGTGAAGGCCCTGCGTCCTTAACCTGGGGCCAGAGTATACGGGTAGGGTGTTTGTCATCCTAAGGCATGGACTCAGGTGGGTGCACTCCTCCCACCTGGTGGCCCCCAAGGCTGATTGCTGGTCAGGAAGCCACATGCACCCTTAAGACATGAGCCTATTTCACGGGGCCCCCAGTCCCTGGGAGACCCAGTGAGGTGTGCTGAGGACAGTCTGGTTTTGCCCCAACCTGCTGGATCACCTTGGGCAAGTCCCTTCCCCTCTCTGGGCCTCTATCTCTTGCTCCGTCACTCCAGAAGACTCGACTAGGTGATCTCCCAGTCGTCCAAATCCTCTGCTCTGAGAGTCCCCCCTTTACTCCAGGATGTCCTCAGGCTGGGCTGATATTAGAAGGGCATTTTTAAGGCTGGACGGAGAGGCAGGCAAGGGTGGTTTTAGCCCCCAGGGGGATATCGGAGTGGGCTACAGGTGGACAGGCAGACAGACAGACAAGGTGCCAAGGGAACGGGGAGAAGAGGGGGGCCTGGGCAGGGAAGAGGGCACCAGGGCCCAGATCGCCCACCCTCTTGGCGACATTCCCTGCCCTGCTGGGTCAGGGAAAACACATCCAGTGTGTCTTGGCGGTGGTGGCGGTGGGGGGTGGGGGGTGGGGGGTGGGGGGTGGGCGGACGGGGTGGGGGGGAACCGGTGGGAAGATGGCTTTTTTAAAAAATAGTTTCCTATAAAGCATCAAAAAAATCTCAGAGAAAAATCTCAGCAAAAGTTCCCTTCTCTCAAATATTTGGCACTGGCAGTGGGGCTGGCATGGGTGCCTCTGGCCCCGGCTCTTCCTATTGCTGTGGCCCGGCCTGGCCCACTCCTGGGGCAGCTTCCTGCGCCCCTGCTGCCCCCTCAAGAGAGGGCCAAGCAGGAGGCGGGAGTTTGTCGGTGGGCTTCGAGGTGTCCCTGGGTCCCTGTCTGGAAGCTCGAGTCTTTGGTAGCTGGAAGGGAGGAGGGGATGAGCGAAGCACTGGGGGGCGGGAGGGGTCCAGCGGGCGCCTTCATCACCGCGAGTTCAGCCGCGGAGCCACCTGCGGGCACCAGGGGAGAAGCCCAGTGGTGAGCAGGAAGCAGAGGTGCTCCAGGCACTGGTCTTCGTGAGTTAGATACCTGGTAGCATACGCTGGGGCGGGGAGGGGGCAGGTCCGGAGGCCTCGGTGCTGGAGACTCAGCCCTTAGATCCTACTGCCCCAACGAGAGTGGGCCTCTCTTCCCAAGCAGCATATCCCCTGCCTCCTCCCCATGCTGCCCTCTTTATGACCCTCTGCACTGCTCTCTGGCGCTCAGTGGGCAATGGGATGAAGGGTGCCCTCTGGATCGAGACCCACAGGGAGGTGCCCAGGCTCTGTCCAGGACGGCCGACGGAGGAAGGCCTGGCTCCCAGAGGCTCTGCCCCGGCCCCACACTCACCACAGCCAGGTGCCCATTCTTGGCCTTGGTGATGAGCAGCTCTGAGCCGGGTGTGAAGTCAATGATGCCATCCCTGCCGGGCCCTCCGGCGAACGTGATGCTGCAGAGAAGCGGGTGTGTGAGGCCTGCCCCCTGTGCGTGCACGGCCCGCTCAGCAGCCCTCCCTGCCTCACCTGCCCTGGTTGATGTTGATGTTGTTTACTCGGTCAGCGCTGAGGGCCGTCTTGGTCAGGGTCTCGATCACGTGGTCACTCTGTAGCACCACGTCCCCCTGGGGGCCCACACAGGGACAGGGGTCAGGCCCTGCCCAGCGCTTAGAGGACCCGTCCCCTCCCCGTCTCCCCAGGCCCTGAGGGGCACCTTCTGCTTATTGTCCTCACGCTGCACGTGGAGCACAAAGAGGCTGTCGCTCAGGCTGCTGACAGAGATTCCTGGGGGGAAAGGGCAGAGGTCAGGGATCAAGGGGCAGAGCAGGGCCCCCTCTCTGGACCCAGCCTGGACTTGGGCTCACCGGTCAGGTTGGTGTACTCTATCCTCTGCTTGACCTTGGCGTCCTCCACGATGACCACGGCATTGGGCGTCAGCAGCAGCTGCCGGGAGCGCGGCTTGTAGCCCTTGCGGTCGTACTTCACGACGGGCACGGCGTACTGGGGACAGAGGGTGGGTGAGGGACCTCCTCACCCCCTGCCCAGGCCCCGACCCCCACCCATGCAGCCCTCGGGCAGCTGAACTGTGTGGGACTGAGGGCTGCCGGCAGGGTCTCACCTGGATGGGCTCCGAGCCCAGGGCCTGCAGCACTCTGGGGTTGATCTCATCTGCACCTGCAATCCAGATAGGGGAGTGAAGGGGGCGTGAGCAGAGGAGAGAGGGGACCAGGCTGCTAATGGAGGGTTTGTGCACTGGAGGGGTGGGGGCTCACCGAGCCGCGTGCTGATGAAGAGTCTGGGGACACTCTGGGGGTAATTGTCCTTCTTGCCCTTGAAGATCTCACTCGCAACGGCCTTTTGCTGCAGCTGAGGAGACACAGCAAAGCGGGCGGGGGATGTCAGAGAGGTGGGGCCGTCACAGCAGAGCAGGAGCCTGCTGAGACAGGAGCTGAGACCACCTCCCTCACCCTCTCTCTGGCCCTCAAAGCAGGAGGCTAAGCCCTGCCACCAACACTCCCCTTCAGCCCCTTCTCTTACCCCCATGCCCACCAACCGAGGCAGAGGCCTCTCCAGAAGGGTCATGACAGTGCTGTCAGGGTCCAGGCCCCACTTCGGGAGTTATTCCATCATCACAGGCCCTGGAGCCCCTGAGATTCCACTCTGGCCTGAGATCTTAAAGTTGGCTGACACTAATGCTCAGAACTACTGTGGGGCTTCCCTGGCGGTCCTGTGATTAAGAATCCACCTTGCAATGCAGGGGACATCAGTTTAACTCCTGATCTGAGAAGGTCCTACATGTCTTGGAGCGACTAAGCCCGTGGTGCGCCACAACTATTGAGTCTGTGCTCTAGAGTCCGGGAACCACAGCTCCTGAAGCCCTAGAGCCTGTGCTCTGCAGCAAGAGAAGCCGCCACAACAAGAAGCCTGTGGACCACAACTGGAGAGCAGCCCCCACTCAGTGCAATTAGAAAAAATCCTGAGCACGGCAATGATGGCCCAGCATAGCCAAAAATACATGAAATTATGCCAAAAAAACACCAACTACTGCAGGTTAACTCTGCTGGGTGGGTCCTTCATCATCATCCGATACCAAGTTGGCAAATACAAGGCCCATCAGTCACACACTCTGGAACTATTCTAACAGACCGATGCTGCAGCCTTTTTGACACAGGACTCCGGGCAGCCTCGACCAGTCCAGTGCAGCTGCTCTAGAAGATAAACTCTATTTGCCTTGCAAAATCTACTCCAGTCTCCGCTTCACATAGGAGGCCAGACAAGGGCCTGGATCAATTCAAGGTTGCACGGTAAGTCAGGGCAAAGGTCCTCCAGGCCAGCTCTCTTCCAGTACCAGCCCCCCACCCCACCCCCCCAGTACCTGCCTCCCAGCCCCATACCTGCTGCTTCCATTCGGGGCTGATGCTCCGGCAGTATTTCCACACCATGTTCTTCCGGCACAGCTCCCGCAACAGCTCTGAGGCCTGTGGGTGAGAGGGAGGTCAGGGCAGCCTGGCTCCCTTCCCTCTGCAGACAACAGGCACGTGCCCATCATCGGGTCTTGGCCTAAGTGACACCCCCCTCAACCTGGACCACCCTTCCATTCCTGAATTGTTTCTCTGCAAAGAACTCGCTCTCCGTGGCCCAGCTCCAAGTCCCTTCCCTTCCCATGGATCCTCGGGTCACATGGTTATTAGGTCCCTCTGCTAGGTGAGTTGGTGGTCCCTCAGTCTGCAGGGAGAGCCCACGGACCTCACGCAGGGCAGGTGGGGGCGTGGGCCAAGAAGTGTCCAGAATATTCCGGGGCAGCTGCCGCCGAAGGTTGAGCAGAAAAGAGGTGCGCACATGGTCCACGAAGAAGGCATTCTCGGGGCAACGGGGCGCATGGCGCAGGATGAAGCCCTGGATGAGCCTGGGGGCGGGGTCCGACATGGGTGGAGGTGAGAAGCCTGGTGGTGGATCGGCCCCACACCCTGCCCTGCAGCCCCTGCGTGGCGCCCAGTGCCCACCGCCGGATGGTCTGCGCTGCCCACTTCCTCCTGGCCGCCTTCCTCCGGCCCAGCGTTCCACGCCACCATGACTGGATGCAGGTCGCTGTGGAGACCACAAACGGCTGACCTCCTCTCTTCCCATGGTGGCCCACCCTAGCCCCAGCCCCCACCGTCCTGAAGAACTCTGGGCACCCGAACCTGATCGCTTCACCCGGAGGAATTTCTGCCGGCAGTGAAAGCCCCTCCAGGTGGCCTGGATCTTCGTGGCTGTGGTTGGGAAAGAAAGTCACTTGGCCAGAGCGCAAGGGACCCAGCTGGGGGCCCGGCCCTGTTAAGAGCTCACTGAGTAAGGGGAATGGCTGAACCAGCTTCGAGTACAAGGATAAATAAGTGAAGGAGAGTACCAGAAAGGGCAAGGGCTGGTCTAGTGGTTAAGACTCCGCCTTGCAATGCAGGGAACATGGGTTCAATCCTTAGTTGGGGAACTAAGATCCCACAGACCGTGAGGCAACCAAGCTTGAGCTGTGCAACCAGAGAAGCCTGTGCGTTGCAACAAAGACCCAGAATAGCCAAAAGAAAAAAAAGAGCGAGAGAGGGAGCAAAGCAATGTGGGAACATGCTGAGTGTGTGTCCGGGAGCAGACGAGGCGGGCAGCCCGATGTGGGCGTGGCAGACGCCCTGGAGAAGAAGCCCGAATACAGTGATTTCTTTCCTACTTCCCAGAACGACCCCACTGGACAGGATGGGTGGGGCCCCTTGCTCACCCAGGCTCTGCCGTCGGATCTCCAAGGCGTCCTCTGTGGCAAACAGGGTCTTGGGGAAGCGGATGAAGATCTTGGTCCTGGGAGGGCAGCAGTGATCATCCCCTGGTTGCCACCCCCGTACCCCTCAAACCCCAGGCATGGGCGCCACTCACCTGCCCATCTTGTACTCTTCCGGCTTGTAGCCCAGGTGCCTGGCCAGCACAGTCACCCCATCCTGGGGCCGTCCTGTCCACGTGGGCCATGTCTCTGGGCACAGTGACTTGTACCTGGTGACAGGAGGAGCAGAAATGCACCCAGCGCCCCCGCTCCCACCAGCTCTCTTCTCTGGGAGCCCAGGTCAGCTTTCCTGATCCCACCGACTCTCAGATCACAGAAAGTCGGGGAGGTAGCTCTGTTACTACTCCTACTTTAAAGATGAGAAAATTCAGGTTTCTCATCGGAGATCCAACCAGTCAATCCTAAAGAAAATCAATCCTGAATATTCATTGGAAGGACTGATGCTGACGCTGAAACTCCAATCTTTTGGCCACCTGATGTGAAGAACTGACTTGTTGGAAAAGACCCTGATGCTGGGAAAAGATTGAAGGCAGGAGGAGAAGGGGCCAACAGAGGATGAGATGGTTGGATGGCATCACCGACTTGATGGACGGGAATTTGAGTAAGCTCCGGGAGTTGGTGATGGACAGGGGAGCCTGGTGTGCTGCAGTCCATGGGGTTGCAAAGAGTTGGACTGAGAGACTGAACATCTGCCTAAGGTCACAGGCCTAGAAAGACATGCCTGGTGACTCCTCAGACCCCTGACTCGGGATAACCACGAAGTTGCTTTCTGAGCTGACTGCAAACTCTGTCCCCTTCACAGGCTTCTACTGTCTCCACTGGTGATAGGTATGTGAATGCATGCCTCATTGGACCCCTGACCAGCTGCTCTGAGGCCAGGGCCTGGGTGTGGGGAGGGCTGGTCTTTGCCCTCTCAGGCTTAACATTAGGCCTGCACCATGGAGGGACCCCTGGCGAGGCTCCCACCACAGCTGAGGGCTGTCCTCCCGCCCAGGATCTCGGAGGCTCCCACCTTCCCACCCCTTCCCCCTGGCGCCAAGCCAGGCCCCGCCCCCACCTCTGCAGGAAAGCCTCGTATTTGCGGCGGTAGGCAAAGCCGGCTCTGCGCACGCGCAGGTTCTCCATCAGCCCTAGGTACTTCACCTGGTGCCGGATCAGCACCTCATCAAAGCGGCCTGGGGGCAGAGATCACCGGCTGGTCAGCGGGCTTTGACCGGCCTCTGCAGGGGAGGCCCAGCCCCCACCGGCCTACGGGGCGGAGGGCCTACCGGGCTGCTTGGAGTCATTGGGCTTGATGCAGCGGACATAGGCAGGCTCCTTTGACTTCAAGATCTCTACCAGCTCCAGGAGGCTCATCTTGAATTGGGTGGCCACCTGGTCAGCCAAGATGAACAACAAGAAGGTTGGTGGTAGCTGGGCTGAGGCCACGGACCCCTGCAAATGCCCCTCCCTGCGCAGAACCCCACAGACACCCCTCCCTGGGGTAAAACACCACCAGTTCCCACAGCTACCCCTGCCCTTCGTAGACCTTTTTTTTTTTTAATTACAATTCTTTATTGCAGCATCTGCAAAGGTCAGATTTCTGAAGCTGATGAAGATGGTGCAGCATTTCCAAGTGAAATGTTACAAGTTTTCTGTCTGTGGGGTAGGGGATAGCAGGAAGGGTCTTCGGGAAATAACCCTTCAGCTGAGAATGAAAGGACAAGTAGGAGACAGCCAGAGGAAGAGAGGCAGGAACGGCATTCGGGCAGAGCAAGAGAGTGAGCGAAGGCTTGGTGTACACAGGGAACTACAAGCTGCAAGGATCTAGGCGGGGAGTAAAAAAGAGCATCAGAGAGGCAGGATCATGGTAGGACTCGGGAACCACATTAGGGAGACTGAACTTTATCCTGAGGGAAAGAGGGAGCCAAAGAGGAATCTGGAGGGAAAGAGGGACAGGAATAGATCTGCCTTTTGGAGTATCTCTATAGCACATGGGGGAGGGTGGTTGGTAAGAACAGGTGGGAAGACAGAAGACCAGGGAGGAGGTGGACTGGCTCAGAGGACTAGAACTGGAATAAGGGTTATGGGGAGGGGGTGAAAGGAAGGGGTTTTCAGGCAGCAAAAACTGGCAAGATCCAGCAGTTGTT
Source organism: Budorcas taxicolor (assembly GCF_023091745.1). NCBI lineage: Eukaryota > Metazoa > Chordata > Mammalia > Artiodactyla > Bovidae > Budorcas > Budorcas taxicolor. The sequence goes on from NC_068928.1 coordinate 22,522,969, forward strand.
AGTATGAGGGCAATGGGGGAGGCTAAGGAATCAAGGATGCAGCCCAGGCTTCTGTCTTTCAGGACCGGGTGGAGGGTGGTCCCTGCCTTGAGTTAGGGAAATAGGAGATGCATGCCTGGGACACTGGACAGTCAGGGTGCATCATAGACTAGTGGGGTCTGGAGTAGCTGCGGGTCCCTGGGAGGGGTCAATGGAATCTCTGGTTTGCTGGAGAGGCCGGGACAGGAGTGGGTGTGTCCTCACGAGGGTGGGGCTGAGAACCATCAGGGAAGGGGTGGGGTTGGGGAACGGAGGACAGAATCCCAGGGAGTCAGACTCTGGGCAACACTGCCGCCACGGCCTCCCTGCCAGCATGTCTTGGCCTGCAGCTCCCTGGCTTCCACCTCTCCCTGACCTTGCTCGTCCTGGGACTGCCCTAGCCTCCGCCTGCCAAGCCTGGCAGCCACACCTCTGGGCACAGCTCACTGGATGGAGCATTCCCCTCGTCTGGTACCACTGGCCAGATCTGCCTTCCCCTCGTTGCTCTCCTTGAAAATGGCACTTTGTGGTCCACTTCCTGGTCTTTTTTGGACTGCGTTCCTGTGTGGGGCTCTGCAGGGCCCTCCCATACGTCTGACAAGCATCTATACTCATTCCCAAGTTACCTCAGATGCTTCCTCCTCCAGGAAGCTTTCCCTGACTCCCCTCCCCTCTTCCACTTCCACAGGCAATTTGCTGCTCCCTACTGTAAGTTTCCATAGCACCCATGCACATTTCTAGGACAGCATGTGTTCATTTTTATATCCTAAGCGCCCAGTAATGTCCACTACAAGTATCTTCTGCAGGGGAGTGAACGCATGCAAGCGCCCACACAGACACAGGTGTGCATACGCGCATCCATGCTTAGAGACGTTACACGCCCAGACATCCATCAAAGTGGCACAGATGCACCCACGGGCAGCCTCCCAGACACACACACATGTGCACCCAGGCGCCAGCAAACACACGGACTCACACACACACTGCCAGCTCCCAGCTCAAGCGGGCACTGGGCCCGCTCACGTGTGCACGCACACAACCCCTGGGGTCCCCCCGCCTTCACACCGTCTCTGGCCGCTTCTTGTCGCTGAGCTCACTCCGGTCGAAGCACTGACTCAGGATGGGATTCTCTGAGCTGCACATGGTCTGTGAGGGCAGGGCAGGGGTCATGGAGGAAGCACATGGACAGACCGGTCAGCTTTCTGGGGCAGAGATCATTCAGAGCCCAGACCCCCAGCCCTCTCCCTGGAGGTCCTCCTCACCTCCTTCAGGTTCCGGAAGAGAAGGTCGTTGTTTTTATCCAGAAACCCTGATGGGAGAGAGCAGCCGTGAGAGGAGGCAGAGCCCCTCTCCCAGCCCACCCGGGGGGACACAGCCCCAGGGTCCTCACCGGTCACGTTGTAGGTCACCTCCCCAGCATAGTGCAGGAGGCGGAACTCCCCGCGGTCCAGAGATTTCCTGGTCCGCTGGTCAGCCAGCTTGTGCCTGGGGCGACAGGGAGAGGAAGCTGCCAAGGGCTGGCCTGAGCCAGGCCCCTGTCTGCTGAAGAGACTTCAAGAGAGGAACCAGGCATCCAGTAGGAAACCAGCAGGGCGGGGCCTCCTCCCACACAGAGGCCACCAGAGGCTCAGAGAAGTAGATGGCCTTGTCCGGGGTCACATAGTGCCAGGACCGGGACCTCAGCCTCCATGCTGCCAGGGCTCGCAGGATGGAGGGCTATTTGGTGTTACCTTTGGCTGTTGCATGGCTCTGCTCAGAGTGCTGAGTGCTGCCCGCTACATTTTAAGAATGGAATCAGCCCCCAGGAGACTGCTGCTGCTGCTAAGTCGCTTCAGTCATGTCCGACTCTGTGTGACCCCATAGATGGCAGCCCACCAGGCTCCCCCGTCCCTGGGATTCTCCAGGCAAGAACACTGGAGTGGGTTGCCATTTCCTTCTCCAATGCAGGAAAGTGAAAAGTGAAAGTGAAGTCGCTCAGTCGTGTCCGACTCTTTGCGACCCCGTGGATTGCACCCTACCAGGCTCCTCCGTCCATGGGATTTTCCAGGCAAGAGTCCTGGAGTGGGGTGCCATTGCCTTCTTGCCTTAAGCATGTTTATACCCTTTAGCCCATTTTTCTACTTTCCAAGCAACTAACCAGAGAGACCAGGCAGAGATTTAAGGCCCAGGGATAGATATTCTGTTTTGAAGCCCAGAGGCTGGACAGGGCCCCAAGAGGCCGGGTGAGAGCAGTGGTGTGTCTGTGTGTTAGAGCTGCCAGAGGAAGTGTTTTGAGCAAAGTTTTCTGTTTGATGATACAGGAAGATACTCAGGATATAACATTATCCTGAGCCCTATATACAATAAGCTCTCAACCACAAAAAAGAAAAAAAATATATAGAAAAAGGCAGGAAGAAAATGTCTCGAATTATTAACAGTGGTGACCTCTGGGTGACAGGCTTACAAGTGGCTTTTGCACACCTTCCAACTTTTCTCTGAGGAGGGATGTTCTTTTTACAAACAGAAAAAAAAAGGTGTTTTTCTTTTTTCTTTTTCAGGCAAGGCTTTACTGCGACCCCTGTTGCAGCCCGTGGGGAATGAGAACAAACAGGTTCCTCGCTTGCTTGCCCCAGAAAAAAATTGCTCAGGAATTCCCTGGTGGTAGAGTGGTTAGGACTCTGCTTTCACCGCTGGGAGTCAGGTTCGATTCCTTGTCAAGGAACTAATCTGTGGCCCTGGGCCTGAAGCCCAGCTCTGGACTTGATGTGAGATAACCTCCGGCAAAGGGCTGCACCTCTGAGAGTCTCAGTAAAACCTCCTCCACGGGTTGCTTCTAGTTAGAGGAGGTGATATGATCAAAATATGCAAGGCAAAGCTGGGACAGAGGGGCTTGTTTCTTTTCTCCCGTCATCCCGTTTTAGGGGATTCCTTAAATAAAAAGGAATTTCCAAGTAAGGAGGCTAAAAAAAACACCTTAGCAAGTTTCATTCTCGAGCGGCCTAAGGAGGAAGAGGCATTCCTTGCTTATTACTCAGGAGGCGCCAGGAGCCTCAGCTCTGTGTGCCCGGCCATCACTGGCACCTCCCCTGGCCACCTCCTTGTGGCTGGCACTTTATGGGTGAGGGGGTTCCCAGGCTTCGACAGGCTCTGGCCCAGGACAGCCCCCAGCCCCACTCACGTCAGGAAGTGTGGATGGTGCTTGACTGTGTCCTCCAGCTTCTCCAGGAAGGTCAGGTCCGTGGCCTCCCCGGGACGCAGACACTCCTCGTCCTGGGTGGGTGGTGGCAGAGGGTGAGGGGTGTGTTTTGGGGAGGAACCGGAGAGCACAGGGACTCAGGGGCCCCGGCGGGAGGCGTAGACACTCCCTCACCCTCCACATACAGCCCTGTTCTGTCCCTCATCAGGCTCCGAGGACTCTGGCCCTCTGCGGACAGGCCAGCTGGGAGAGTGAGGGGAAAGGGGTGACGTCATCCTGCCCCAGCCCCCAGAGGAGCAGATGGCTCACCAATATGGAGATGATGCCCTTGAACTTCTCCTCCACCAGGTCACAGATAATCTTGTTGTTGAAATACTGGACCGGCTCCCACTGAGGGGCACAAGGGGAGAAAGGCATCACCGTGGGGTCGTGGCACCTCCCCTGGGGACACCCAGGCCTGGACCTTGACTGCATGTGGGGCCACTCGCGGGTGGGCCTGCACTCACCGCGATGCCCTCGGCTTCATACTCCTCCTGCTCCGACTTGAGGGTGAGCTCGATGAAGAGCTGCTGCAGCTTTTCGTTGCAGTAATTTATGCAGAACTGCTCAAAGCTGTGAGGGAGACAGAGGCATCCTCAGTAATTTAGTTGAGGGGTGGGGGGCGGGGCGGAATAAGGCCCCAGCGCTAGCCGAGGGAAAAAACACAGAGCAGGACCGAAGCGGCTGGAAAGTCACTGGCAGGAATGAAGGAGGCCGGGGGAGAGGTGAGGGACTAGGGCAGGGGAGACGATGAGAGAGACAGGCAGTCAGGGGGTCACTGACCTGTTGTGCTGGAACACTTCAAAGCCGTAAATGTCCAGCAGCCCGAGGACCGTGGTGCTCCGCCAGCTGGGGCTCTCGGCATCCTAGGGCCAGCCGACCAAGAGTGAGGGTCCTCCCTGAACCACCCTCCCTGCCACGTGGGGAGCAGCAGGGGCCAAGCTCTCACCTTGGAGGCCAGCGACCTGTTGATCTTCGCGACCAGCCAGGTAAAGGTGCGACTGTACACGGCCTTGGCAAGGGCGTCCCGTGCATACGCAGCCTGTTCCAGGTTCAGCGGGCTCAGGAGCTGTAGGTGGAGGGTGAGATGGGCGATAAATGCAGTCCCTTCCCACCCCTGGCCCCTTTGACTCAGGAAACTGATCACTCTGCCCTCCCTGCCCCCAGTGAGCCTGGTGCTGGCCAGGGGGCGGCCTCCAGGGGAGGACACAGTGGCCCCACCAGAGGGAAACCGGTAGAGAAACAAGAGGTCTCATTCCTGGAGGTGAGTCTTCCTTCCAGCCTCACCCTCTTCCTGTGTGACCTTAGCCAGCTCCCTGTGCCTCTCTGAGCCACCTACCTTATAAGCTTCCGATATTGCTAAGAGGACCAGCTGAGCAGACCAGGGCAATGGGGGATGATGGGAGTGGGGGCTGCCTTGGAACACCCCCCCACCCCCTGGCCTCACCTCTTCACCCTTGGCGATGATCTTCCTGTGGGTCAGGGCTTCCCGCAACGTTGAGCCTTCCACACCAAGGAGCTGCCAAGGGGGTGGGGCTGGTGAGGGTGCAGTTCCCCCGCCCCAGCTGCCCCGCCCTCGCCTTCTGCTCGCCTCCTCACCCTGGTCAGGTACTTGAGCTGGTTCTCAGTGGTGACCTGAGCGTTGCTCTCCTCATTGGCGGCAAAGTGGGTGTTGCCCAGATGCAGGACGCTGGCCACGATGCTTAGCAGGTCCTGGGTTGGGGTGAGGGCACAGGGAGGGGCAGGCGGGGGTTATGGGAGGGTCTGAGAGCCCCAGGAGGGCACATGTGGATGGTCAGCAGGAGCTGGGAACGGTATGGGGCAAGGCGTGTGAGAGGAGACTGCGGCTAGAGTAGAAGCAGGCTGTAAAGGTAGCCTGGGATTTTCACGCGGTGACAGGAGGAAAGGGCGGGCCCCCGACAGAGGTCTCACCTCCACCTCGTCCTCAGTGAAGTCGATGACAGTCAGGGCCTTCCTGACCACCTTCCAATCACTCTTGTCGTTGATGGAGGAGACTTTGGCACACTGGCCCTGTGGCACGGGCAGAGGGGGCTTACAGCTCTGGCTGGGTGGGCTCCCTGGGTGGCACTGGCTCCCGCCCGCCTGCTCCCCTCTACTCACCTTCACCAGGTACAGGTAGCTCTGCGGGTTCCGTTCCAGGCCCAGCCTGCGCAGCGTCTCCTCCTCACCCCCCTCCAGCAGCTGGTAGAAGATGTGGAAGTTCCGCTCCCCGTGATTCTGGTGCACCACCCGGGACTTCTCCAGGAGGTAACTGAGGATGTGGCCGCCCACGGGGGCGCCCTGTGGGCCGGGCAGGATGCAGTGACTGCTCAGGGGGACTGGGGACACAGCCCATCTTCCCCATCTCCCCCTGCCCTCCAGAATATGAATTTCAGCTCTGGCTGCATGGGCTCAGGCACGTCGCCCCTCCTGGCCTCCATTTCTTCCTCTATGAAATGAGGATGCTAAGCCCTTTCTTGGGCTTCCCAGGTGGCACAAGTGGTAAAGAACCCTCCTGGCAATGTAAGAGATGTGGGTTTGATCCCTGGGTCAGGAAGATCCCCTGGAGAAGGGCATGGCAACTTGCTCCAGTATTCTCGACTGGAGAATTCTATGGACAGAGGAGCCTGGCGGGCTACAGTCCATGGGGTTGCAAAGAGTCAGACATGACTGAAGCCCTCAGCACACATGCATGCATGCCCTTTCTACCTGGTGGCTCACACCTGGAGGCCACATAAGCATCTCAAACTCAACAGGTCTGAAACTCAAGTCCTGGCCTCAGCTCCCTCTTCCCACTCTGCTCACCCTTCTAGGTGTTCAGACCAAGAAGTCTGCGGTCCTCCTGGGAGCCTCCCTGTCTTTCACACCTCACGTCCAGTCAGAGAGCCAATCCTGCTGCCCTAACCTTCAGAATATCCAGAATCCAGCCACGGCCACCAGACTGGGCCCAGCCACCGTCATCTGTCACCCAGATCTAATAATCATCAGTTTCCTAACTCGTTTTCTTGCTCGGCCTCAGTCTCTACCATTTATTCTCAACAAAGCAGCCAGAGCGATCACTTTAAGAGGAAATTGAGGTAATAATACACTTCTCTTTCAAACTTTTGGGACTTCCCTGGCACTTCAGTGTACTTCCACTGCAGGGGGACACAGGTTCAACACCTCGTTGGGAGACTAAGATCCCATATGCCGTGAGGCCTGGCCAAAAAATTAAAAATATATATATATATGGTTCAAACTTTCAGGAATTTTCCTGGTGGTCCAGTGGTTAAGGCTCTGCACTTCCACTGCACGGGACATGGGTTCAATCCCTGGCTGAGGAACTAAAATCCTGCAGGCTGTGTGGGCATGACCACACAAACAAACCAAAAAAAAAATCCCCCAAAATGTTCTTGCCTCACTTCCACTCAAGAGTTTTAAAAAAATTCTTACAAAGACCCAAAAGGACCCACACCATTGAGCCTCCTCTTCCGCTCCTTGGCCCCTTGCTCTCTTCTCCAGCCATTCTGGCCTCCTTGCTGTCTGTGAACACTTCCAGCATCTCGTTCATCCACACCTCTGCACTGGTGGGGCCCTCTGCCTGGACCCTCTCGGGTATATGCACAACTCATTCCTCTGTCTCCATCAAGGCTTTACCAAAAGCCACCTTCTCTATGCCCACTGTATCTGCATTATTTCAAACAGGCAATGCCCCTTCCCCTTGCCTCATTTTCTTTTTTGCTGTAACATGTGTTGGCTAATTTACATTTTTCTGTGGACTATCTCCCTGCTAGTCACTCAGTCATGTCTGCTGTTTGTGACCCCCATGGATTACAGCCTGCCAGGCTTTGTCCATTGGATTCTCCAGGTGAGAATACTAGAGTGAGTTGCCATTCCCTTCTCCAGGGCATCTTCCCAACCCAGGGATTGAAGCCGGGTCTCCTGCAGTGCAGGCAGATTCTTTATCTCCCTGGAGGCAGGATTTCTGTCTGGTTTGTTTCACTTCTGTATCACTAGCACTTGCAACAGTGCCTGGCACACAGAAGGTGCTCAATATATGTTTGCTGGGACCAAAGACCAGTGGGCCAGTGGGTGCGCACTACATGGGAATTCCATTCTCCCTGCCCTGCCCCGCCCATGGGTACCTTGAAGTCAAACTGCACGTCCATGTACTTCCCAAACCTGCTGGAGTTATCGTTCCGGAGGGTCTTCGCATTGCCAAAGGCCTAGGAAAGGGCCGGGGTGTGAGGGGTGCCTGGTGGCCTCTCCCTGCCCTTCCCACCCCAGGGGCTACTGTCCCCTCACCTCCAGCACCGGGTTGCTCTGCAGCAGCCGGTCCCGCACAGCACCACCCCGCTCAGGGGCTGGGCAGGTCTCGGCATAGAACTGCAGCAGCCGCTTGGTGGCCTCAGTCTTGCCTGCTCCGCTTTCCCCAGAGATCATCACTGCCTGGTCCCGGCGCTCCGTGCGTAGTGCCCGATAGACAGTGTCGGCCACCGCGAACCTGGGGCAGAGGCCCGTCAGGAGCTTAGGGGGCAGGGGGGCTGAGTGGCTGCAGGGGCTGGGAATCCCACAGGAAGGACTGGGGGTGTACCCTTGAGGACAGGTAACCCCTCCAGGATGTGGGTCAAGGGAGATCCTTCACAGTTGAGAATGAGAGTCATATTCTGATGGAAAATTAAGGGGATCACTCATGGGTGAGGAGAATGGAAGTTATTCAGGAGAAGATTGAGGTCACTCATGGGTAGGGCTGGGAAGTCCTTCAGAGGTGCAGGTCAGAGGGTCACTAAGGTGGGAGGGCCATGTGCAGGGAGTGTTGGGAGAATAAGTCACAGGTGTGGGAATTCCCTGGTGGTTCAGTGGTTAAAGCTCCACACTCCCACTGCAAGGGGCACGGGTTCAGTTCCCAGTCAGGGAACTAAAATCCCGCAAGCCACACAGCAGAGCCAAAAAAATAGTCCTGGGTGTGAGTTGGCGTGGACGATAGGAGGATCCTGATGGGATAGAGAGATTCACCTTGGGTGAGGACTGAGGGTATTCCTCAGAGATGTGAACTGTGATTCATCCCAAGTGGGAAGTTGGGTGGAATCATCTCAGGTGGTGATGCTGGGGGGCGGGGGGGTGTCACTCACAGGTGAGGGGGAACCTCATAGAAGCTGACGCCTCGGTAACGCTCCATGTGCTGCCGGCTGTAGATCTGCAGGTCCCGGTAGGGGTTGACGGAAACCAGCACGGGGCCAATGTAGGTCTGGGGATCGGAGGAGGAGGCTCAGAAGTTTCTCCCAGAGGCCCTGGCGCCTCTCCCCCGAGTCCCTGCAGCCCTGCATCTGTGGTCCCCACACCCCCTCCGCCTTCCCACTCGGGCCTCACGTAGATCAGGTTCTCCCGGAAGCGCCGTCGCAGGTTCTCGATGAAGGCGGCCTCGCTGGTGAAGTTCTCCAGCAGCACGAAGTCCTGTACCCCTACCCGGTCACGGGCGGTCAGAGCGCTCTCCATGGTGACGCGCACCCCGTCACTGCCCAGGGCCTGCGGGGATGGGCCACGGGAGAGAGACAGAGGCGGCAGGGTAAGGGAAGGCCTCTTCTCCCCTTCGCCACAGCCTGGAGGACTGAGGGGGCAACCAGGGCACGCGGACACAGGGCACACCTGGGAAACGGGTGTACCAGGCTGGGTAGAGAGGGCCGGGATGGCAGAAAGCTGGCACATGGGACACTGAGGACACGGGTCCCAGAAGCAAGACCATCTGGGGCACATGGGGCCTGAACACAGAGGCCCCAGAGGACATGGGGCCAAGGCCAATGAATCCAGGGAGAGGCTGGCTTTATGTAGAGAAAGTTAGGGGTTGGGGGCGGTGATGTCATGAGACTAAAAGAAAGAATGCTCTGTTGACCTTGGACAAAACCCCTCCTCTCTCTGGAAGGCGTCCCAAGGAGGAGGAGTTGAGGTAGACCAGGTGACCTCAAGTCCCCTCGCTCTAGGCCTTGTGTGACAGGTGCTTTGTAGGACAGATTGCTTGCAGTGAATTCTACAATCATGGTGGGGTTGTCTCTCCCTGTCTAACTCACCAAAATCTCCAGGGGGAGAGGGTCTAGGGAGAGGGTCTAGCAAGAAGCTGCCCCAGGAGAGAGATTCCCCTGGGGCAGGGGCAGGGGTAACCTCACATCCCAGCTGGGCTCACCACTCACCCCAGAAGGGGCCCCTCCCTCCCAGAGTGGAACCACACCCTCCCCGCCAGCTGCCAGGCTCCCCAGACACCCTCCTCCACTGGGAGTCGTGAGAAGTCTCAAGGGAGCAGGGGTTTTACCAGGGAAAACCCAGCTGGCAGCTGGAGCCCATCAGAGCGTAGGAAGAAGCACAGGCTCAACAAGACCCTCACCCCTCACCACACTCTTCAAAAGGGTCTGAGAGCTCTAGGAAATTGACACCAAGAGTGTCAAGGGTCAGGGAAGAAAGAGCAAGCTGGCCGCAGGAGTAGGGATCCCCAGAGAGGCCACCAGGTCTCCTCCAACCGCAGACCGCCCAGGACTCGGGCGAGGGGCACCCCTTTGGGTCTGGCCGTGGCCCTGCCTCTTCTAGGCCTGCCCCTCAGCGCCCTCTCCCTCACCCCTCTAATTCTGTCCGGAAGCTGCTGCCAAATCTGACCCAAGCCCCCGCCCCCGTGCCCTCTGGGTGGCGGGCCTGGGCGCTCTCAGCCTTCCCCGGGAGTTATTGGCCCGGCCCGGGTCCGAGCGCCTCGCGGCCCTCCCGGCCTCGGCCTCCACTCTCCTGCAACTTTCCGGGACGTTTTTCCACCCGAAATTCCTGGGCCGCGCCCGCTTCCTGGCGGGGCCGAGGCGGCGCCGCGAGGCCGGCAGGGATGCCTGGGACCCCCCCCCGCCCGGCCCTGCCCCGCACCCCTCGCTCACCGACGCCCGGTAGCGCATCCTGCCCGGTCGGCCCCGCGCCCGTCTCCGCGGCCCGCGCTCTCGGCCCGGGGCTCGGCGGCGGCGGCGGCGGCGTCACGAGGGAGGGGCCGGCCCGCCCCCCGTTCCGCCTCCGCTAGGCTCGGAGGCGTGGGACTCCCCGGGCGCCCCCGCCTCGCTCGGGGCTCGGACTCCGGGGTCCCTCTCCAGTGGGCAGGGGTGGGGCAGGCGCTCAGTAGGGGGGGCGGGGGGACATCTCGCAGCGTGGATGGGGACAGGGCGGGGGCGGGGCTCCCGGCTGGGCAGGGGCTCCGCCTGAGTCAGGTTTTCCAGGAGGGACGTCGTCGGTTCTCCCAGGGGTGGGGCCCGGAACCCGCGCTGCTGCCGCGTCTACACCGACCCGGAACTCACTTCCGGGCTCGTGTCTACACTGCGCAGTAGGCCAGGCTGGGGACTCAACTCACTAGGCAGAGAGGCCCGTGGGTCCCGGAGGAAGCAGGATTTCCCTCCCCCCTCACCCCAACCTCGAGTCCCGGGAAAGTTAAAAATAGAACGAAATGTCCAAATACGGCCGTCGTGCCCAGGCAGGCGGAGCCTCGGTGCGGGGACACTGTCCATCCCCCACGCCGTACAGTCTGGAGGGTGGGTCCCACGTCTTTAAGTCCCAAGAAGATCTCTTGGGTTCACAGAACACGCGCCCCAGGGAGGGAGACGGCCACAGGGCGCCTGTGCCCAGCGTCGTTAGTGCAGGGCCTCCACGGAGGGCTCAGCTCTCCATCTGGGAAATCCACGGCCCGATTTCCAACATTCGGAGCAATACCCTTCCCCTACCCCGGACACTCTGACTAGGGCCACCCCCTGCACCCCCTCCCCTGCCCGTGCCCAGAGGCTCCTCACCTCTCTTCTTTTTCTGTTTGGTGGGGGGACTCCCTCTCTGGTCTCTCTGGATCCTTCCATATTTTCTGCCCCGGACACCCTCCAGCTACCCAAACCAGACTCCAGCAGCCCCATCCTCGCTGAGCTCTAGGTTCGCAGTGGGCAGCAGCCTGTGGGACAACCCTAGCTCGGATCCCAGCGCAGGCGGGGGTGCAATGGCTGTGCTTAGTCACTTAGCCGTGTCTGATTCTTTGCGACCCCATGGACTGTAACCCTCCAGGCTCCTCTGTCCATGGGGATTCTCCAGACAAAACTACTGGAGTGGGTTGCCATGCCTGCCTCCAGGGAATCTTCCTAACCCAGCGATCCAACCCACGTGTCTCGCACTGCAGACAGATTCTTTACTGTCTGAGCCACCAGGGAAGCCCGGTGTGATGGCTAGTGCTTCCTGAAGGCTGGGCTACTTCTCACAAGCGGTATGACTGCCAGCAGATCATTTCCCTCCTGAGAACCTCTCCTAGAGCCTTGAAATGAGACTAACCTCTGTCTCAAAGGGCTGTTGAAAAGTCTAAGATAAGGCGTCCAGGCACCTCCCAGACCCTCAGTAAATATCACTTCCCTCTCTGGCCAGACACTCTCTGCACAGGCTTGGAGCAGACCTTCAATGCAATGCTAAGTCCGCTTCAGTAATGTCTGACTCTGCGACCCTTACGGACTGTGTAGCCCACCAGGCTCGTCTGTCCATGAGATTCTCCAGCCAAGAATACTGGAGTGGGTTGTTGTGCCCTCCTCCAGGGGATCTTCCCCACCAAGGGATCAAACCCGCATCTCTAGTGTCTCCTGCATTGGCAGGTGGGTCCTCTACCACTAGTGTCACCTGGGAAGCCAGTGGGAACAGACACACAGAGCCAGGTCACACTTGATATCTAGCAGGGAAAGCCCCTGAGGTGTGTCCCTCGGCCAATTAGAAAGAGCTCTCCAACTTTACCTCCACTGCACCTGACAGATAAGGAACCAGAGGTGCAATAATGCAGATGCTGACTTTGTCCTAGGGGGCAGAAGGCAGGGTTAGGACCCAAAGCCCTAGCCTACCCGACACTCTTGGACTTAGACTCCCCGGGGAGGGAGGGAGGTGGCGGCAGGTGCCGGCTGCAGCCTCTTGGGGAAGGCTCATTATTTTGAAAACAACAGCCAGGCCAGAGCCCGCGGAACCCCGCGGCGGGGGGCGCCAGCTGGGAGATGGGGCCCTCTGGAGGGACTGAGGGGACTCGAGCGCCACCGCGCGCAGCTGGGAGATGGGTGGGAACGGAAGGGCGGGGCTGGGTCTTAAATGCCACCAGCTTCGGGCTTTTGGCGAGAGGAGGCCCCCTCTACGAGGCCCCCAGAGTGAAAATGCAGAAAGGAGAAAGAGCGCGGAGAGGACTGCCTCCCGCTCAGCCGGAGTGGGGAGGTACTTGGGGGACGGGAGGAAGGGGGTCAAGCCGGTGCCCACCGGCAGCACGACTCCGGGGGCCGTGCAAGCACCAGGTTGGCGAGGTTGGCCGTGGCCCGCGCGCCCGAGGGGAGGGGCTAGAAAGGGGGCGTGGCCTCGCCGGCGCGGCTAGCGGCTGGAATGAGGGGAATCCGCGCACGGAGGGGTTTGGCCGGCCACCCCCGCCCGAGCCGCTCCGCCGCATTCCCGGGATGCCCGCCGACGCCCCCACAGCCGCCACTTGGTGGCGGAAGGAGGGGGCGGCTAAGCAGGCCAGGCGAGACCGCAGCCCCTGGCCAGCGCCACCGGCCATCCGGCCCCGCTAGGCGGAAGCGCCTGGCCCGGGGGGAGAGGAGTTAGAAAGGCGGGGGTGGGGTGGGGGTGGGGGTGGGTGGACCGAGGGTGTGAGAGATATTAGGGCTGCAGCGCCAGGCGCTTCCTGCGTTCGGATCGCTGTCCTCTGGTACTACCTTCAATGCCCTCGAACTGAGCCTTTGAGGTCTGGATTATTGCCTCCATTCTACAGACAGGGACACTGAGGCTCAGCAGACGAACGTCGTGTTCAAGATCCCAGGACTAGTAAAAGAACGGGTGGCATTGGACCTGGAAAGTCTGCGACCGTCTGTTCCTGCAGGGCTGCCTGAGGAGGAGACGCCTTCTTAGCCCTGGCAGATTTCCCAGCTTCTCTGTCAGGTTAACCTGCTGCCTGCCAGGTGTGACCTTCCTTAGTGAACCTGTGACTGCAGTGCCTAGTATCCGCCTTTGGCTGTGTTGTGTGAGTATTGGCGTGTAGGCCTTGGGAATAGCAACTAGGGAGTGGGCCATGATCTTTGAGGCCCCAGCATGGCCCTGAACCTAGGGGCTGGCTGCAGGCTAGGATGCAGCCATGCCTCACCCCTGAGTGACCCAGGACTTATTTTCCAAGGCTGCCTCTAGGTTTCTTTCCATCTGGAGAGCGGTTTCCCCTAAAAGCAGGGATGGGCAGGCCCAGCAGACATGGGTTATTCAGTCCCTGTTACCTAGTATGGGCCAGGTGCCCCCAAGCCTGTCCTCTGGGAGGGTAGTGAGCATCTTCAGGGGTTCCTTCAGGCCAGGGCTATGGAGGTTTGGAGAGGGTGTTCTGAGGACCCTCATATTGCCGCTAGAAACTGATTTCCACTGAGGGTAGCCTCCTGGCCTGTTGGGGCAGCAGGAAGAACCATAGCCTATCTTAGAAAGAAAGTGAAAGTGAAGTCGCTCAGTCGTGTCCGACTCTTTGCCACCCCATGGACTGTAGCCTACCAGGCTTCTCCGTCCATGGGATTCTCCAGGCAAGAGTACTGGAGTGGGTTACCATTTCCTTCTCCAGGGGATCTTCCCGACCCAGGGATCGAACCCGGGTCTCCCGCATTGGAGGCAGACGCTTTAACCTCTGAGCCACCAGGGAAGGCCATAGCCTATCTTACCCCCAGCCAATGCTGGGCACAGAACAGGTGCTCAACTTTTCTTTTTTTTAAATCAAACATATGTTAGGTCTGGGCCCAGGCTGCCCCACCTAGGACTGTTCCAGACTCAAAGGAACTGTTGTAAGGGGGAATGAAAAGGAAGGACGAGGACTTAGGGGTTCTACCTGATATCTCAGTGGACCCCAGTCAAAGGTTTACACTCTGGCTTCAGAACCATGGGCCTTTTGCCTGCCAGATGCCTCTACCTGGGGGTCCAGTGGAAGTAAACAAAGCACTTCGCCCCCTAACCTGTCCTCCTGGCTCAATATCCAGTCTGTTGAGAGGAGACAGGCACCTCCAGCTAGTTGTCACTGCCGAGCATCAAAAGCCCTGCCCGCCTCCCTCCACTCCTCACACAGAGGAGTCACCACTCCCCAACACCCCCCCCCCCCCACTTCGTTCCTCCATCACTGCTCTGCCCCTGGACGAGGCAAGCAGCCTCCAAACTGGCATCCCTGCCTTCCTCCAATTGATTTTCCTGTAGCCTCCTGTGGTATTTACACATGCAAACGCGATAAATTAACGTCTCATGTTAAGAGAGTGAAGGTTCCCTATGCCAAGCACACCCACTGCTTCTTGCCAGGCCCCTGTTTGTGGACTTCAGCCGCCCTCTCTGTCCTCAGTTTACCACTGCTCCTGAGTTCCTGTGTGGCCACAGGGGTACCCTCTCCAGTGCCTTCTCTCCCCACGCTTCCCTCACCACCCCACACAGCCAAGAGGCGCTCTGCGCGCGCCCCTGCCACCGACCGCCCGGCTCTAAGCTTCTCGCCTTTGCACCTGCAGCTTCTTTGGCCCTTGCACCCAACCCCCTCCCCACCTGACTGACTCTTAGTCATCCTTGAAGACTCGGCTCAGATAGCACTTCCTCCAGAACCCCTTCCTGACTCCCCGAAACACACAGCCCCCTCCTTGTCGCATTCCGTTCTAATCGAAGGTTTCCTAGTCCGTCGCTCCCAGGAGATTGCCCCCGCTCCAGGCAGGCACACAGTGGGGTCTCAAAAACTGCTCGCGGACGCCCGCGTGAATGAATGAGTCACAGAGCCCGGGAGTGTGAGCAGAAGGCCGGAGCGTGCCGGGCGTTGGATAGGCCGTGAGCCAGCCATTCATTCTTTCATTCATCTCGGAGCCCCCCAGCCGCCGCACACACGCAGGGGCTAACTCGCGCGCCAGGGCCCGGAGGCGGGGAACGGGAAGGGGCGGGGCCCGGACGGCTTCTCCGGAACCCAGAGGCAGAGCAGGCTGCCCGAGGGCCCCAAAGGGCGCGCGGGGTGCCTGAGGCCCGCGGCCCCAGGCGCCCCTCACCGCCCTCACGTTGCCCGCAAAGAGTCTGAGTCTCCAATAGGCCGAGTTCCGGCGCCACCGGGCCCTGGGACCCCCGCAGCGGCCGTGCCGAGCCCACCCCCAGCCCCCGCGATTCCTGGGCCGGCGACCCTCGCCTTCCGCATGGTAGCTCCGGGACTGGGTCGCCGCCCGGCCGCTTACCCTCTTCTCCATCCTGCCTGCGAGCGGCGCACCCAGCTCCCCCGGGCCACGCGGCTGCGGCCAGCCTCGCGCCCTGTGTACCCACCTTCTCGGCTTCTCGGGTGCGCGGGCGGGGGCCAGGCTAGGCGGCGTGGCCGGCTCCGGAGTCGGCGGCCCTGGCACGCTCTCCCCGCCCAGGGCCCGCCCGGGGCCGAGCCGCTGCCTGTCGTCATCCCAGGCAGGGCCCAGGCCCCGGCGCGCGCGCGCACCTTACGGCCCCGCCCCGGCCGGCCTTGGCCGGGCTCCGGCCCCGGCCCGCGTCCGTGTCCGCGGGGGGCTTGATGCAGCACACTCCGCAGCCCGTTCCCCGGGACGAGGCGCGTCACGGTCACACACACACATGCACGCACGCACCGTCCTCTGCCGACGACCTGGCCCACTTGCTGCAGTGCTGGGGTGGCGGGGTGTCTCATACGTTTCTCCTTCCTCACCCTAGGGCGCCTTTGCAAACCGGACTCTCGCCTGCTTACCAGGCCAAATCAGTTCTTCCCCATTTGCGCCTGCCTGACTCCCTTCACCCTCCTTCCCCACCCTCACTACCGCTCTGAGCTGGCCAGTGTCAGTTTTTCAAGCCAGACGGGAAAGCCGGGCGGTATTAACTGAGCCTGTACTATATGCACCTGGAACTTTACAGGCACTGTTCCTTAGATCTCGAAGCGGCCCTGTCATCTCCGTGTTGTTAACCCACTTCATTGCCCGGCCCACTGAGGATCAGGGAGCTGGAGGAGAAGGGAGTCAAACCCAGATCCCCACTTTGAAACACTCGGCCTCTGGTGGGCTTAAACCCATTCCCCTTCCTTCCATTTACCCCTTCTTGTCCCTTCTTGTCCGGTCCCTTCACATCCTGCCAAGGACCCGAAGGCTTCCCCACTGCTCACCTCTTCCCCAAGGAGTTTGCTTGAGAGGGGCTTCTGGGCACTGGGGAGACACTCCTGCCTTCCTCCCAGCCCAGACCACCCCAACTTACTAGCTTGCAGGGCCTGTGGGTAGGTATCATCTCCACTTACTAGCTTGCAGGGCCTGTGGGTAGGTATCAGCTCCACTTACTAGCTTGCAGGGCCTGTGGGGGTGGACCACGCGGATGATCTCCCCGGTGGGTATCAGCTCCACTTGCAGCGCCATCCGGCCTGTGGATAGCCAGCGCGACGAGCCCCAGGACCTCTGAGCAAAAGCCCGCCTGCCTGCCCGCCTGTCCGCTGGCTCTGGCTGTGCCCGGAACCAGGAATCTGGTCTCACGCTGGGATGGCCACTTGGTTCAGCTTCAACTCCAGCCCCAGGGGATGGGTCTGGTCCAGTGCCTCAGGACACAGCTGGAGCAGCCCAGGTCTGATTGGGAGGCCTCTTGGCCCAGCGGGGTTGGGGCAGGAAGAGGAGGGGCTGAGGGATGGAGGAAATGCCTGTTGTCCCAGGTAACCAGAGGAGCTGATGCAGCCACCCCTGGGGGACCCTGGGCTCCAGGTCAAAGGGTAGGAGGCTGTTTCCCGCAGCAGCTCCATGACTGGGCCTCTCCTGATGCCCTCTCACCGATATCAGCTGGAGAGCACAGCGACCACTCCCCAAATCAGAATGTACATCCTGCCCTGAGCCAAGAGGACCCATCATTAGCCACTGAGCGTTCTGCATGTCCCTCCAGCTTGCCTGCCTCCCGGAGCAGGAGGTGAGCCGCGGGGGGTTGAGCGGCCAGAGCTGCTGGGGACTGGCCATGGTGGGCAGAGGGAGTTGGCTGGAGAGGCAGGAGGGCACCGTGAGGAGGCCCCTATCCTACCCTCCTCTGGAGCCTCAAATGCTTGAGACGTTGGTCCCTGGGTTGCTTGGCCGGCCGTGGGGAACCTTAGTCTTGTTTGCTCCCTACTTTTCCATAGCACCCTCAGTGCTCCCCACCCCCAAAATGTTCCTGTTTTTCTATCTTTATTGTTGCTAAATCACAGCTGACACTTTCCTGGCCTGGGACTGAGCCCTCGGGTCTCTGGCCGTTCCTTATAGGAAGGGCGAAGTGGATGGGCTAAAGTGACCTTTCCAGAGGAAGATGCTGGCAGGGGAGGGGTGGAGTCCCGTGGGCCTGCACTGGCCTTGACAGCCCCTCTCGGGCGGGCACCTTCCCCCAGGCACCCTTCCTTGCCTCCCCTCAGCTTCCCCCGTCCAGGAAAGGCCAGCAGAGCTTCCTTCCTTCCTCCGGGAAGCACATCTATCCAGGGCAGGATCATCCCGGCGGCCACACAATGGCCCTTATCAGCCGTGGAGCCAGGCGCAGAGGCCCAGCGCACACGAAGTCTCACATATTTCCTGTTTCCACTCGGCGGGTCAGGGCTGGGCCCAGAGCGGCCATATCCTGACTGGGCCGAGGAGGGAGAGCACCCCCCCTTCCCCTTCCCGCCTCTCAATCACTGCTGGACTCAGCCCTCCTGGCCACAGGAGGCAGGGGTAAGAGTGTGTGAAGACAGAAGGGCAAAGGGGAGAGGTGGGCACGCACAGGACACGCATGACCCAGAGACAGGAGAAACACGGGGATCCCTGGAGTCGGGAGCCCTGGCGTCTCCCTAAGGGCTGCACCGATCAGTCTGAAGAGCTGGGCAGGATGCTTTGCAATTGCTCTCTCACAGTGATCTTGCGAATTGGAACGCTATTTGTTATTTTATAGAGACTGGGACTCCTCGAGTAGGGTAGAGGAGGGAACCCTACTCGTAGAGTAGGGGGGAACAGGGTAAAGAGGGGACTCTCATTCGAGCCCAGCTCTTGGCCCCATTCCTGTGTTTCTGCATGACACCACAGTTCAGGGGATCACGCCATCTCTCTGGGCTCTTGCTCCCCCCAGCTACAGAGGAAGGGTGGCAGCATCCATGATGGCCGTGCATGTGAGAAGGAAAGACGTAGGGGAGCTCCAGGGTTGGGCTCCTCAGGTGTGTGTGTGTGTCGTGGGCAGAGAGGGAAGTTACTGTGGGGACCTCGGGGTAGAAGGATCTGGGGAGAGGTGAGGCAGAGAGAAGAGATGGTGACATTTTCGGAGAGCTTACTTGCACAACTACTGAGCCCGGAGTGCGGCAGCTGCTGAAGCCCGCACGTGCCAGAGCCTGTGCTCCACCATGAGGGAAGGCACCGCAAGAAGCCCGCACACAACAAAGAAGAGTCGCCCCTCACTGCAGCTAGAGAAAGCCCAAGCAGCAACGAAGACCCAGCCAGCCAAAAACAAATACACAGATAAAATGATTAAAAAGAAAAATACTAAGGTATGAAGGAGTGCCAGGTGAGGAGGGATTAACTGGTGAGAGCAGAGTGAACACCTTTTCTGAGTTCAGCCCCAAGAAGTCCACTCTACCTACTTAGCAGGAGTAAGCCAAGTGCCCAACAGAAAAGGACGCACAGCCCCCGGGGACCCAGGACCCAGAGGGCCACCATCTCAGAACCTCATTCTCCCATTCCCACACAGGCAACCTCTGTCACCCTCGTCAGACAGACAGGCTAGTCTGGACGACAGGGCCCTCATCCTGAAGTCAAGCAAGAGCCCATGAACGTGGGCACGTTCCCACCACTATCACAAAGGAGTCACACACAGGTATAAAAGCCACTGTTTCTAATTAACCCCCAATGCAACAGCCACAGAACATGGCCAGCCATGGCCCATTAGAGGCCAGAGGGACAGTTCCAGATGGCTCCCAAGGTGGAGTCAGGATACAGAGCAACTGGTGTCCCTCAGTCTCAGGTCCTAGGATAGGCCTGATGGTCACAGAGCAGGCTCCCTGAGGTGTCTTCTCCTGGAAGAAGGTGACCACTTCAGCCACTGTTGACTCAAGGGAGATGGTGGGCGTGGGGCCAGGCCGCATCCACACAGCGCCTGGAGAATGCTCTCTGAAGACCCCCCAGGCCAAATTCTCCAGAACGTCTTGATTCCTGCTCCGCCTGCCCCCACTTCTAGGTCCCAGGGCAGAGAGAGAGGGCAGATCTCTGGCCAGTGACAGCAAGCGAGGATAGGGGCAGATGAGATGGACTGGACATGGACCGCCCTGAGAAAGTTGTGGCCAAGCTCCTCTACCAACTGCCAGCCCTTCTCAGGAGGGCACGTTGCGGGCATGGAGCCCGACCCATGAGCAGAAGCAAACTCGGGTGCAATCCTCTGCTCAGACCCTGGAACTTTCTGGGCTGGATTCCTTGAGCTGGGGGTGAAGGTGGGGGTATGTGTGCGCTGTTGGTAGGACACACCTCAGCCTGTCCGCAACAACAGGAGAGCCTGGGTGGAGTGCTCCTCCATCCTGCCTACTTGGCCACTGGCTTCTGCTGAAAGCAGGGATCTCAGACCCTCTGCCCACCCCTCAAGGGGACAGGCAACAAGATGTCAAGACTCCTGGGACCCAGTGCTCTGTGTGCCAACCAGTCGCTGCAGCCTGTACAAATGGGAGCATCTCCCCCACCCAGGCAGCCTAAGGCCCAGGGCAGCGTGACAAGAATGCAGGCCTGTGCCAGATGGGGCATGTGCCTGGCAGGCCTGCCCGGGCGGGGCTGGAAGTGTGTGGGGAAAATTCAGAAGTGAGCTGCGGGAGGGAGGGTCCTTCCCTCCGCAGGGGCCTGTCTCTAGATCTTCACTGTTGACAAACTAGCTGGTTTCACTCACACCTCAGCAACAAAAACCTGTATTTAAGGGGCCCATTCCAGAGATCTAGACTGAAGAGAGCAGAGGAGGGTGGCCAGGGTCCCCCTCGGAGGTGGAGGATGCCGCTGCCTCCTCCGGGGTCTGCGCTGGGCCCCCGGCTCCTGGCAGTGCTGGGCAGACCTGGCTGCCAGCTCCGGCCTCCGCCCTGGATTCACTCTAGCCCGGCTCAGATCTGTGGCTGGGCTTCATCCAGTGGGTCCTCCTCCAGGAAGGAGAAAGGCTGGATCTGCAGGGATAAAACAGGTGTTGAGTGGAAGGGGCAAGGGCAGGTTTTTGCTCCATGCCTTCCGTCTCCCACACCCCCCATGGATGCAGCTCCACGGTGGCAGGGGTTGCGGGGCTCCTCGGCCCATGGCCTCAGGGAACCAGCAACGGGCTCAAGTCTCCTGGGCTAGCCTTCCTTTTGTGTTGTTGCTGTTTAGTCACTCAGCTATGTCCAATTCTTTTGCGACCCCATGGACTGTAGCCTGCCGGGCTCCTCTGTCCATGGGATTTCCCAGGCAAGAATACTGGTGTGGGTTGCCATTTCCTACTCCAGGGGATCTTCCCGACCCAGGGGTCGAACCCAGGCCTCCTGCATTGCAGGCGGATTCTTTGGTACTGAGCCAGCAGGGAAGCCCACCCTTCCTCTTACCCACCAGTATTTGTTACCTTGAAGGGTTTGCTTATCCCCACCACAGATTGTAGATTGTTGCTATAGTAAAAAAGGAGAAACTGATCCTCAGTCTCAGGGATGTCGCTGATGTCGATGTACACCTGGAAAGAAGGACAGACAGATGCAGGTCAGCTCTATGGCCTCAGGCCCCATCCAGCTCTCAGCGACTATGTATCCAGCTCTCTGCTCCTTCCAGAGGACAGAGGAGAGCTCAGGCAAGCCCCTCTGCTGGCGAGGTGGAACACCTGTCTCAGGTAAGGGGGAAGGTACCTGGTTCAGCCTGTCACTGAAGGAGACCTGGTTGTCCTTGACCCAGACATAGGAGACATAGTCATTAATGTGGCGCAGCCCCACCTGTAGGAGGGGGGGATCAGGCGGGTGGTCAGTGGTTTGGAAGGACACTGGAACCATGTCAAGTCCTAAGGAGAGGATGGTCTCATTTTTAAGGCTAGCCATCATATCTGCCTCCTCCCCTTCATGGCCAACCCCTCTGTAGGCAAGGACCCCGGGTGGTCTCTATGCCCAGCTCCCATGAGCCCTCAGAATGGATAAACCAGGGGGGTGTGGCCGATGGGCCCCGTCACCTTGTACAGACCAATCCAGTCCCAGGGGCTGCTGAGGAAGTCTGCGGCCAGGCAGTAGCTGATCAGCAGGTCGCTCTCCATGGTGCACGGGCCCTCAGGCAGCAGGGTGATCAGCGGGGCAGACACCAGTGGCTTCAGCTACACACAGGGGTCAGAGGGGGTTGAAGTCCCACAGCAGCGTCCCCTTCCCTGGGACGAGAGTCCTGACTGTGCCCTTCCAACAGGTCAGGGTCACCACGGGGGTAGGGGGGCAGCCAGCAGGGTGGGGTTAGCTCTTGCTAGGCTGCCCAGAGGGTATCAGAGCTTGGCTGGCCTGCCGGAAAGAAGGGCCAAAGGCTGGTGGGGGACGGCTGGCCCCGCCAGGGAGGATGGGCCTGGGGCCGGGCGGGTGGATAACCTGGCAGAGAGCCAAGTACTGGGGGAGGAGTGTGGGGGTGGGGGAGACTGCGGGAGCTGCTGACAGGATGAAGAAAGCAGCCGGGGAGTCGCTCTCAGGATTCCATGGTTTCTGACCCAAAGGCCCAAATTCAATTTGGGGGCCTGTGGTGAGAAGAGCCGGAGGCATGTGGAGGGACACAACGATATAAAGACACACAAGATGAGGGCAGCCGGCAGCTCAAAGCGGGCCGCAGCACCTTGGTCATTAGACGGCAAGATACAGGAGGAGGGGGCTCCCTCTGCAACCTGAGCCAGACAGGTTTAGGACAAATGAAAGGAAGGCCTACCTCACATGGTAGGTAAGAAGCATAATGGAACTCAGGAGTCCCAAGGGACAGTACCAGGAGGCAAGGGAAACCTTACTGACAAAGGGTTTGAACACATTTTTGACAGACAGAGCCAGCAACGGCTCCTAAGAACAGGAGGACACCTGATCTGGGAGGAAAGGCAATCGTGTCCTCCTACAGGTCTCCCTGGGGGCCCTGCTGAGCTCTGGACCAGGGCAGGCAGGTCTGAGGTGTGGCCCGGCACAGCTGTGGCTCTGCCAAGTGCCAGGCAGCCTGGAGATCTACCTCCAAGTCAAAGGTGCAGGTGACGGGCTTATGGTCACTGATGGTGTACACCATGTGGCTGACGTAGCTCCTCAGGAACAGGGCGAAGGGGGCTGAGAGCGCGGGGGTATGGAAGTCGGTCTGGGACTGCCGCTTCAGCCTCCAAAGGACGCGATCAGTCCAAGCAGGCTTGCGCTTTTTCTCACTGGGGGTGGGGGGAGAGAAAGAAGGGGAGAGAAGGGTCAGTAGGCCAGCAGGAAGGTACCCCCCCAAGCTCCCTTGGAGCCCCTAATGCCAGGGCCTGTTGGCCGCCATGAGATGCCCCAGGAGAGAGCTGGAGCCCAGCCTGGCAGCGGGCAGGAGCATGCCCTGTGGAACCAACAACAGTACATTGGTCTGTGTCAGACTCAGCCAAGGACCCTGGGTCTCGTCTACATTTTTATGAATCAAATGGTGACTCAGAAACACTCTGTCTAAAACCTTTCTTACTTCTTGAACAAAAGCAGCAGAAGATCAAACAGGCTGAGGTTTGGAATGTAGGGTTAGAGCTGAGCTGGAACTTGGCTCCCTCCCCTTCCCTGCAACTACAGATTGATCATGGGAAAGGCAAGGGAAGTATTTAGGGAATCTCCCCACATGCCTTCGACCAGGACCATTTATCCCCTCTTCACAGGTGGAGAAAATGAGTCTTAGAGGGGTTGGGACTTTCCCAAAATTGCCCAGCCATGGCGTGGTGAAGCCAGGATTCCGGGCCAGCCAGCATGACCACAGGGCACATGCCCGTCGTTGCCAGGCTAAACCCTCTTAGGCCTCAGCTCCTCGTCAGTAGAATGGAGATAACAGTAGTTACATCTCAGGGTTACTGAGATGGTTAAATGAGATAAAACACAGAAAACAGATAGCACTGTGCTTCACACAATGCAAGCTGCCCACGGACACTGGCTCTCATGAGGCTTTGTTCTCAAGAGTCAACTGAAGACCTGCCACTCCCTTTCTGCACTCCCAGCTTCCCTGATGGGCATGAGACACCATACAGCCTGGTCAGATGATTCACTGCTTTAGAACTTTTAAGGACGGACTTCCCTGGTGGTCCAGGGGCTAAGACCCTGCGCTCGCAATTCCAGGGCCTGGGTTCCATCCCTGGTCAGGGAACTAGATTCCACATGCCGCAACTAAGACCCGGTGCAGTCAAATAAATAAATGTATATTTTTTAAAACAACAAATCCAGCAAAAACCTTTTAAGGAGTCTTCACTGCCTCCAGAATAAAGTTCAGGTCTCCAAATGTGGCTTTCAAGGAGCCCAGGATTCTGACGCCCCTTATTCTACCTTATCAGCCACCTCCGCCCCAGGCCCACCTCGCCCTGGTGACCCTCTCGAGCCTCTGGGCCTCTATTCTTGCAGCTTTGCTGCCTGGCACTCCCTTCACTGCAGCGAGAGGCCCAGTTCCAGGGCTGTCATTGTCACAAAGCTGCCCCGACCTCTCTGTTTCCAAAGCACGTGACGCGAGCACGGCTGCTGTTACACTCTATTGTAGCTTGCTGTTCCCCACTCAGCCTGTCAAGTCAGTGTGAGCTCAGAAGGCAAGCAAGGGCTCTTAGTGTTTCCTGTGTGCCCTCGGCATCAGCACAGAGCCTGGTATGCAGCAAGCACTCAACAGTACAGTCACTTGGGTCCAGCTCTTTGTGGCCGCGTGGACTGTAGCCTGTCAGGCTCCTCTGTCCATGGACTACCTCCAGGCAAGAATACTGGAGTGGGTTGCCATTCCCTTCTCCAGGGGATCTTCCCAATCTAGGGATTGAACCCATCAACAAGTGCTCATGAAATAAAAAAGTGCTTGTGAAATACAAATAACTGAAAAAAAAACCCCAAGCTCACTCTCCTTCCTCAAAAATGCCCAATTTTAACATGGATTTCACATGCTTATAGCTTGAAAGGCTATTTTTGTCTTCTGCTTTATTCACTTACTATTTTAAACAAACATTCCTGCCACATTTTCATCACTTCAATAGCAACTTGGCTCTCTAGCAATAGCAGCAGAATGGTGGTGCCCTGGTGGTGAACTTTGGCTCTAAAATCAGAGACCAGTTGGTGAAAAGTTCTGTTAATGAAGAGTTCTGGGTTGGTGAATTTGGGGAGTGGTGTGCTTGGAGAGGGTGTTGAAGCTGTGTCCTTTCCCACACCTTGTCCGACACATCTCTTCCATCTGCCTATTTCTGAGTTGCATACTCTTAAAATAAATCAGTGATCTAGTTTGGGAAAAAAAAAAAAAGTTCTGCCCTTGGCAAGTGACATCATCACTCCAAACCTCAGTTTCTTCAACTCTAAGATGGGGTGATAAGAGTACTTACTTCAAAAACCTTATCGAGGGAGCGTTCCAGAAGTGGTAACTGGCTACGTCACTTCCTCTCTGTGCTCCTGGTGTGTTTTGACCTTTCACGCTTCTGAAGAGTGTGGGATGTCGGAATGTGGTAGTTCCATCCCAGAAACTACAGACACAAGATCTCCAATCCAACCTTGGACAATCAGTGCCTAGCAATTCTTGAGACTTAGTAGTGAACCTCATGAATGCACCACTCTCCCTTTCAAAGCATCCTCCTGTCCCCACTTCCCTATTATGGTCAGCAGCCCATACGTGCAGTCCCGTCAGAATCCTCCCCAAGTCCTGACCACAGCCCCACCCTCCTTCCCCCGCAGGACCTCCGCCTGCCTCCCTTTCCTCCTTTTCCATGGCCTGGCCCACACTCATCACTGGGCGCCTGCGCTGCTCATTCTTTTGAAGACCTTTGCTGTTGCCGTTCAGTCGCTAAGTCGTGTCCCACTCTTTTTCAGTCCTCACAGACTGCAGCCCGCCAGGCTCCTTCTGTCCAAGGGGATTTCCCCAGCAAGAATACTGCAGTGGGTTGCCATTTCCTCCTCCAGGGGCTCTTCCCAATCCAAGGATTAAATCCACGTCTCCTGCGTTGCAGGTGGATTCTTTACCACTGGGCCACCAGGGAAGCCCTCAATCACCTTTACTGAGCCCTTATTATAAGACAGGAGACTGGGAAGGATCTGATAAATGGCACTGACAAACTTGTTGAGGAGCTCGTTTAACAAACAAAAGACAAAGGAACAAATAAGCAGAATAAATATGTACAAACTAAAGATATTCCCCCAGGTCTCCATACCCGGTGACAGCTAAACGCAGGGTCCCTCCATGCATCACGTGGCTGCGGCAGGCATCTCAGACTGTTCTCATCTTCCTAACCCTGGGAGGGCGCCACAGGCCACACCTCCCTTCCTCTCCAGGACACCGACGCCGAGGGAGCCACCATGTGCAGGGGGAGCTGGGTGCTGGCCCACAGGGCTGACCAGGGAGTCAGCTCTCCTCCACTGCACCCGTCTCCTCCCAGTCTGTCCCTCAGTGGCCAATTCCGTGTGTAACCAGCGTAGGGCCTCACGAATGCTTTTTTTGGCTGAATGGTCATGACTGAGAACAAGAACTGTTTTTTTTGTTTTGTTTTTTAATAATTTTTATTTATTCATGGCTGTGCTGTCTTGGTTGCCGCACGGCCTTTCCTCTAGTTGTGGAGAGCAGGGGCTACTCTCTAGTTGTGGTGTGAGCTTCTCATTGTGGTGGCTTTTCTTGCTGTGGAGTGTGGACTCTAGGGGGCGAGGGCTTTGGTAGCTGTGGCGCATGGGCTCAGCAGTCGTGGCTCGCGGGCTTTAGAGCACAGGCTCAATAGCTGAGATACACGGGCTTAATTGCTCTGTGGCATGAGGGATCTTCCTGCACAGGGTTCAAACCCATGTCTCCTGCATTGGCAGGTGGATTCTTTACTAGTGAGCCACCAGGGAAGCCCCCAAGAACTGTTTCTGGAGACGACAGGCACACCCCGGGTTACTGTGCTTTTCATACATTAACACTTAGGCTGAGATTGTGATTTTTACAAATTGAACGTTTGTGGCAAACCTGCATTGAGCAAGACTACTTGGAACCATTTTTCAAATAGCATTTGCTCCCTTTATGTCTGAGTCACATTTTGGTAGTTCTTATAATAGTTCCAGCTCTCCTACGGTTATAACTGTTAAGGGATCTGTGACCTTTGATGCTACTATCACAAAAAGAGAGGACTTGCCAAAGGCTCCGAGACTGGTTAGCATTTTTTACTAATGAAGTATTTTAAAACTAAGGTATGTACATTCTTTTAGATATGTTATTGTACATTCAATAGACTATAGAACAGTGTAAACCTAACTTTTCTGTGCACCAGGAAACCAAAAAGTTTGAGTGACTCTACTGTGATATTTGCTTTACTGTGGTGGTCTGGAACCAATTCCACAGTATCTCCCAGGCATGCCTTTGATATGTCTTTACTTTCTAAAAATTAAGACCAAGTAGCTCTGTAAGATTCTCCAGGCTTAAGAGCCTAGAAAACTTGAGCCAATTTACTGGCCCCAAAGGAGCTATGTGTTCCATTTTTGGGTCTGGAAGCGTTTTCCTCTCGGCTCCCTATAGATGGTTTCTAAGTGTCCCACTGAACTCTGGACTTGAGTCTTGCCTAGACTGATCACAACATCCTCCGCTCACTGCCGAGCGGGGAGGTGGCCTAGGTTCCTGTCGACTGTAACAAAACCCTACTGCAATCCCTGACTTTAATAGGATTTCCTGCCCTCAGCCCTTTCACCCTCCCCTGTAACAGAGCTGACCTCGTTTCTCATTACATCTTGGCTCGGGTACGCTGCCGAGGCTGGGCGAAGCTGCGAACCATGCCGGGCACACAGCTCAGTCCTTCTGTACAGCGGGGCAGCCCCACTCAAAGTGCCTCTCATCAGCGCTGCTGCTGACTGATGAGAATGCGTCCTTCTTTCTGTGAAACCTGCTGCCTCTCTGACAGTTCTCATTGACTCCTCCTGGCTTCAGCTGCCCGCCTCCTTACCATTCACTTCGCTCTCTTTTACCACTTCCACAGAGAGTTCTGGAACCTTCTACGGGCCAACTCCTGGACTCGAGAGTGTTTATTTGGCTCTCTTGCTCTGGGTGGGTCCCTCTACTAGACTGGCTGCTCCTTAAATATCTTATCTTTTCCTTTTGTCCTCTCAGGCTCTCAGTTCAAACACATGCCAGGTACTGTGCTATATAACCAGGGACGGTCGTAAATCGGATCCAGCCTCTGTGCTCGGGGCATTCATAGCACAGCGAAAAAGGCACGCCATGTTTTAAAAGACACACCGAACGCACTATGTGCAAGGCTTGCAGGCAGCATAACAGCAGGAGAGCTCTTAGCGAAACTGGCAGGGGCCAAGGGAGATTTCCCAGCAGAGATGATGCCTCAACCAGGTTTTCAAGGATGAATAACAGACTGATCACACAGGAACGTTTCTGTTCCCTTTGCGGGGCCCCTGCCAACCACAGGCACTACCAGCTGGGGATATTTCAGTCGTGATGTCCCCCTGTAATGCCGTTGTTCCTGTCCAGACATTCCTTCATTTCCTGGGCTCCAGGCAAGGGGAAGCATGAGTCTGGATTCACACAGACCTCAGTTCAAATTTTTGCATCACTTACTCTGTTACTACCTTACTTAGACCTTCTGAGATAACAGTTTCCTTATTTGTAAGAAGTCAGTATCAACACTGTCTACCTAACGAAGATACAGTAGGAATCAAGTGAAGTGATGCGGGCAAAGCCCTCTGCCCAAAGCCTGGCCCGTGGTCAGCACTCGGCGATGTCAGTCACAGTGTGGATTGTATCTATCACATAGAAATAGCACCTGCCTTCTCCTTGGCAAGCGTTTTGCTATCCTAGCCCTGACCTCCTTTCTGCTGCTAGCTGGCAAGACTGGCTGTGCAGACTTCCCTGGTGGCCCAATGGTTAGGACTCCACGCTTCCAATGCAGGGGGTGTGGGTTGGATCCCTGGTTGGGAAACTAAGACCCTATATGTTGTGTGGCACAGCCAAAAAATAAATACACATTAAAAACAAATACAATTCATCAAAAAAAAAAAAAGACTGGCTTGGAGGCACTGCAGGCTAGAGGAAAGCCTCATGGGCAACACAGTCTGGAGAGGTCTAGCCCCGGCTCCACTATCACGAGCACAGCCACCTGGGGAGGATCGTGAATGTCTCTGAGCCTCCCTACACCGCCTGCGTGACTTCCAGTCTCCTGTGGCTTCCCTCCTGAACCCAGGGTTATGAGCAGGGTGACGCCTGGCCACGTGGCCTGTCAGCAGCTCTCTTCCTGCGGACAAGTGTCAGCTGGTACAGGATCCCGGCTTGTCCCACAGAGGCCTGACAATTTCCACGATGATCCTCATTTCCAACGGATGGCCGGGGAGACGGGTAGTCGCGGACCTGGGCCTGAAGGCCAGTGGGATCCTGCCCTCTTCCCTACTTTCGGGCTTGTGCTGTGGCCCAGGCTGGCCCTCGGTTGCAGTGTCCGTGGCCTCTTCTTGTGTGCACTACCCCTGGCTGTGACCCCACTCTGTCTTGCTCCACACGCCTCAAATGGCTCACGCTCTCCCCATCGCTTGGCGGGGACATTGTGGCTCTGCCACGTGGCCTCCGGCCCTGGGCCAGCAGGGCCCCTCTCATCCTGGCCTGGCTGTGGACAGATCTACTCACTGCCTAAATCCCAGAGGCCTGGGCTGCCCTGGAGGCACCTCCTATCTCGCTCAGAAGACAATTCTGCTAGGGGAATACAAAGAGCCCCATAACATGTAGGGGGTTTTTATTCTTCAAAGAGATGAGGGTCCCTGCCCTAAATTGGGTCAGGGGCTTTGGGTCCGAGCTACTTTTGCCCCACTGCCTAAGTCTAAGGTTTTGGTGGTTACCTATCCCTTTCTCAGTTCTTTAGAAAGGCTTTCAGTAAAACTCCTACCTGAAGACCTGAATCTAAAAACAACAACAGCAGTTATCATGGTGCCTACCGGGTGCCAGGCACTAGGCTAACATGCCAGGTCTTATTTATTTCTTTTTAAATATTCATTTACTTGGCTGCCCTGGGTCTTAGTTGCAGCGCATGGGATCTAACCAGGGATCGAAACCGGGCCCCCTGCTTTGGGAGCCGGGAGTCTTAGCTACTGGACCACCATGGAAGTCCTTTGGTGGTCTCAATGAATCCTCAGTCCCATGAAATAGGTACTGTTATCATCCCCATTTTATAGATGGAAAAATTGAGGCTTAAATACCATGACCAAGGTCATGCTGCCAATAAAGCACAAACTGTGCTTCTAATTTCTAACCAGGTACCCTATCTCTGCATTGTTCCCCATTAACTGCCCCACTGACAACTCCTATTTCATCTTCCTTAACTAGTACTCAACCCACTCACAGCCAGGGCAGGACTACTTAACACCAGTGGCTGGCTGAGCCAAGCTTTCTGTCCCCACCATCATCTGGGCAGGACCAAAAACGCTGCGGGGGCAGAAGGGCAGGAGTCTGAAGGATGCTGAAGTATAGTCCCTCCCCGATCTCCCCTGCCCTGCCGTCAGCAATCAGCTGTCTTCCCTCCCCTTTGGCTCTACCTGCCCCGGCTCCAGCCCCTATTCTGGCCAGCACCAGCTCCCCCTCCTGCTCCCTCCTGGGACAGCTCCCACAGGCAGCCTCTCATAAGGGGTGCGGAGGCACCACTCCTGAGAGGTGATGGCTGGATCTGGTCCTGCTCCCCTGACACACTTCTAACTGAAGGTGGCTCCCATGATCACAAGGGCCAGCGTGGTCTGACTTCCCAGGCCCAGATCTGTGACAGGCACATCCTCTCCCGGTGGGGCCCTCTCACCTGGTGTCATAGTTGTTGGAGTTCTTATCAAACTTGTAGGTGGGTGGGAAGAGCAGGGAGCCTTCCTGGAATTCCCGCAGCAGTGGGTCGTGTCTCTTGGCGATGCCGAGCTGGAAGAAAAGGGATCGGCACTTGCCGTCGCAGTGGGGCAAGATTCAAACCTGGCGGTGCCCTCCCAGTCAGACTGCTCCTCACTGCCCCAGCCCTGTACCCCACCTCCAGGACAGCAGCTGAATGCGAACGCAAACATCGCCCCCTCACTCTCACCCCGTAGTCCCAGGGGAGGGAACCGTCTGCCACTTTCCAGTCCTTGAACCACAGGGACCAGGCTCTGAATTCTATTTCCCTAGGGGCCACTAGCAGAAGTGTATCAGAAGGGAGGCTGGAGTAGGCAGGATGTCCCAATGGGTGGTATCTCACCCTCCAGGAGGCAAGACAGGTTGGGAGTGGGAGAGACCACAGGGACATTCAGGGCTGGTGCAGGGCAGGCCAAAGCCCTTCTCGCTCCCTGACCTCACACACACCTGGTGCTGGAGCGCCTCCAGGTGGAGACCAGGCTGGCCAGACAAGCCTGGCTGCCCCGCTCCCAGCAACCAAGGCCTATTAGACTCTGCCCTGCCTGGGGTCAGGGACTTTTGAAGGCTTGGGAAAGGAGAACAGGCACTAGGGAACCTCTCCACACCTCCCGCTGACCTCCCTGCCCTTGGGCTCAGAACTCTCCTCTCTTGGGCTCAGATCTCCACTCTCAGATACCTGATCCTTCTCCCACAGGTCACTGTAGCGCTGATTTCTTATGGATTCTCGAACAAAGTGCAACCCGAAGTCCTCGATCCGAAAGTTCATGTCTCCAAACCAGACAATGAGGCTTCAGAAAGAAAGGAAGGCAGGCGGCCTGAGGGTCTGTGATGGGGTCAGAGCAGGCAGGAGGCCACAGGGGCTCTGACCGCTCACTGCAAGGCTGCCAGGGAGCAGGAGGCTCGAGGGGCGGATGAAAAGCCAGAGGCTGAGGGAGGATCAGGTGAAGACAAGGGCGGGCTCCAAAGGGCCTGTTCTCCTGGCCCCATCGGCCATTCAAGCCAAAGGGACCAGCCCTGAGGGGCAAGTGGCAAATATGGAGCAGGCTCTAGCCCTCCCTCCCTGTCCCCCAGCTGGGTACCCAGCACCAGGTACCCCACAGGGCACACCTGAGAACCAGCCCTTCCCGGGGACCTAGGAACCACAAGGTTCTTGACCTGGGGGAAGCATCCAGAGTTTCTAGGCAGGACAGAGGGGCCAGGCAAAGGGAAGGGGTCCCAGACCCCAGGCAGGCAGAGCTGGAGAGGAGAGTACACAGGGCATCAGGAAAGAGGCTGCGAGAGGGCGGGAGATGGGGGCAGACTGACTCTGGCGGGGAAGCAGTGACCGGGCAGAGCAGGCTTGCTGGGGCTGGCCTGGGGAGAGGGTCGGGCACGGTTCACAGCAGCACGCTCACTCATGGTCCAGGATGTTGGGGGTATCTTGTGCCTCAAAATTCTGCATCTCCAGGATCCGGTCAAAGTGCTCCAGCCGCTGGTCATTGTTGGCCATGTGGGGGGGCAGGTGGCAGTTGATGATGCTGACATAGTAGCCGTAAAGCTTCAGAAAGATGTTGACACCCCCTTTGTTCCCCTGGTAGGTGGGCAGGAAGTGGGGGGACACACCTCTGTTTTCCCATCCGGGGCCTGAGGGCAGATGGTCTCAGTTCCTGCGGGATCTCCCAGGGTCAGCAGACACTCACCTCCGCACAGCCCAGCTCACCTACCTGCCGTCCCAGGGACACTAGGCCCCCCAGAGGAGGGAAGGCAGCTATGCGGGGCACTGGCCTGGACAGAGTGCCAAGATTCATTTCACCCCCTCTTTTCAATTCATTCATTCCCTTTTTCAGTTGCCCAGCTCTAATGCCGCCAGCCCTCCCCCATCCAGTGAGAGAAGGCCCCCAGCTCTTGACTCAGAAAACAGCTCAGTCCTTACCCAGTACCCGAAGAGGCCGGTAGGGGTGGATTTAGTAGACAGGACCTGGATAAAGGGCAAATGCTGGTACTTGGCAAAGATCAGTAAGAGGAGCCCTTGCATGCGGACACTGGACACCTGCGGGCAGAAGGGTGACAGTCATTCATGTCCCTCCAGGGCCTGTGCTGGGCGCCCTTGAGAGCCCTGCCTGCACCACACGGATGTCCTGCCCTAGGGGTCTAGGGCATCTCAGGGCTGATGGAGTCTCAGCTGCCAAATGAGGCAATCTGGGGGCTCCGCAGGGGGTGGAGACATCCCACCATCAGGAGGGCACTGACTCTTCCACCCCAGCCCACGTATGGCCAGGTGCCCTTCTCCCTAGTGTCCTCCTCAGCTCCCACGGGTACCATGCATGGAGGGCCTCAAAGAACTTCAGAGATGCTTTATGGGACAATGGCTAAGGGCCAGATCTAGGTTCAGAAACCAGCTTGGGCTGTTAGTATTTGATGCAGGACAAGTCTATTTTCTCATCGATAAAGCAGGAATCTATCTTAAAGATGCTGGATTAACTGGTAGCTCTTGATATTAACTTTTACTTTAAGGATTCTTGAAAGTAAATGCAGAGAAGGGACATGAGCATGAGAGAGCGGGAAATACTCTGTATCTTGATTTGATGGGTGGCAGCACGGCTACATATATGTATAAAAATCCACCAGACTCTACATTTCATTTCTCCATACATTATAGCTTAGGGAAAAACAATTAAGAAAACGCTACTGAAAAATAATACATATTATGGGCAGCTGGTGTCCGTGAACGCCACGCAGAGGGGATGAGAGTGAGCACAGAGGACGCGTGTTCGCAGGTTGGGGGAAACAGCTAATTCTGGCCAACTTTTGAAAGAAAGGTCCCTGTTCTGCAGAAGGACTGAGGCACAAGGAGACTAAGGAATCAGCAGGACCACTTTGAATGGCAACGTCAAAGGCCCAGGACTGCCAGAATGCCTGCGCTCAGCTGCCGTGGAGGTGGAATGGGAATGGGCCTGTGACCCTCTCACAGCTTCAGGCTGTCTACACCCACCACCCGAGTAGCTATTTCCGGAGCATGAGGTGCAGAGGCCAAGGAGGAAATCCCCGGGTGGGGAGCATGTACTGGGGCCTTCCAGGAATTATGAAACTTGATCCCACAGGCCAGGAGCTCTGGGATGGTGGAGGAGTCAAGGGAGGGGGAACCCTGAACCCAAGACCGAGGGAGGGAGGCGTGAGCACCCCGAGCTGGACACAGGTTGCTACAAATGTGTCCCCAACTTCACTTTCCACCCCTGTCTTGGTCTCTGCCCTTCGCAAGCAAATAGGACAATGGGAGTGGGGAAGGGCTGGCTCCTGGGGGTGGGGGGCACTGACTCCCAGGGAACTGAAAAAGATTTGGGAAGAGTTTCAAGATTAATCTGATCCCACAGAGCAGGTCTGGGCCACTGAGCCCGGCCCCACAGGCTAGAGCCCACTCTGAAAGAGCAGGGAAGCGGGGGTGGGGCAGGGAGGATGGAGGTGGGGGTGGGGCAGGAAAACTTCAGATTGGGAGAAAGGGTGGGGCTATGGGGAATGGCAGGAGACTTGTAGGGGAAGTTCTAGTTGGAGGAAATGAAGGAGGAGGAGCTAAGGAAGGGACTAGAAGGAGGGAGGCTGGGAGCCTAGGAGCTGGCAAAGGGGATCAGCCCCAGGCTTCTCAACCTGTGGCCAGCAACTTCCGGCCTCAGGAACAGGCTGCAGGCAGGGCTCGCCCTTCACCTCTACTCTCTCCTCTCAGCCATGCAAAGGAGGGGCATCTGCTGTGGGTGCCTGCCAGGCCCTCAGGCTGGTCTCCCAACCTCGGGAGGCCCATGGAGAGAGTGAGCTGTGTCCCTGCCATGGGATGAGCTAATTTCCTTGGCTCAAGTCCATCCCACCGATCCCTTGCCAGTGAGCTGAGGTACAAGGAGGCCTCCAGTCTTGGGAAGGGAGTGGGTGGTGAGAGACAAGTGATTTTGCCCTCTGAGAGGGGCCAGCTCCAAGTCTGCAGGAAGAGGCCCGAGTTCAATCTGGAGGGAGCCAAGGGCTTGGGGACTGGCATCTTTTAGCCTCAGCAGCAGGATCACATCTGATGTGACCTCCTCCTGGCTCTGCCCTCCTCCAGAGGACTCACAGCTCTTGCCTCAGCGCCTCTGGGCAGATTAGGGTAATGGTGTGAATTCTGAAGCAATCCAGTCACCCAGGGAAAGGAAAAAAGGAATTCTGGTATTTCTGAGAAGCAATGCTTTTTGGAGGTATTTTTAGTGGAACTATGTTTCATCTCTCAGCTGTGCAGGGAAGACAAGTAAGATCCAGCAATCTAGAGCATTCCTGCAGATTCTCCTATGGTCTAAAGATTTCCCAAAGAATACTGGCCCTATAGACTGAGAACCCTTCTCCTCCACACGTGTCTCTTCTAACCTCTGGGTCTCTGAGGATTTGAGGTGCATGTCTGTTAAGATCAGAGGACAACCTCTGATACCAGCAGGAGTCACAGGATACCTGTCAGCCTTAGAGATCACCAGTACAATAATAAAGTACAGCAGTTAAGGACACGGGTTATTAAGTTTGAAAGATCTGGATCCAAATCTGTCATGATCTCTGAGTCTTGGTTTTATCCATATAACACCTATATTTCAGAATAATGTATATAAAGAGTTTGTTTATAATGCTGATGCTTTCAAATTGTGGTTCTGGAAAAGACTCTTGAGAGTCCCTTGGACAGCAAGG
The DNA here is from genome assembly GCF_023091745.1 of Budorcas taxicolor. Lineage (NCBI taxonomy): Eukaryota > Metazoa > Chordata > Mammalia > Artiodactyla > Bovidae > Budorcas > Budorcas taxicolor. Next base: position 22,557,808 of record NC_068928.1, read on the forward strand.
AGATCAAACCAGTCAATCCTAAAGGAAACCAACCCTGAATATTTATTGAAAGGACTGATACTGAAGCTGAAGCATCAGTACTTTGGCCACCTGATGCCAAGAGCTGACTCACTGGAAAAGACCCTGATGCTGGGAAAGATTGAAGGTGGGAACAGAATGGGGCAACAGAAGATGAGATGGTTTAATGGCATCACTGACTCAATGGACACAGGGTTGCAAAGAGTTAAAAACGACTGAGTGACTGAACAAACCACCACCACCAATAAGCACACCATAGATAGTGGCAATTATTATTGCACTCTGAGATTCCAGGCTGGGTCTCTGAGTAGAGATTGGAGGCTGGGGGTGGGGCAGGCAATCAGGTGTTACTAAGCCCTGCTGCACCTCCCCGAGGAATTCTCCCAACCTGAAAAATATCGAGGTGTTAAACTAGCCCCTGGGGTCCCAGCTCAGCTCCAGCTACTTCAGAAAGACACAAGGCAGGCAGGAGCCCCAGGGAACCAGGTTCAACTGGGGTTTGGGTCTTTAAATAAAAGGGTAATAGCATGAAAGCTGGACTGTGAGACAAAGGACTAGGGATTAGTAATAAGAGGTGAGACACATTTCCCAATTGCCCATGAACTTGCAAGTTACCTTGACGAAGCTCAGAGGGGAAAGCACGTCCATGAAGTAACTGCTCCATGGGTCTTCAAAGGCAGTGTCGGAAAGGAGGCTCATGATCCCACAGTTCAGTTCCTGCAAACTGCCCGTCCCAGATCAGAGGCCTGCCCCCTGGCCTGGAGGGCCCTGCCTCTGCTCCGACATCCAGCACTGCCCTCAGCCGACTGTCTAGCTCTGGGTTCTCCCTCCCCTGTGGCTACTGCTCGCCAGCCCCTTGCCACTGCTGACCCAGGACAACAGATGTGGCCTGGTTCTGATGCAGGCTGAAAGCTCTTGGCCTTCACACTCCAGGGTGAGGGCAAATAGGTTATAGTGGTTCCCCATGGGGACAACTTGGGACTGGCCAGGCTTACCTGACCCTGATCTCAGATACAGGGATGCGTGACGGGTCCTGTGGACACCTACCCAATGACATATATGTCCAGGTTCAGGTTCAGGTTGTTCAGCTGAAGCAGATCACTGAGGTCTGGAGGGGGTGCGGCAGAGGCCACATTCCACGTCACGACATGTATGCTGAGAAGGGAAGCCATGGAGGAAGGAGAGTGAGACCTCGTCCACGTAATAGACTGGGGGCTGCGCCTGCTAAGGGCTGGACCACAATCTGTTGTAGTCAGAATGGGAAATGTGTGTTTTTCTCATCCACTGGAGGGAACAGGGGCACTGAACTACAAGCCCTTCATCTTCAAGCCCTCTGTCCCCTGAAGCAGGAAATGCCCACCGTGGATCGGCGGCTCCGTGCAGATATACAGCTGCCACGGCTGGCAGCACCGGTGCTGCTGACACCAGGAGAGCTGTCAACGAGCGGGGCCGAAGGTTTTGGAATCAGGCAAGGGAAGGGGTGTGAATGGGGTGGACAGTGAGGACTTTATTAATTCCAATAGCCTTCATCTGTGGCTTGGTCAGAAACTTCCCACCCCCAACTCTTCAATCCATGGGGTCCCAGGACCACCAGAAAGATTCTGGAGGTTCAGTTTTCACCTTGTGAGAGGCCTGAACACAGCAAGACAGAAAATTTCAAAAATAACAGATAATGGCACCACTTTTCCTTCCTCCCTCATCCCTGGAGCACAGCCAATTCTGCCAAGCATTTCAGAGAGGCTAACAAGATTCTACGGAGAAGGCAATGGCACCCCACTTCAGTACTCTTGTCTGGAAAATCCCATGGACAGAGGAGTCTGGAAGGCTGCAGTCCATGGGGTCGCTGAGGGTCGGACACAACTGAGCGACGTCACTTTCACTTTTCACTTTCAAGCATTGGAGAAGGCAATGGCAACCCACTCCAGTGTTCTTGCCTGGAGAATCCCAGGGACGGGAGAGCCTGGTGGGCTGCCGTCTATGGCGTCGCACAGAGTCGGACACGACTGAAGCGACTCAGCAGCAGCAGCAGCAGCAACAAGATTCTAAATAACAGGTTTCCCAACATACTTCTCAAGAGTCTACCCGATTTGGGGAAAAACCATCAGTTGGATAACATCCAACTCAGCTTCACATAAACCCCAGGGAAACAACAGATCTAATCAGCAGCTCTCGATAACACTGGCTTCCTCAGAGGCTCAGGGGAAAGAGAGACTTGAAAATCTCTTCATTTGAACAGTTACAGCAGTGCTCCTGGGAAGCCCCCAGACTGCCGAGTACACAGCAGGCAGGGGCTAAAACCCCACAGAGACCAAGAAGAACCAGCAAGCTCCAGGTAAGTCCTAGGCACACCATTAGGAGGAGGATCTGTAACAGCAGAAGATTTAGAATGGGGGCGAGAAGAAAAGGGCAGGATTTCCCCAAAACATCTTTTCTCCACCAGATCCCCGTTCTTAGAGGTTCCAGTTCTAAAAAGCACAACCGGAAGAAATTCTTGGCCAGCTTAAAGCAACTTCCTACCCCTCCCTTTGAATATCAACAAAACAATAGGAAAACCACCTTCCCAGGCACTCAGCCAGAGGTTCTGCGCTTCGTTTGTTTACGATCTCCCCCTGCTGTCCAATGGAGGATTAAAAGGTAGCTCTTTTACTCCAAGGCTCCTTGTTTTCCCAAGGACCTCCAGAGCGGGGATTTTTTGTTTCCACTGTTAGGTCCCACGATTAGCAGCAAATCCTTGCATCGTGACTGGCACTAAGTTGGTGATTAGCGTTGTTAAAGAGCAAGCATGAGACCAAGCTATTATCACTTCACTAAAGGATCTTATGTAAATCTGATTGTGGACTTCAGGAGGTCATAACCGGATCAGGCAGATCCCATGATGTCTGTGCTGATCTAAAGAACAAGGTTTCTACTCTAGATCTAAGGAGAGAATGCTTTGTTATAGCTTTAACTTCAAACAGTCTAACACTGCTGCCTCCTCCAGAATCTAACTGGGACACCTGCTAGGGGCGCCGAAGTGGGAAAGAGCTTGGAGGCCTGAGTTTGGAGGAGGCGCAGGGTTTGAGCCCAGCATAGCCCTCTTAGATACTGGCCTGGGAGAATGTGAGAGGCCTCTGAACTAGAAGCAACCTATTGGTCTGGCCCCTTCTCTTCCAGTCCGGTTCTGGCCCAGACCCGCAGCACGGATTCGGTGGAGGTAGCGATCCCGCCCCGGGCAGCCGGCCTGCCCGCAGCCGCCTTCCTCACCTGAGCGTTCTGCATCTCGGCTCGGTTCGTGGGCTCATGGCCTCCATCGTCCCCACGCAGTGGCCCGGCCGGCTTGAAACTCGTCGGTCCTGGCCCGATCGGCTCTCTCTGGGAAGCAGGTGCCGGTCTGCTCACACTCTCGATTGTTTTTCTTCCGGACTCCGACCCTCCGACTCGGCTTCCGTAAGAGGCGGGGCCGGGGCGCACGGAGGACTCTGGGTGGCAGGTCCGCAGGAAGAGGCAGGACTCTCCAAGGAGCGCGAAACGGGGAAAGGCGGAGGGAGAGGGGCCTAGGGGACCGAGGACGTAAGAGAGGCGTGTCCCCGTATCAGCAGAACCCGACGCAACACTGCCCGGCCCGCGGGGCGCGGCGGCCCAGCCTCCGCCCCCGAGGCTCCCAGGCTGCCCCGCGCGAGGCTGGCCGGGAGGGACTGTCTTCCGGCGGAAGTCGACGCCACGCCCTCCCCGGCGCGTCTGTTTTCACAAGCGCCGAGTGGGGTGTCTGGGTTCTAGGGCACTGATTTCTACAGGTTCCCAACGCCCGGAGGGGCACAGGGCGATCCGGATGGGACGCAGCCAGCCACTGTACGGCCTGTAATCCACTCTTACCCCCCAGCTACAGGTAACCTCCCTCCTCTAGGCCACTGAGCGCCTCCAATCCTCCACTTCCAACGTTCAGGTGTTTTCCTCTTTCCAAACCCGTGCAGACTGTTACACCTCGGACATTTAGGGGCTTCTGGACTCAGAAAATAAGCCGTTGGTGAACGAAAAATAAGTCACTACCTCTATCTACGCCCAAACATGAAGATTATTTACTCTGCCAAAGATGATTTCCTTCAAATCACTGATGCGTTAGTCTTTTGGGGGTGCGGGGCAGGACCGCGCATGGGATTGCTTTGAAGATCTGATGAGAACCATGACTCTCCCAAGAGAAATGCACGACAATTTTACAAACAAGCTTCGTAAGGTTCAGACCCAGAAGCCAGGGTAAGAATTCCCTTAAATAAATGTTTTGCTTGGTAGGAAGGATAAAGGGAGATGTGGGGTAGGGGAGACAAAAGCAAGAAGCAAATACTACCAGTAGAACATGGCCCAAATACTTTCAGGTATGTGATGTTTGTCTAAGTAAAATGATGAGCGATTGTCTTAGTTTTCAGAAATCCACGTGCCACAATTTCTAGAGGTATCTTGGATCTTTCTAATCCTTCCCTGGTAAAATGGGGGATGTCAGCGAGAGTTTGAGGATATCTAAGTTGTAAAATGGACATGAGAACATCACCAATAAGCTGGACTCCAGACAGCTCTGTCTAGGATTTTATTAGACTGCTTTTTTCCCCCCAATATACCTGTATTGGAAGATTGAGACAAAAAGGCACAAACTCACATTAAATAAACAAGGTAATCTAATCAGGTCTACAAAGTGTATTTTGTAAAAGAAGTAGCACTAGGAACCAACCAAAATAAGTCAGGGAGTCCCAGCAGGGACTGTAAGAGAATTGGGGAAGATATACACGTGCCCACAATACTGACCCTGTCCCCTACGCCTCTCTGTGAGAAGGCCAGAGCCCAGCACCCCTCCTCCCCCCAGAGGCACCGCTGCTTCCAACTGGGCCTGCGGCCCTGGAAATCCAATGGAAGCAGCTGGTCTGAAGGGGCATGGCATATCCTCAAAGACTACCCTTGGAGCTAAGCCTTGCATCTGAAGCCCCTCTGAGTACTAGTCAGTTTGGGCAGGGTAAGAAGGGAAGGGAGGTACTTAAAAGGTATCATTGTCCAGCAGCGACACTCTCCACGGGGACAGAACAGACCAGGCTCATCCCTCCTTACGCTGACGTGGACTGGAGCCCCAGATCCAGCTGACCTCTGAAAATTCTAGTTCGGCTCACATGGATGCTGAGCTGGGGCAACTGGTGGAGGCGGGTGGAGCTAGAGAAAAGGCCCACAGAGAGCAAGCCCCGCTGCTCCCCAAGTTGGAGTGATATGTATGAATCTCAGAGAAGAACTGAAGGAAGGAGACCAACATCTGCTGACCCTCAAACCACGTAAACAATAGTCTGTTTACATTATCACTGCTTGTTTCTCCCAGGCTAACGCACATCTGGACTTCACTTTGTTGATGAATGAAGGGAAAGCTTTAAGCACAAATATAATTACACCTATTACAGAACTTGTAGGAAAACATTTACATTTTTCTCCAGTAGGAATGCCACTTCAACTTTCCCTGTCAAATACGACCAGCAGTTGGGCTGCTAATAAACCAACTGAATTGCCCCAGACCCATTACTATAGACCCCACAAGGTGTGGAGACTAAAAGGAAGGTGTGTTGGGGTATCTCGTGGTCCCAGAGGGGACTCAGTGAAGGCAGGAGCTAACCACGCTGAACCTGTCCCCCCAACCCCTTGCCCCAGGGGGGCCACAGGGAAGCAGCCGTCAGGAAGTCCCAGGCGTGACACTCCCTTATTGCACTTAGAAATCAGTAAGGCAAAACAAACTGACAAAAACCTAAGGACAGATCATCCCATTCTGCTTCTCGTTCCCCGAACAGAGATTTGGTCTCTCGTTAGCTTGAGTCACTGCACATTTGGCCAACAAACTTCACGAGGCTTGGGAGATGTCAAGTGACACCACGGCTATCTCAGATTCTCCCACCGGGAAGGCGTACTCCAGCGCTGCCAAGTCACAGGCAACTAGGAAACCCTCAGCAGCCTCTGCTCCTCTGCAGGCCTAGACTTTCACACCAGCCAACTTTGGTAGAATTCGCCACTGCGATCACTCCTGGCTCTCAATTGTCCAGGGCAGAACTCTGCGTGGGGGCAGGGCAAGCTGAGCTCTTGATCCCCAAATTCCTTTCTGGCCACTAGAGAGGAGGGGGGAACGTGTTCTGGGAAAAAGCTTTCTGCATGCTTGTTTTGTGCAGCATGAAAAGATTAAGACCCCTTGTGTCCTGACCAGCCTCAGACAGAGGACAGGAATCCAAGAAAGCACAGAGAGGAGGGGGTTATTGCTGAGTGGCAGCACCAGCCCAAAAGGGAAGAAGAGTATGGACACAGAGCTCCTGGGGATGGGGGCAGGGGCTGGGCACACTATTAGGTATACAGGGGCAGACTCAATTCTAAGGGCCACGCTGGACAGTCCCCTCCAGGTAGAGTTGACCCAGGCATATTACAGGCTCTGCAGAGATTCAGACAGAGTGGGCAACAGGAGGGCCAAGGAGCCATAGGTATTTCTAAGACGAGTGACCAGAGATGCGATGCCTGGGGCAGGGGTTATCTGTTGTTTAATTTTCAAAACAGACTGGCTGGGCCTTGGGTACTTCCATGGTGCCTAGAGCACTCTTAACAGTGGGTTCCTGGGAGCAGAGATCAGAGTTACAAAGCCACACTGATGTTCTGTGGAACTGGGGGGGAAACAAATCTATTTCTGCCTCATCCCCTCTCCCTCTCCCCCTGTAAGCACTCAAAATTGCAAAGACCTGCCCAGGAAGCCAAACACTTCAGTTTATCCCAAGGTTGAAAACAAAGTAAATCATTTAAATCACCACATCACAAAAGGTAGCTATTTTCAAAGACTAAAAATGTCACTTGGAAATAAAGGGGGTGGGGTGGGGAGGGCACACAGAAATGGGTCAAGAACACAATGGTTGGAGAGGTAGGCGCTGTAAATACAGCCGCCTACAACGCCACACATCTCAGAGGGACAGGTTCCCGCTCACACGGGCTGCATAATACCAGACGGTCTATTTGTTCACAACAGTAAAGGGCATCTAGAATTAGCTACGGTAAGGGGTCAGAGTTGCCTGAAGAATGGGCACAGAAGGCTGCGTCCGGAGATGGCCTGTCACTCGGGAGCGTGGAGCTGCTGGGCCTTCCTGTTGACCACTGTCTTGCAAAACTGGAAGAGAAAGAAAACAGAAACACTAAGCCATGGACAGGGAATTACAAAAGGAGGAAGGACGCCAGCGGAGGGTGGGGGGGGGGCGGGTGTGAGGCCAACACCCATCCTGTCCTACACTTTCATCTCCCGGAAGTTCTCCTCAAGCGGAAGTTCTCCTCAAGCGTGTGGGGCAGGAAACGCAGAGGTTTGCAGCACAGCGGCTGAGTCCCGCCCCTACCCCCGTGCTAGGCAGCCAGGTTTTATTGGATAACATTTTTTCTCAGAGCCAGATGGGGAGCAGGGCCAGCCAGGCCTTTCGTTCTGTGCCTAAGCCCCTCTGAGCTGCTGGAGTAAGAGCAAGTCTGGAGGCTCTGGGAGCTGACGGAAGGATCTTGGGAAGGGGTAACCACGTGCAACAAGGGACATCCCAACCTGGTCCTATGGCCTGGGCAGAAATACTCTCCCAGTACCTGAAAGGTGCTGCCTTCGATGGGGACAGTCTGGGATCAGAGGGTACAGAGAGGAAGGAAATGAAGCACCAGACCCAATGAGGACAACTAGGAAAAGCTGGCCAGCGAATTTTCCAAGGGCGGGGCAGGGAACGGCTCTGGTCCAGGGGGTAAAGGAGCAACCAGAAGACCAGCTTCCACTTGAAATGGCTCCCCTCACGGGAGGAAGAGTAATTAGGTGCAGATAAGCTTTGATTCTCATCCATCCGCTGCCCCCTCCCCAGCCCCACGTCCCACCACCCTGCCCGTCTCTAGTGGATTTGTATCCAATCGCATGGATCCCTGAAATGGTTTGAAAGCCATCATCTCCTTCAGTGGAAGCCCGAGAGCTCTCCGGCACCACAACCATCATTACGACTAGAGGGCAGGATGAGCAAAGAGGCGAAGACCCAGACTGATGACTGATTTTGGCGTCTGTGATGCGCTCAGTGAGAAACTTGGTACATACGGTGCAGGAGGGGGAGGAGTGGCTTTAGTCATCTGCCGTCATGCCTTTCACTGGGTCCTTTTGTCTCATCTGCAACAGAAGAAAACAGGAGAAATGGGAGGTGTCTGCTGCTGCTGGAACTCCACCACAGGTACAAATTCCTCCTTCTCCTCAAGCCTGCCAGCGGATAGTAGAGCATGTATTTTGCACACAAAGCAAATCAGAAGAATTGAATTCTGCGTACACAGGGCCAATGCCACACAGTTTACAGCTCTGTCACTGGTCCCACCGCCCATGATTTCTAGTTCTCTCCCCTGCGTCTCAGTGTTGGGGTTTAGTTCTTAGGCTCCTCTCGTTCACTCATTCAACAAATATTTATGAAGCATCTTTTTTTTGGCAAGGCACGGATCCCAGCCTGAAGATTCAGCCATGAACCAAAGCAGACCAAGTTTCTTCTCAGGGAGCTTACATTCTGGGACAAAGTAAGGGGAGGACAGAGAAACTAATCCACGTCAGATGGGGCTACAGGTTGCTGGGGTGGAGAATGGCTCTGGGGAGGTGCTCTTTTATGAGATGCCTGGGGAAGGCTCTCTGATAAGTGACGTCAGAGACCTGAAGGAAGTGAGGCAGGAAATCCTGTGGGTACTAGGGCGGCGGCAGGGAACATTTCAGGCAGAGGGAACAGCAATTCCCTTTCCTGGGCTCTGCTTAGAGGCTTCGCCTGGGACTTGCATGTTTCTAGGGCGGGTGTGTGTGTATGTGTGTGTGTGTGTGTGTGCGCAGGTTCCATCCCTGGTTGGGGAGAACCCCACATGCTGTGTGACATGGCAAAAAAAAAAAAAAAAAGGAGGCTCTGGCCAGTCTGCCCAGTCAGCCAAGTGGGCACAGGGATGGAGAGTGCAGGTAGCAGATCTCAGCTTGGCAGAAGTGCGAGGCTGCTGGAGAACAGGACAGGGTCTTCTCTGGGAGCACTGAGTGGTCCCTGTCCCCAGCACCTTTCAACAGCAGTGGACACAACTTCTTGCTGGGAACACCGTGTGGGCGATTGCTATCAAATCCTTTCCAACTTGAAAACAGGTTCTAATTGCAGGATGTCTATAATATGTCTATTATAACTTCCCATCAGACATGTCTTCACTGTCCATGAATTTTCTGCACCAGGTTCAATCTTTACTCATTCAACTTTTGAGCCCCTCAGAGCATAAGCGCTGGAATCAGACTGCCTGGATCGCATTCTGGCTTCATCACTAAATTGTGACCTTGAACAAGTTACTTCACTGCTCTCTAAGCCTCAATTTCTGTAATAATAAAAATAGAGATAATAACAGACACTACATATGTCATGGGGTTGTAGTGAAGGTTAAGATATTCAGGGAGAGTACTTAGCACAGAGGAGTGCTTGGAACACTGTACCTGTTATCAGCCCTGTTATGTCTTTGTTCTAAATAGCATGGCAAACATGCCATGTGTGTGCGTAACACTCAAGAAGCTGCACGTTTAAGCTACAGCCTCCTCAGTTGTGCTTTATTCACTAGACTTTCAGCCACATTATTCAGACTCTATCTCATCAGTAGTAGCTCTCCACTGGGAAACATCTTTGAATATACTTCCTGCCACATTTCAAACCCACAACCATTGTTTACCGTGCCCCCCCACAACTATTATAAATCATTGAGCCCACATGGAACCTGAACATGAGAAAAACATCCTCCTGGTCCTCCCCAGATGTTCCGATAGTCACTCCCTACTGATAATGATTACTGTGATTATATCTAAGCTCGTAGCTCGGTCTTTCAGGCTAGAGTTTTCTCAAAATCTTTTTCTTTCCTTGGCGGTGCTGAGCCGCTTGTGGGATCTTAGTTCCTTCACCAGGGACTGAACCCGAAGCCACAGCAGTGACAGTTCCTAGCTCCCTCTTGGAATGCCTCTTCCCTGTAGATTTTGCTCAAAACTCACTTTCCTGAATGGTAGCTTTAAATTTGTATTGCTTCTACAACTTCAGTTATCCATAGTAATTAATATATTACTTTATAAGAGCTTAACAAACTCGATTTTTCTTGAGTCAAATTTTTTAAAAGACAGAAAGTTACCCTTGTGGTGTGAGGTTGGAATTGGAAGTATTTGTGTGAACATAATAGATCAGAGAGATTTAAAATCCCTCCTCCTACAAGGTCTGGGGTCAGCAGCACCCCAAGAGTGATGACCACACCCAGGTGAACAAAGGTAACTTCACCGGGACTGGACAAGAAGGACAGTCTGTGATCCTTTGGTCTGAAATACAGACGCTGGATCTAATCATGCGGAAGCACTGGACTAACCCCAACTGAAACACCGTCTACAAGATGACTAGCCTATCACCTCCACGAATGTCAAGGTCATGGAACTCCCAGAAAACAGAGGCTGCGCCAGACTGAGACTAGAGGGTGCTCTGGTGGATGCTGTCTTATCCTTTCCTTCGTATTCTTGTCATTTTCATTAAGTTTGAAACTCAGAAAACAACAACAAAAAAGAAACTCCTTCAAAATAATTACAAACCCCCCACCCTACCCCCCAAACCAAAAATGGGAACGTCCCTGGTGGTGCAGTGACTAGGACTCCATGCAGGGGACCTGGGTTCGATCCTTGGTCAGGACGCTAGATCCCACATGCCACAACTAAAGATCTGAGTGCCCACAACTTAAGACCCAGCGCAGCCAGCCAAATAAATAAATGTGAAAGAAGACAGAAATGGGCTCATTACATATCTGCTCACTAATGACCATTCGCGTACATTTTCAATAATCAAAGAGGCTAAGATTTAGTATCATGGGAGCAAAGCTCTTTGGGTCTCAAGCAGATACCTGTAGACCCTGAGAGCTCACTGCCTGACTTGAATTTACTAACGCAAAGCCAGGTCCTGTTCTCCTATTTCTTGAAATAAAATGCAACTTCCTATCAGGAAGCACGATAGCTTCCTTTACTCTCAAAGACAAGGTCCCCCCACAGAGGGTGCACCGAAATAAAAATGCATTATTTCATTCTTATAATGAAATGTTCTACGAATGCTTATTTCCTGTTTCCTGGGGCCTAAAATGAGAGATTTTATCTAACGTTTGTAGTGTTCCTTGGATCAAGCCGTTACCGGCTATCTATGTACATACAGTCGAGGAACGTGAAAACAGAAGCTCCAGTCCTGGAGGGTTTCTTTTTAGCAGTGCTTTGCTCTAGGGAAAGAGGCCAGGGGTCGGAAGAAAGGGACTTTTATTCATCTACTTATTTTTATTTATTTATTTGGTCTTTTTTAAAAAAATATTTTTCCCATCTTTTGAAAATTGCTTTTCCTATAAGCATGAAATACACCTTTGACTTAAAGGAACTTGTAAAAGTATCAGTGTCAATTTCCTGGGTGTGATATCATACTATCATTTTGCAAGACATAGTCACTGGAAGAAACAGATCTCCTCTCTCTATTATTTCTTACCACTGCATGTGAATCTCACAATCATCTCAAAATAAAAAGTTCAGTAAATTAAGCTAGAAGGAAATCTAAAAAGGAGGGGATATATGTACAGACAGCCGATTCACTCTGCTTACAGCAGAAACGAACACAACACTGTGAAGCAATTATACTCCAACAGAAATTCAGTGAAGACTTAAGCCAGTAAAAAAAAATCACTTATGACACTGAACAGTAACCACAAACCTGTTCTGAAAGCACACAAATACAAGGCAAATGTGGAATTGTTCTTAGAACTTCTTTAGAAACCTCCTCTATAAACAGGTTCAGCCTTTTGGGGAAGAAATCTGGCAATAAGTAACAAGAATTTTAAATCCTCTAATTCTACTTGTAGGAATTTATTCTAAGTAAATAATCCTAATTATCCGAACAATGGAGTGCATAGAAATTTCTCATTATAAACAATGAAAACCTGCAAACAACATGAGGGAAAATCCAGCACAGGCGAGAGTACAGAGCAAGACGTAGCTACTGTGAGAAACGTGTATGTGAAGGAACTTTTTTCCTGGTTTGAATGCTGTTATAATGTTTAGAGAAAGGTGAGAGGACCACCCAGGCTCGTACAGGCTCGTACAGTACCATCAGACCTAAGTAAAAGTGTGTAAGAATTCTTAAAATGTTTACAGTGGTTGTTTTTAAATAGAGTACAAGTGATTCTTTTCTATTTTTTTAGTTTCCTGAAAACTGTTTAATGCTTATATATTATCTTAATATCGAAAAATTTAAATATTTATAAAGAAAATAAAGCTGCTCCCCTATTTCAAGATGCTGGTCAATGTTCCAGGTGGTCTGCTCTGGGGTCAATAGCTGCTGGGCAGGGCGGAGGGAATTAAGACTCCAAGGACAGCATCAGCCTCAAGACAGAGATCCCTCGGCCTCAGAAGAACTAGCTCTGCCCTCTGCAGGCACTACGGGAATCTCAGATACAATCTTCAGCAGCCCAGCACGTGAACCAGGCACTGAGTGTTTTAATCTGAAGACCCTTGTCTATCACAATCCCAAATGAGGAACTCTGGGATGTATTATCGTGCACTTCACTGCACAGGGATGTTTAGGTAATTGAAAGGTAACTGCTCCAGTGTTTAAGACTTAAAATCTAGAAGTAATGGTGACTCATCAGTCAAAAAGCCAGAGGATGGAGCAAGGGCCCTCTTCATCCATACTAAAGGGATGAGAAAGAGACAGGCACATTCAGACTCAAGCAAATGGAAAGGGAGATTGTCTACAGAGATGCTCAGAGACAAGCCCACCAGGTAAGCCCACAGAGCAAAGAGTGCCATGAAGCCTCTGAGCTCCATCCCAAAGTACAGAGTCCAGAAAGGATGGACAACGGAGGGATCAGAGGAGCCAAAAGAGTTAGAGAGGAAGACCCATGGGGGAAGACAATGAAAATGCTGCGGGATCTTCCATCACGTGTTCTTTGCTGTTCTTCAGCAAATGTTCTAGAGAGTCCTGTAAATAGGGAAACGAAGTTTTTTTCTGTTTTTTTTTTTTTTTTTTTTACAATTTTTAAGATGAGTCCTCTTCTCCCCATCTCATTATCTCGAGTTAATGACCAAGGCCCAGGAGGTACCTGTTCTCTGAACTAGAAGGTATCCTTAACTTCTCTGCAAAGAATACCTGTGGCACAGGTAGTCGAGAGGATGTCGTGACAGTGTGTGTCAGATGTCGACTTACCACACGTGACAGGCACGTGGGAAGACCTCATAAATGTCAGCTTCTATTAATAATAAAGTATGTTACTGTGTGGGAATTCCCTGGCAGTCCAGTGGTTAGGACTTGGTACTCTCATTGCCATGGCCCTGGGTTCAATCCCTGGACAGGGAACTAAGATCCCGTAAGCCACAAAAAAGCAACTTATTGCAAATCAACTATATACTTCAATTAAAAAATACGGATAGATAGATATGTTTATGACTGCCATGTTCATAAGACAGGGAGTTCCCCGTTACAGGAGGTGCTCAAGCACAAGCTAATGGGAAAGGGCAGAGAAGACTCAAGCACTGGCCACATAATTAGACTAAATGACCTTTAAGGTACTTTCTTCCACTTTTGAGATTATGAGTTTCTTAAGAGCAGGAGAGCAGGGAGGGGGACGGAGAGCCACTGCTCCCCCACAGGCACTCATTTCCTGACATTTTTGTTTTTAGGGCAAAGGACTAATCTCTTGATCCCTTGCTTCTCAAATCCTTGAGCCTCATCCAAGAATGGCGGGTTCACCTCCCAGAGGACAAGAGTTATGGCAGGGGTGACTGTGGCCTTATACTGACCTCTTGTAACTCACAAAACAACCCACCCACACCAGACTGCTATGCCTTGGTTTAAAGAATAACAGTCATAATTTCTATCACAAACTTGCAGTTAATCATGGCAGGCTGGACGCAGTACAAGCATTTACTGCTATTTCTCCCCCAAAGATTAGCACGATGACAGTAAAGGAATTTAAATAAAAGAAAGAAAAAAAGATGGAAAACTACAAAGACAACAAGAACAGAGGAGATAACAGCAGGTAAGAGGTGGAAACAGCATTCTGGAAGACGAAAGGAGGACGGAGGAGCGGTGACGAACTGCAGAGCAGCAGGAGCTGCAGGTGAGGAGGGCAGCCCACAGGGAGCGGACCCACTACTGCCGCAGGTTCTCCAGAAGCTTGGGAACTGGCAGCACCAGGTGCCTCTACATGGAGGGAGTGCAGCTGGGTGAGAAACGGGTGACATCTTTGCAAGTGGAAATATAGAAGAGTTTGGCTCTGGCGTGCCCTGGTGTTCCCTCCCCTGGTTCTCAGTCTGCCCCTCAGGACCTTTCCCTAGATCAGCTCCCAGAAGGCTGGCCTTGACCAGCCCCATGAAAAAAAAGGCTGGCGTGTCCTCTTGAAGCAAAATGAGCAGCCCAAGAAAAACAGACTCAGGAGCCGGAAGTGGGAAGCCCCAGTGGAACCATCTGACTACCCTTCAGTAAGCCCAGCCACTGATTCAGAACGTGGGTGAACTCCGAGAGATGGTGAGGGACAGGGAGGCCTGGCGTGCTGAAGCCCTTGGGGTCGCAAAGAGCTGGACACAACGGAGCGACTGAACAGCAATAACAACAACTGATACAGAGGGCTTCATCCACTTTTTGGAGCTTCACTCTTCACTGTGAATGGATAGCCCAGGACCCCCAGTCATCGGAGGGAAGCCCCTAAGAGGAAACACAAAGTCCAACGGGAAGAGGAGCTCAGCGGAAACGATGTTCAGGGGGAAGAGAGACCTCAAAACCAAATGCAAGAACCAAACCCCATGCTTCAGAAAAGGAAAGTGATGCCAAGACCAGAACAAGCAGTGCTTAAGAATGTCTTCAATTCAATAGAGGAGACAAAGTTGACTTCAGAAAACCTCTCCTAGAAAGCACACAAATAAGGAGACAAAACATAAGAAAATTAGAAGGTTGATTCATGATGCCCAACTTCTAACAACAACAACAAAAAATTCCAGAAAGAGAACAGAGGACAGAGGGGAGAAAATGATGAAACAGGGGACACAGAAACATTTTCCAGAACTGAAGAGATCTTCAGATTAAAGTGTCTACCAAGTGGGAGCAAAATGAATGAGAATGAACCAACCTCAACTACTGACATTGTGGCAACCAGCCCAACCACCCACCCCAGTGAGACTCAAAGACACAACTTAATGATACAGACACAAAACTAAGCTAACAACAAGGGATGTGTTTACTAACCTCCTAAGAAAACCAGAAAATTATCCACGGAAGAAATGAAAATCAGAGATGACAGGGTTCATATATATATGTATATGTATGGCTGAGTCCCTTCACTGTTCACCTGAAGTGATCACAGTATGTATTAACTGGCTGTACCCCAATACTAGAGAAGGAAATGGCAACTCACTCCAGTATTTCTGCCTGGAAAATTCCATAGACAGAAGAGGCTGGCAGGCTACAGTCTATGCAGTCGCAGAGTTGGACATGACTGAGCTAATGTATGTATACCCCAACACAGGAAGTTCAAACAAAAAAAAAAAGGACTGCAAGGGGCTACTTCCGGAGGCACAACTTTGGGGATGGGGCAGAAGAAGCCAGTGTCTTCCTCCTAAGTGTGGGATACTACCTGAGTGTCAAACCAATAAAAATACTTGTGGGGTGATGGTACTGACTGCGGCGACAGTTTCATGAATGTCTGTTTATCTGCAAACTCCTTGAGATGGGCACATTAAATAGGTGCAGCTCTCTGTATGTTAGTCAGACCTCAGTAAAGTGGCTTTTTTTAAAAATGGAAAGAGAAAAAAAAAACTCTGAAAGTAAAACTTTGATAAAAATATTTTTAGAAAGAAGAAAAATAAGAAAGGAAAGCGACATGTGAGCCAGAAGTACAGTCAGCACAAAGGTCCCATGCAGTTGCGAACAGGGTCAGACCATGTCTCCCCCAGCGGTTTTGCTTTCTTTTCCACCACGAACTATTTAAAAAATTCCAGTTCCAAGGCGGGATTTCTGCATCTGCAGTTATCTTGGACAATACAGATCATCCAAACTTTTGGCACAATTATCCACAGAATGGAGAAACAAAGACGAGGGCTGGGGACTGAAAAAGAACTCTGTGAGGACGTGTGCCTGTGAGCTGTGGACCTGAGGGAGGCAGCTCAGCAGATCCCCTGGACAGCCTGCCCAGCACCAGGAATTCGAATCCGACCCCAAGAGTTTTATACTCTTTATACCCCAAGAGTTTTTAAACATTGGCTGTTGGCCAACGTCTCCATGACCCTGGGGTATGCTGGCCGGCTTGGCAGCAACAGGCAACTGGCACTCAGACTAAAACCTCAGCGGCTCTGTCCCTGCTCCTCCATTTGGTAACTTGTTTCTTTTTTTTTTTGGTCAGGACTCAGGTGACCACAAGATTCAAGGCTTCTCTCTTGCACTGTTAGAATCGCCAGAGCTCTGGACATTAAAACCTACCGCTTCCTGAAGATCTTTAGCAGAAGCAGGACTTGTGTCCAAAATCCTGCCACTTCCCTGGAACTGCAGCTGAATGAATAACTTAAACATCTGCCTTCAACAGGAACTCACTCAGCAAACTGCTGCAACCAGTGAGTCAGCCCAGAAGTGTCATCCTGGAGGGTAGAATCCATTCCCCACGGGGCTCCCCCTCTAAGGAAGAGCTCGTGGGCCCACTTTCCATCAAGACCAGCACAGTGAGTGGGAGCACCAGTGTAGTGGGGGCAGCTTGGACCTGGGTCTGCGTCTCACCTGAGGGCCCGCTGGAGAGCCAGGCACGGCTGTGCAAAGCTCTGTCTGCCAGACACCAGGCTCCGAGCCAACCCTCCCAGGGCAAGGAGGGAGAGATGGATGGCAGTTCCTATGAAACAGAGCTTCCTGCCTTATTTTTAGCCCCGAGAGGCAGGAGGGAGACCCCGATGGCATTTAGAGGGAGGAGAAGCGGCCGAGTGACTGAGTGCTACGGCTTCTCCTCCCTTGACTGTGTCACCTGCAGGCTCTGTGACCCTGGGCCCGGCCTTGAACACTCAGCGCCTCTACCTCCTCACCTGAGTGTGGGTAACAGTGGCACCCCCTCACAGGGGTTGTGAGAACCATAGGAGATGGGCCGAGACCTGGAGAAGCCCTCCGAATGATGCCTCACACTGGTGGGTGCCTGAGTGCTATTTACTAACAGTCTCCTCAGAGGGAGTCTTGCAGGCAAGCAGCCCCAAATTCCTCAAAGGAGGCAAGAGGGGTGCTAGGTCTTCAGGCTCCCATGGAGCAGCAGGTAGCTCTCCTTCTGGGAACCATGCCAAGCCAGAAAAACAAAAAAAAGGCAGGGGCAAAGGCTCCAAACTCTAAATAGCTCCAACACTGTTAAAAAGGGGTTGTGGTGTGCATTCCACCGCTGTCCTCTGTGGGTTCCGTGCGTGCTATTCGTGGACCAGCCCAGCCTGCCTCCACCTCCCGGGGCCACCTCCGCCTCTGCAGCCCAGCACGGCTCCCCCACGCGGCTCTGGAGGGCCGTTGCGGCAACTGTGTTACTCACTTGGCGTTCAGCACAGCCCGCCATATCTGTCTCTCTGGATATGCCAAGACCTCGACTAGACTGCAAGTTCAAGAGCACAGGCTGCTTTCTTCCTTGTAGTTCCCATATCGCCTGGCATTAGACCTTACCCACAGTGGACGCTGACATGCTCCTAGAACCACAGGACGGTGCCCTCAGTGAGCTGCCCAGCACGAGAGTCTCCTAGCGGACAGCCCCGGAGTCTCCTCGGGCCTCCCACGTACCTCATCCAGCTGTCTCTTCGTCTCGTCTTCCATCCTTCGAATGTCATCCATCGTCAGGTCGACCCACTTGTCCAGCCAACAGAACAGCTGCCGGTGGAAGTTTGTAAACAGACGCCTCTCTTGCTATAAAAAGGAGGGACCCAAGTTAGAACCGGAAGGTGTGGGCCGCTGTGGCAGCCCTCTTGCCCACACCCTCCATGCCAGCACCCACACTGTACTGGGAAGGTTGGGGGAGGAGTTGTAGGTACCCCACTGGCTGATCTGGATCGGTCCTCCAATCCCTCAGGTCAGTGACCCTTGCCTCCACATTTCTGATGGGTATGGCCTCAAGTCAAGCCCCCGGGGAGAAGGTGGTGCCTAGCTTGCCCCAAGACAAGGCAAGCGCCTTGTCAGGCCAAGACAGGCAATCCATGAGCCAAGATCCCCAAACGACTGTGCCAAATTTCTTCCTTGTCTCTGGAGCCTAAAGACCAGGTTAAAACTGACCAGCAGGAGGATTCCCTGGCAGTCTAGTGGTTAGGACTCTGTGCTTCAACTGCCAAGGGCTTGGGTTCGATCCCCGGTCAGGGAACTAAGATCACGCATGCTGCGTGGCATGGCCAAAAATAAGTAAATAAAACTGGCCAGCAGCTATGAAATGTTGCTCAATTTTACCAGACTCTCACACATCAGAGAGAAGGATATAGAAACTTCTTAGGTGCCACTGGGGCAAGTTACTCAGTTTTCCTGGGTCTCCCATTTACACACGTTATTACTTTTGTCTGATACTCTCTTGCTAAAAAAAAAAAAAGGGAAAAAAAAAGCCTTAGATTTGTCTAGTTCAGTAATTCAGGGTACTGGAGAATTTGGTCCATAGAACTTTTTGCCTTTTGATGTCAAGCAAAGATCCTGAGTTTTATTTGCCATTTAATCATAACAAGCCCCCTCCTATTTCCTTCTTTTGCCTCAGTTTCCTTCCCATTTGCATGTGGCTCCTCTGGATGAACAGCGTTAATCTCTAAAAGTCTGGCGCAAGGGGAAGTGGGGGTCTGGGAAATCAGACCTAAACATCCTGATGCTGGCCAACCTAGGATACAAGCCACACAGGTTGTATGATCTTCTCTTGGGCAAAACACCCCCCACCAACACACTGGAAGGCCTCCCACCCTGGCCACTTACCTTATGTATAAAGTTTTCCACTTTGTTCTGCAGGCCCCACCACTTGAACTTGACAGTAACCAGTTTGTATGCACACATGTATGGGCAGTCTTTCTGATTTACAAGTTCTTGCTGTATTAGAAACACACCCACAGGCAGACAGGTAACTAAGAGAGCCGACCTCTGGCTCTCCCTTGCGCCCCCCCGCCCCCTCCCAGTTCCCCACCTCCAGGAGGCAGGCCCAACCACACTGGCCCCAGCAACCCCTGGTGGTAAGAGTGTGAACTGCACCTTCCAATTGGGGCCCAAGGGTCCTCGGCCTGTTTTGATAGATTTAAATTTTGCTGGGTCCTCTTCTGCCTTGTAATCCTGTCAGAAGTTGGGGGAGGGGGTGGGTCAAGAAGAGAGAAAGAGATCAGATTTTCCACCACAGTACAGTTCATACCATTCTTGATGCTTCTGGCGCAAAGAAAACATGGGAAAGTCTATAAACAAGATATAGAACTATTTACATTTGCCTCTGAGGAGAGCTCTCTGTGATTTTGTCTGCCAGGGCTTGTTTTCAGTTTTACCAGACTGTGTGAGCAGGCCTGGATTTCCACTGTTTAAGATGGGGATTTGAAACCTGGAGTGAACATCCAGAGCACCAGGGAAGGTGTTTTTAAAACACAGTTGACCCTCGAGCAACGCAGGGTAATTTTAAAAAACAGGTAATTCTAAAACAGCAGCTGGAGCTGAGAGCAACCAGCCAGTTGTTTCTGAAATCTTCCAGTCCCACCTCTCTGGCTTGTTCTGTTTTTGTTTTTAAACTGCCTTATTTTAATAAAATCATTATTGGAAATGTTTAATGTATTGACTTTATCCTCTTGTGTACTACTGTCTATCTCCCTTCACTGATTTAAATTGCAGTCAATGCTGTGTGTTAATTAACAGTAATAAAAGTTTACTCTTGGGCTGTTTCTCTGCATTAACTAATGTGGGCAAGGGAAAAACCAAACTCCTTATAGTATCTACTTATCAAAAATAACAAAGATACCCAATCACATGCATACACATACAGTGGTAAAGCATCTTCCAAAGTGAAGGAGATTATTTATTAAACCTTCCCTACCTGTGCTTCTCTCCACTCGCATGAAACCACCAGAATCGACAAAATACTCAAAGGGCCATACTCTGGGCTAGTGTTTCTGTCTGAGAAACATCTGGGGATGTTCAGTGTGAGGTATACAGATGCACACGTAGGATCTATTCACGTGGCTATATATGTTATACTTCAATGAAAAGTTTTTGTTTTTTTGTTTTTGTTTTAAATCCACTCATCTTTTGAGGATAGGAGTGGGGATATTAGGCCAAGAGGCACAAGACTGTGTATCTGGGCCACTATTTGCCTGGTGGTATCCTCAAGTCAGGATAAGGTGATTCTTAACACTCACTTAGAAAATAAAATTCTCAAGAGAGAACTTCCCTTTGACTCAAGCTGGTATGATTCCTTGGTTTCTCTGACATAAGTGACTTCTGCATCTCAGAGGCCACCCATACAGCTGAATAGTCCCTACCTTGCTAAGCACTTGGCTTCGATCTGCAATGTCTATATACACGACTTCCACATGTTTCCACGCCTCAGGCTCCAATTTATGCACCTGCAGGAACAAGGGTGACCACTCATTATGCACAGTTTAATAGCTACCACAGCCTTTACCCAGAATGGACATCTAACAGCAGCTGTTTCCATAGCCATAGTCATGAGATTCCTACCAGTACATACAAAACTATCCAAAGGAGTGGGAGGGTGAACGAATTTTAAGTGGACATACATTTGAGAACTAATGCTCTGATTTTTCAAGCTAAATATGACTGCAGCAGCCCAAGACACTCTCCAGGCTCCCCTAGCACCTTCTTTATTTCCCTATGTTCCCCTTTTGTAAAGACTGCATATTCCTCTTGTGAGGATGCTGCCTGCTTAGCCATATACTGCTTATTTTGATGCTCTTAAAAATTATTAATAACTAACTTGGAACTTCCCTGTGGGCCAGTGGTTAAGACTTTGCCTTGCAATCCAGGGAGCTAGTATCCCTCATACCTTATGGCCAAAAAACCAGAACATAAAAAACAACAGAAGCAATACTGTAACAAATTCAAGGAAGACTTCAAAAATGGTCCACATTAAAAAAAAGTAAAATATCTTAAAAAAAGATAGAAATTAACTAACTCAAAGAGGTGGTATGAGATACAAAATTCTGATACAAGTTCAAAGGGTACAAAAGGATATGATAAAAAGTAACTCTTTCTCTTGCATGTCTCTCAGTCAGCTCCCAGGCACCACCACTGTAGAGATTTTAATACAGAAGGTAGCACATATTTTACATCCTTTTTTTCCCCACTGAACAATATCTCCTGAAGACTGTTCCCTATGGGCTCTTTTTAATGGCTGCATAATAAACGGCTACATGGTTGCACAATGTTTAACAGGATCCCACTGGTGGGCTCTTATGTTGTTTTTAACCCTTGGCTACACCAAGAACGGCTCAGTCGTAAAGAATCCCCCTGACAATGCAGGAGACTTCGGTTTGATCCCTGGGCTGGGAAGAGTCCCTGGAGGACGAAATGGCAACCCACTCCAATATTCTTGCCTGGGATATCCCACGAACAGAGGAGCCTGGCAGGCTACAGTCTGTGGAGTCACAAAAGAGTTGGACATGATGTAGTGACTAAACAAACACCAAGAATGCAGTGATGAATCTCCCTGTATATTGTTATTTCACATATATGAAAACATAACTACAGTATAAATTCCTAGGTGTGGAATTGCTGGAGTAAGGGACAGGTATATTTTAAATCTGAGGAGTTACTGGCAAATTGTGCTCTACAGAGGCTGTAATTTTGATAGGCTTTTTATCAGGGGTGTGGGGGGGCATTGCACAACGTGGCTTGTGGGATCTTAGTTCCCTGACCAAGGATTGAACTCAGGCCCAGGCAGTGAAAGTGCCAAGTCCTAACCACTGGGTGGTCAGGGGATTCGCTCATTTTGATGTTATAAAACTTCAGCTCTTCTGTGCCAGGAGTTGCATTTTAGACCAATCCCAGCACTAGGTCCTTGAAAGCATCTTGGAGATCATATTTCTCAGAGTAGAGACAGAGCAATCCCATGCTGGTAGGACAGATCTAGGCACAGGCTGCGAGCTTCCTGGCCAAGAAAAAGGAGACCGCGGTGAAGACCCTTTGGCAGGGATAGAGTCTCAGCACCCTGTCCTGAGGCCTGGAGCCCTCGGGGGGCTTGGGAAGTGCTACTTACGTTCTCCAGGGTCCCAAGATCGGGCTTGTGCCAGGTTTCAATTTTAATCAGAAAGTCTTCTTTCATGTACTCGTTCTGTGGGAGGTGGAGAGGACACCTGCAGCCACTCGGCTCACAGCTGCAGAGCAGCCACCCCTCGCCACCCGCTCAGGGCAGGCAGGGACCCCAGCCTCTGCCTTGTCCTGACAGCTCACTGTACCAGGAGCCCGCAGTACGCCAGGCGCACGGCACCTCACTCAGTCCTCACCCCAGCCTGTGAGGACCCTCACCTCACATCCGAGCAAAGTGAAGTTCCAAGCGGACTTCCCAAGGCCACAGAGATAACCACAGACCTGGGCCTCAAACTCAGTTCTGTCTGACTTCAAAGTGCATGTACTTAACCCACGTATCTCTGCCATGCAGCTCATGCGCAGGGTGTGCAGGCTGGCTGGCAGCGTGGGAAGACCACGGGAAGACTTCCTGGCTGTCCAAGTGTGCTGCCCCCCTTCCCCCGCCACCAGCCAGCCTTTTGCTGAGCCCTGAAGTTCTCAGCCATTTAAGCCTTCATACCTAATTACCATCTTCTTCCCTTAGTGCTTTTTAAAACCTGGAACTACTTAAAGGAAGAACATGTTAACCCCCTACCTCCTCAGTGGGAATCAGGCTCCCCGACACGTCCTGTGTTTCCCTAGACGAGGATGCTGCAGGGAGGACAGGAGGGGGCACTGACAGAGGGGCTGGGCAAGGAGAAGAAACCAGGCTGATGTCACAGTTCTGCCTAGCGCCAGTGCTCACTGGGTCAACAGATGCCCAAATGGGAACGCCCTGATCGGGTCAGCGGCACTGGAGTTTTCTGTAAAGCCTTGAGGCCAGGCCCGGGGCGAGGAGGGGGGAGCCATGCGTCACTCTGTACATGGGAGACCTGGGGCTAGGACTCCACAGTCCTGACTACTGCAGCACCTACAAAGCCACCTGCCAAAGCAGCTTCAAGCAGGAGGGGACGGTGCCAATTAACAAGTTCCTCATCAGGACCGAAAGGATGAAGCCTCAAAAGCCCCAAACGTCACCCAGGACAAAGACAGGAATATCCAGGAGGCCCCAGCGCAGCTCCATTTTTTTTCTCCTTTCCTTATAAATCATCTACAGTCCCAATGCCCCTGAAAATACTTACTGTGATAACTGCTCCACAGCAAGGACATGGAAAGAAGAGAGAAAAAGATTAATGAAGATGAATAAAATATCCACCCCTCACCCTGGGACCATGGAAGCAAAGACTTTTCCACTCCCTGGGGCTTATGCCACGGTCACCCTCCAAATCCCAGGAAGTGCATTTGGGACCTCAAATGCACCAACCTCCGAGTTTTACTCATACACAAGTCCCCGAAGGCTAAATATGGGATTTCACTAAAGAGATGCCACTATTGGCTCCTCGGGACCATTCCCGGCTGGGCAAGGACAAGGAGCAGCCCTGATGAGCTGAAGCACTGAGACCCACGGCTCTGCTGTCAGACCATTCCCTGCTGTCCCCCTCCTCCTGCCCGCCCCCTGCTTCCAGGGATACAGGGCAGGGCCCTGTAGGCCAGGCACTGTCTATCTGCCCTCTGCATCCTTCCTGTCACGGTAACCAAACCTCTCACCCGCCACACTCCTGCTCATTGTAATGAGACCCCCTCGGAAAGCACCATTCAATTATTTATCAGAGAAAATGACGGCAGCTCTAATGTCACTGGGGAACGGACTTGCTCTCCTCCTGACCGCAGCTCAGATCATTCTGTACTCTGAATTTAGGAGTTGGTGCAATTTCGGACAGATGCCACCACTGCCCCCTCTGACGGCACACGGGGCTAATAGTCAAGCTCCCTGACTCCAAAACTGAAACTAAGGTTACCTCTGAGACTGAGATGAGGACAGGTTGAAATATAAGGGATAAGATCCACCTCCTATGGAAACAACCCAAGAATAACCAACAAGGACCAGGTGTATAGCACAGGGAAAGTTACTCAATATTCTGCAATAACACGGGAAAAGAATCAGAACAAGAAGGAGTATCTGTAGATGTATAACAGAATCATTATGCTGTACATATACCTGAAACCTGTACATAACACAGCACTGTAAACCAGCTACACTCCAGTAAAATCAATAAGGGGGAAACTGTTTAAAAAGGAAAAAGAGAAAGAAAAAGAAACAACCCAAGAGACGATCCCAGTAACCTCCCTGAATCCAACGGAAGTTACTTGGAAGAAAGCAACAGATCAAGATGATAACTAAACAGCTTATTGAAATAACTGCCCTGTTATTCGTTTTAAAAAAAGGAAATGATGGGTGTAATATCCATCAAGGGTGAGTCCAAAGAGGCCAGCTTGGCAGCAGTTCTCTGGCGCTGTACGAGGCCTATCTAGCAGCCCCACCCTGTGTGTCAGGTTGGCCTGGTCTGATGACACACATCACCAGGGTTCTCCAACAAACCACCCGATTCTGAGTCTATGCTCCCCGAGCAGCCTTCTCCTCGTCTGGCCTCTGCCGGGCTGGAATGTGCTGATCAATAGACATGAGGGTCTGATCACTTAAGCAAGTGGATGATGTTCTCCACTACATGCTGGAATTTGGTTTCCCAAGTAGATGAGCCCACAAGGAAAGAAAGTCCTACTTGGCAAACAGGAATATCTGGTTTCATTAGTCATTTTGTATTTCAGTATAACTTAATATTTTGGCATTTTGGGGAGGGCAGGGGTGGGGGATGTCTTCGGATATCAGCTCTTTCTAGGATCCTGAGAAGCAGATCCACTCAGTTCTGACAAATTGTGAATGTATAAGGGTGATGACCCCCCTTAATGGCCTTTCATGCTAACGTGGGGGAACAGACAATCCTCCCTAATCTTTTCCATCCTCCCTGCTTCCAAACACCTCTGCACTCAGACAGCTCTCTTTTCTTCAAACTGCAACCCTAGGTAGTCTGGAAGAGCCTCAGGAAACCCTCTGCAGTTGGAAAACAGGGCTCTCCAATGAGACCAGTAAGGTCCTTCCCATGCTTCCAAGGCAAGGGGCATAGGTTCAACCCCAAGACAGGGAACTAAGATCCCACATGCTCTGTGGTGTAGCAAAACAAAACAAAACAAAACAGAAATTCTCCCAAAACTATGGCTTTATTGAGACTGTATTCAGACAGGGTTAAGGCTGGAGGGAGAGGCAGGAGGAGAAACATTCATTTCCCTCTCCCTACTTTCCTTCCTTTTCTCACGGAGCGCTTCATGAATTTGCGTGTCACTTGCACAGGGGTCATGCTAAACTCAGAATCATTCCGGTTTCAGTCGCTGTGCTGCTGAAAGCAAGTGTCTCTTCCTGCTATCATTCACAGGCCCCGGCCCATCTTACCCTCTCCTCAGGTCCCAACTCATGAGCATCGGGGGATAAGACATAGAGAGAAATAAGGGTAAGAGGACAGAAAGAGCTGAGAACAAGCAGAATATTGCAAATCCATCTTCCTTCTACTCAGAACAAGGTCAGAACCTTCCAAAAGGCATGTGGAATCTCGCTCCATGCTCCGTTATCCCTCTTGCTCCAAACTCTGATCTGCTTAGGCCAGCCTAAGAGTTCTGAACTAATAATCTTTCTCCCACCAGTCCCCAGCAGGAACTGGACACAGCCTTCCTTGTTCAGAGCTCTTTTTAAAAGACCCATGTCTAACTGAACAGATCTAAGATTCAAGCCACTCACAGTGCATGATGGTGGGTTCTGAATGTAAAGTCAGCACCCACTGAAGAAGCCAACCTCCCCTCCCTCACTCCCTGCCTCTCCTCTCCGTGGGGTATTTAGAAATTGGTTTTCTTCTTTTGGCCACGGATCAGAACAAGATGCTAATGAACATAAGGCGTCTAGAAAAATGCGCCTGTCAGCCGTAGCTCACTCTCCCCAGAACTACAGAGGACAGCAGCGGCTCAGCGGGCACAAGCTGTGAACCCAGAACCCCGCCCCAGGCACGCAGCAGTCCACACTGCCCACTTGCCTCCTTTATGCCAAGCTGGCCAAGGTTCTTATGACGCACGCTCAATGCAACTCTCTGAGACATCAGGAAAATTCACCCTTGGCCCCAGGCCAGACGCACGCAGCCATGGTGCACACTATGTGTCTTTTAGGAAAGTGTGCGTGTGCCTCTTTTCCAAGAATTGAACAGCTTCCTGTCTGATGCTTAGGGAACTGCGATGTTTGCGTTTTCAGCTATAGCAATAAAACTCTAAGCATTACACATGCCAGGCCCCACCAATGACTGAGCATCTCCTGATACAAGGTTCTTGAATGAACAATGACCAGAGAGCAATGACCCTGTCTCTAGACGGCAGTCATTCCCTCAACAGGATGAGGACCACACACATTTTCCTCATCAGATACAATCTAGGGAGTGCTGGGTCCCCACAAATGAGATAGATAAGTGTCATAGTACATGTAAGCAGGGGCTGGCAGGAGGACCCCACAACCAGACTGTCTTCACCAACAAATGCAGACTGGCTGAAGGGAAATCCTCATAACTCACAGTCAAGTTCCAGGGACCTCAAGGGAACCCCCACCTAGGATATGCATCAGTAACAGCATGGGCTATCCAAGAGGTCTACTTCAAAACAACCCTTATGACTTAGGAATTCTGAAAAGGGAATCCCAGAATGTCCAGAAAACCCAGAGACGAGACTAGTGAAGATTAAGAGGAGCCTTCCGCTCCCACTCCCACCTTCAACTATAGCACATGCTGGTCGAGGGGAAGGTGCTGACTCATGGCTCTTAACAGTGATCTCCCGCTTGCTGGGCCTCCTCTCCTCAAATCTGGTGTGCGGATGGCAGGTGTTACATAACATACTTGGGGGGGTAGCTGTTTCTGAATCCTTTGTCATCACACATTGGGCTAATTTTAACACTTCTCCAATAATATCAGGGTTTTCCTTGCTACGTTTTCTGGTGTATAAGCCTATTCCTTCCCCCAGGCAAGAAGGTAACCCTAACAGGCTCTTTTCTATAACTGCCCCTCTCTTTTTTTAAAAAAAAAAAAAACAAATCTTTTGGCCACACGGCATGCAGGATCTTACTTCCTACGATCAGGGATTGAGCCCATGACCCTCACAGTGGAAGCACACAGTGTTAACTGCCGGACCACCAGGGACATCCTGGACGGCCTCTCTCAATAGCCCCTGAACCTCACTGCTGCTTTCAAGCCAAACATGAATACATACCATTAAGACTGGAAATTTCAGCATCTAACAATAAGGGAGGGGTGTAAAAAGACCCTAACATGTTCAAACAATGGAATTCTGTGCAACCATTAACCAATTTTTAAAAATAGACTATAGGTAGTGACAGAAAATAGGTTTTCCATCTACTGAGTAAAAACAGGCAAGTTGATAATTAGTAAAATTTGACCCAAAATTTGTCTGGAAAACATGTCTGGAGGCTTTATACACACACACACACACACACACACTCACACGTATATAAAAGCATTTTAAAAAGGATTAGAAACAAAGACACTAAAATGCTAACAGTGCCTAGGAAATGGAAGGACACGGGTGATTACTTCTGTTCGTATGTCTTCTCCGAAACCCACCCAGAGGACATTACTTTTGCAATGAGTAAAAACAATCAAAATCATCATACCATCCCCAAATAGGAGGGACTAGTTCCGTGCCACCTTGGGCCGAGGCTACTTGGTGGTTCCCACCCAGCTGGCTGCCAAATTGCGCTAGACAACACTGCCACTCACCACCAGCCTGTAGAGAGACCCCAAGTTCATCCTTCCACTGGCTTAGTCTGGAAAATGAAGATGGGAGACAAAACCCCAATTCACTGCCACCCAAGGCCTATGTGACCACAGCCTGAACCCACGGCGGGTCTGCACTCACCGGTTCTGCAGTAAGGGTAGGCATTCCACGCTTTCTCATGTATATTCAGGGCTCCCTCTGGGGCCAACATTCGAACAAACGTGGGCACTTTGCTGTAGTGAGAACAGGGTTATGAAGAGAAACGGGGGAGAGAGTTAAAGATGGTGGGCTTCTGTGGCACACCCTCCAGGCCACAGTTCCAGTCTCTTCACTGGGGAGTTGACACTCAAGTTCTCACGAGACCAGCAGGTTACTCCGGCTGCATGCGAAGAGCCAGCGGTCAGAGCCCGACACCCCAGCTCCGCCGGCTACCAACATGCACCTGCAACCTGCCCCACGGCCTGCCAGGAATAGCACGGCAGAGGCGGCCCTGGGCTACCTGCCGCGGCTCAGTCCCCACGCTGTCGTTACACACCCTTCCAGAGCTCCCTGGGCCCAGGGCACGACACTACACCCTGCAAGGAGGACATGCCTCTGAGACTGGACCAGAATGACTGGCTGACTGACTTGGAATAGGGGATCCAAGATGATCTGATATGCTGGGGTCATTTCTAGGTGGCCAGGAGGGCCCCAGGGCCACCTGCCTTTCAGGACAAAATAATTTCTTCTATTCAATTCTTATCTCAGGTTACAGAACAGCAGGTATATAAAGTATGAGCACTTTGTATTTTTATTTTTTTTAAGGTAGTATATTCCTCTGCCTTAGTGTTATTAGTTTTTTTAAATAGTTATTTATTTGGCTGCATCAAGTCTTAGTCATGGCACGTGGGATCTAGCTTCCTGACCAGGGACTGAACCTGGGCCCCCTGCATTGGAAGTGTGGAGTCTTAGTCACTGGTCCACCAGGGAAATCCTCTACTTTAGTTTTTAACTGGTCATCTATGCCGTTTAGCAGGTGCCAATGACCTCATCAGCTTTGGTGCCTGAGGCCTAAGAAAAATGAGCTACCCCCAGGAGAGAGCAAACTTCGAATACAAGTGAGCGGCCCACTGAGACCCACTCACTCACAGCCATACTCAGGCGTCTGTGTGTGCCAGGCACCGGCTACACGCACAAATCACACAGCCGGGGCCGCTGTCCTCAGGGAGCTTCCGTTCCAGTGCGGAGTGGAACTAATCAGGCAGAGCACTGCGAGAACACATGAATGGGGAGGTTCCCCAGGGAGAGGGAGGTTTACGTGAGAACACAGAGTCGCGAGTGGGTAGGGCTGAGCTAGACAAGAGCACGGGGGTGGGATGGGAAAAGCTGGGGGGAAGAGAGAGAAGTTCAGAGTAACTGGCATAAGGCATGTGGTGCGGAACACAGGAGAACGAGCAGAGGCTGAGTCACAGAAGATCTTGCATCTGCCCCACAGAGGACGGACTCTGTCCCGGGGCAAAGGGCCATCTATAGCTTTAAAGCTGGGGAACAACAGATCTGGACAGAATCCTAGGAGCAGTGCGTAGAAGTGGGAAGTGACCAGGCAAGGGACTGGAAGGAAAGAGAAACACTGGGCATAACCGAGGACATGGACCCAAAAGGACTTGATGTGATATGATGAAGAAGAGCGTGTGGTGAACCCGTGGTTTTTGACTGGGAAAACTAACAGCTGACAGGAGGGCTTTGGTCCTCATGAGGAGAGGCAGCCACGGCGTACAGCACTGTTGGTTTGGTTTTAGTTTTCTTTTACAGCAGTTGGGTGTCTTGGGGTTAAGAGCGGTGGTAGGGAGGTAATTCCCTGGCGGTGAAGTGGTTAGGACGTGGGCTTTCATTGTTGTGGACCCGGGTTCAATCCCTGGTTGGGGGACTAACTCTCCACAAGCTGCATGTGGCCTAGCCAATAAAAAGACTAGTGGTAGGCAGGTTCAAAGCTTCTACCCTCTCCATAAGGAAGAGGGAGAGTCAGGGCCTACCCTCTACATGTAGACCTTCTTTGACTGAGTCTTGAGGAACTAACCGGCCTCCGCTACCAGCCTCACTATCTCTTTTCAAAGTTCTCATTAAAAAATGTTGGGCTGGCCAAAAAGTTTTGTTGGGTTTTTCTGCAGCATCTTATGGAAAAACCCAAATGAACTTTTTGGCCAACCCAATACAAATGCACTACAAGGAAGGTTTGTCCTGAGCCTGACTCTCATTAATGGCTCAGAAAGAATGGGTTGGCAGTCAGCTCAAAGGTCAAAGGGGAGGCGTAGAGGGAAAAGAGCACAATGGAGAGGAAATAGGATCTGGTGAGATTTTTTCCCCCACTTCAGCTCTCCACGCTCTGGCACTCACAGAACCGTGGACCACCCCCCAGGCTGGCGCTTCTACATCCCTAGAGCAGACTTCAATTAGCAATTTTACCAAATGAAAATGGAACTGCTTTGTTCAGTTGAATTGACTAGAGACTGAGGTTCAGGTCTATGTTGCACAGCAATGCAAATGTACTTAATGCCACTTAACTTAAAAATGGTAAAAACAGTGAATTTTGTGTTGTGTACATCTTCCCACAACTGTAAAAAGAAATTGAAGGCTTATTTTTCCCAGTAGTGGGTTGTTTCTAAAACAAGCTTGATTCAACATCCACTTGAGCTGGTCCAAGTTTACTATGACTTTCAATGTTCTTTTGGGCCAGTTCACAATTTACTGAAAAATTACTGTCTTGGTTAGGGATTCAGCAATTGTGTGATTTGCAATGGATTCTGGTACCCAAATCAGTTTGTGCAATACTTTTAAATACTTAACAGCTTTAAGGTAAAGAGAGGTACCAAAATTTCTCCAGGACCCGATTTCATAACATCAGAATTTAAAATACTATCTGAAGCCACAATTCTACTTTTAGGCACAATTTATTATACACACTAAACTTATCAAAGGATCTGTGCAGAAGGAGTTTTAGTGGAGGACTGCCTGTGAACATGTGGAAATAACAGTAAATGTATTTCAAGACTGGCAAAACCACTGCCAGCACGTCTGTTCGTAGACTGCATGTGCTTTAATAGAGGCCAAATATGCTGACAGTGAAACGCTGACAGTGAAACAGCTATGATAAGAAAGAAGAGATCCCATCTCTATCAGATAACATAACAATAAAGGAAATGAACACCCACTTACTTACTTACACACACACACACACACACACACACACACACACACTCTCTTTGTACCCACAGACAATGAAAGGGCCCACAAGAAGATAAGCACTATCCCTTCTGGGGACCAGGAGCCTGGTGGGGCCAGTAATACTTTAAAAACAAACAGCCCTTAAAAGAGCAAAGAAGAACCACCTCTACCCACTGTCACAGGTGAAGCAACTTGAGTAACCGGCCAACACTAGGAACACCCACAATGAGCCACCGTCTACACTCCGACAGCAGGCCCCACCCTGACTCTGCTGCAGGGCACCTACCTCTGTAAGTGGTAGATCTTGTGCGTGTATTGGCCTTTCTCGCCATCCTTCTCATAGGGCTCGTTCACCAGGACCTCCACGCCTTCACCACCACCCGTTTCATTTTTGCTGGCCTCAGCCACAGAATATAGCTGCCCTACTTGATACTGAAGGAACAGAGAGGGGAGTTACTGCCAACGCAGAATCTTCTTGAGGGCTGCACAGTCCTGTTGCCGGGAGCTGTCCAGGAGATGGCTCTGGGATCCCTGAATCCGGAAGCTCATCCCGCAGTTCCTAACATGGCCTGGCCCAAATCCCCCCCAGAGCCACTGACAACACTGCTCTGTGGCCCTTCTTTAGCCGTCAGAGGTATCTAATTTCGTCCTTCCCTTTTTCACATCCTCCTTCAAGGTTTAAGGAGGTAGGTGAATATACTTCATTTCACACCAGTATCCAGAAAACAGATTATAGAATCCAAGGTAGTTTTTGCTCCATCCCTGACTCTGGTCCCAGATCCCCAAACAAGATCGGGCTGGTTGCTAGAAGTCTCTTTATCCCATCCCCCTTAACAGACGTGACTGTCTGTAAACAAACGCACCCAATGCTCCATGAAATCCACAACCCCTGCTGTCACACGGGCTCATCTTTTTGCTTCTGCTCCAGCATTGGGCCCCTCCTCCCCTGCCAACACCTCAGGGAGAGGTCTTGCAGACAACCAAATCTCCTGATGCTTTCCTGATTCCTGGTGGGGCTGAAGCAAGTGCCCTGCTTCTCGTATTCCATAGCACAGATTCCTATCCCATGGTGCTGGCCAGATGCACCCTCTAAGCTGGCACATATTAGGTGGCCAAAGCCTAGTTTCCCTTTATTTGGGTCACATGCCACCCTATCAAGTCACCAGTCAAGACTGCTGGCCTCCTCCGATCCCCTCAGGACAACACGGTATGAGGGCCAATGACCTGGGCAGTGCCCAGGCCTGGCTCTTCTGTTTAGAGAGGAAAACAAGGTGAGAAGAGAATAGACAGCAGCTGCTAAAGCAGGAAGTTACACCAGACCAAAGGATGCCTCTTCCCTGTCATGGCCAATGCCACGAGCCACAGCAGTTTAGGGAGTATGAGGAAAAGAGAAAAAGGTTCTTGATTACAGCTGGGGGGAGACATGGGGATCGAGGTTTCCCTCACCCCTCCACACTCCCTCCCCAAGCTCCTGGTCTTTCTCTCCTTGAGATTGAAGCAGAAAAGCTGTGTCTCTGGGCAGCCACCGTGGGAGCTACTGCCTGCAGCAGCGAGGAGCAGTGCGGCTTCCCCCGCTCCGCCTCAGCCTTGGAAGGCCGCTCTAGCCGGCAGCCTCCCGAGCTCTGCAGGGACGTTTCTGGGCAAAACCTGCAAGGTGAAGCAGCACTCCAGGACACACTGTTCACCGCGAGGCTGGAAGAACCCACCTTCCAAAGCAAAGACATAGTACAGGTGCCAAGGAAAGACCCAAGTTAACCGGCAAGGCTCAGTAGATCCCGTGAAGAGGCATGTCTTGGTGAGAGCCAGTCACCTTGACCTTGCTACTCCAGAGTTACACCAGGGCTGCCTCAGTGCCCCTGGGAACCCCAAGCTGTCCCGGTGCCTTCCCAAGTCCAACTCCTAACAGAGGCATCCATAAAAACCCCTAGCAAGTGGGTCAAGGTTTGGCTGAGCCAGGGGATCCTAATCAGTAGCAGTGAGTCTGTTTCAGAGTCATGAGAACATCTAACCACTGACTCAGCAATCCTGAAGGGCAGGCCGGGGAAAGGGCCCGGTGGAGGGGACTGGGTTGCCGGCCGGTGGTGTTGCCTGGGGAGGGGCCCGCACATTGACTAATCCCCTTCCTTTGGTTCCTCTTCAGCTGCAGGAATCAGAGGGCAGGCTCTAAGAGGATCAGTGTGCTGGGCTGGCATCTTTCCCTTTTAATCTCTCTTGATATTCTGATCCTTTAATCCCAATGAGACATGTGAAGGCGGTTTTGTTAATCCAAAGGGGTGAGCAAGACTGGCCTCCACAAGCCATCAGAGAGGGACACTTTTCATGTCAGAGGGTTCCCTGTGGCACCGGGGCTCCGCACCCTACAAAAACGGAAAGCAGCCAGACTCTGATGGGATAGAGGTGGGGGCTCGGGGTCAGAACATTAAATCAGATAAAGAGCCTTGGGGAGACCAAGACTGCAGCCTCCTCTGGCCCAGAACAATGCTCCCTGCCCTGGAGAGCTGCTCCTTTGCTCCCAGGAACTAAGGAAAACAGAGGCCCCACCACGCTGGCAATCTGGAAGTGGGAGCCCAGGAAGATGCGGTGGGTGGGCCTGAAACATGTCATGAAAGACAGCGCCGCTGTTGGTCCCACCCCCACGGCCCTGCCAAGCCAGGTACCAAAGGGGCCTGGTGCCGTGCATCTCTGGAAAGGAGAAGTAAAACAGCCCTATCCACAGGAGGGGGAAAAGGCGGGCTGGACTGAGTAAGAAACTGCTGGCGGACACTGCGCGTTAAAGGGCCAGGGCTCTCTGGCTCTGCTGCGGAACATCTAGAAACCCTGCCCAGTTAGGCCAAAGGCTCTGGCCAGCCACAGCCAGTTTCACCCCAAACATTGACTCAAGCCGTCAGGATGGTCATGAAGACAGGGTCTTCTCTCTTCTCTTCCCCTTCCCAACTGATGAAGCTCCAAGGGCCTCCAACTGGGAAGTGAATCCAACTGCCATGTGACACTGGGCTGTTTCCAGTCAGGATGGGTTATCGATAAAGACTCTGAGAAGGCTGGTCATTACTTATTTCTTCTAGGGCTTCCCCACCCAAGATTTTCTGATCTTCTGGAACTAAGGTTCAGCCAGCCAAAGAACAGCTCCTGCTTCTCCCGACACAGGCCAAGCACCGCTTCCTCATTGGTGGTTTCTGGCTGGGAACGAGTTGACCATCATCAGGCTTACAGATGAATCCTAACCTGTGCTTACTTCCCAAGCTTCTGCTTTCAGGCTTGGTTCACCCCACCTCACCACTTCCTCAAGCTCCAAAAAAACAAAACAAACAAACAAGCCATGGCAAACTGAAAACCAGCAACTGCAGACATTCTCAAGGTGTCTTCCCTTTTCCCGCCCTTCGTGGCCCCACCATGAGCAGTCGGCCCAGAGCTGCCCCGGACAGTGCCGGACCTCCTGCATCTGCCGCCTCGCTCAGACACTTCCACTTGTCATTAAAGTCGAGAAACTCCCTGGAAGAAAAGATCCGTTTCACCCCTGAATGCCACTTTGAGGTGCTCCTGAATTCCCAGGGGACATTTGCCTCACTGGGATAATGGGACCTTGCTGTACAGCAGAGACAGAGTCACCAGACCCCCAAAAGCAGAGTTTCAGGGCAAGTGACATGCTGGGCCTTCTTGCCTGGTTTCCTGGTTTGGAAAATCATCACTTGCTATTTTTCATAAAGAGAACATGGATCCCAGAAGAGATAGGTTAGCAGGGACTGCCCCCCACCCCCAAAGCCAACAGCTATCAGCCCAGGTACGTGATTCCCAGGCCCCCACTACATCTCAGGGATCACAGCATACACCCAGCCATACCCTCGCCCAGCCTCTCAAGTCTCATTTCTCTTATCTTCCTCTCCCGGAACTCCCCTGTCGTGTCCGAGGTCCACCCCTGAGCCCTCCCCCAGGTCTCTACAGCATCTCAGTGGGTGAGATGCAGCCCACCCCGGGGGGCCGATGCCTGCCCACCCTCCCTCTCATCTCAAGTGTGCCATGGGCTCTCTTGGCCCGGTCTCATCTTGCAGAGGACCATGTCATATGTGGAACCAGGTGGAAGTGCTCACGGGAGCTGACACTGCAGCAAAGAGCGGCTGCGGGCAGCCCCGTGGCTGAGCAGCTTCACCCTAAGTTCAGCTCAGCTGGAAGCTGGGGGCTCTGGCAGTTCCGAAGGGATCAAAGAACAAGGCTGAGCTGGGAGAGGAGCGCGAAGGAACTTCAGAGGACGGGCGGGACAAGGGAGGCTCCAGGGCAGTGTTCTGCTGTTCCGGAGGCCGACTCTGAGTCAGCTCGGCCTATGAACCTTCGTGAGGTCAATCCTGCCAGATCGCCATTCACGGGGATGTCGGGCCCAAGAACCATAAAAGGACAGAGGCCAAGCCAAGCCCATTTGTCATTCTCTGCCCTCCGTAAAAGGAGGGTTCTGGCCTTGGCCTTCCTAGCAGTCACCTAAGTGTGGCGAGGAAGGGCCTCGGAGATTTCAGCCCTGCTGGTCTGCTGCACAACCAGAGAGGGCTAGGCACGCCTCCCTGTCAAGTCACGGAGGTCTCAGAAATGCACGTCCTTAATCTCCTCAGTAACATGTCCCCAGACGGGCAGAGTTCCAGCAGGTGGGGGGTGGGGGCTGGTTTTGTGTCTATCCACAGTTATCTTGCCTGCCAACAGCTCGAGGCAGGTCACACACAGTTGGTCAGATACATTAAGTGCCTTCCTGCAACTGAATATCGCACCAGGAAAATTCACACTGAGTACCGACTATCCATGCTAGGACAAACACGAAAACCATGCGGAGATACTAGCGTGGGCTGCCTGGAGCCCAGCTGAGCTGAGGGTCACAAGCAAGTGTCTCCAACTCTGGGTAAAAAGAGGAAAAAGGACTTACCTCCTCTACAGACACAGGTAGGATGACTCGACTGCAAGAGAAGGGAAACAGAGGGTCAGCCTGGGGCTCTGAAAGCATCGTCCTGGAACAGCACTGAATGTGTTGCTGCCTGTGACGCTGCACTCACTCTTAGAACCCCAGCAGAGAACGGCCTCCTGAGTGCTTCAGGCAGGACCCTTGGTCCCTTCTGGCACCCCATTCAGAGCCCTGCGATTCAGCACACACCCATCCCCTCACCAGGTACTTCCTAGGCCCCTGGCTCATGTTTGGATCTGTCTTCTCCTCCCTCTCCCCGACAAATACCTTCCCAAACAAGACTTGCTGATGAGTCTCCCTCTCTCTGTTAACACAGGAGTGTAACACAAGAGGACCCATTCCTGTACACTCCGAAGCCAAGACGGGGATTCAGGCCCAAACAAGCAGGCCCTGGAGACTGACATCTCTGGGGACCCCACCTCCCAAAAGCAGCCCTCAACATGAAAAGTCAGGCAGGGGCCAAGTTCCTTGGAGCATTAATCACCCTAAGAGCACGTGCCAACCATCTCAGGGCCAGCTATTACATGCCACTACCACAAAGCCACCAAGAGACGACACCTAACTCGTGTTCTGACCTCCAGAAGCTGTCCAAAGGCACCCAACCCATCAGTTTCTTTTCCTTCTTCTCCATTTCCATGGCGACCGATTTTGCTGGGGGAACCGCCAGTCAGTCACCTGACGGAGAAGCCATGACCAGCAAAGCCCCAGACCGGTCAGAACTCCACACACACGGAGAAATGCGAGGGCCAGGGCCCTGCTCAGGGTGGCTTGCATTTGTAACGCAGAGCAGTGGCCAGCCCCCAGCTCAGAGCCCTGGGGTCTGAGAGTTGAGACAAAAACGCTTGGCTGTATTCCTACCAATCAAGCCAGCTCCCAAGCTCAGATTCTCTATTCCCAGACCCTAGCTGGGAGCCCCTGGAGCCTCCTGCATCTTGCGTGCTCCACTCTCCTTCCTGGGCCAGTCGGGACCCTTGCTCCAGGCTGGTAAATAGCCTGCTCACTATTCTCTAGTCCCGCAAAGGTCCTCAGACAGCAAGAGGCACCCGGAGGGGTCTGAGAAAAACACCTCAGTCAAGGCAAGGCACGGAGCAGGAAAGTAGCAGGAAAAATAACATGGGTTCCAAGTCTTTACTGCCGGCTAACTCTCCTCCTCTAGGATGACTCAAATAATGTAAACCCTGCAGGTTTTTGGAAGCTGCCCCTAACGCTCTCCTCCCATCAGGGAGAGCTGACAGCGCAGAGAAATACTTCCAAAGTGGAGGCCACAATTTTTGCACCCTCAGAAGAAACTTCCTAGAAAACAATACACCTTTTATCTTCAAGAACAATGGTAAAAAAAAAAAAAATCACATCCAAGAATTTGCAGAAATCAAATCAAGGAGAATTCTGCGAGAGGAAGTGTTGGGCAACCTTCAGACCCTGGGTGGGCACTGAATCTCCACCCGAAAGAGACTTGCATCAGTCAGTTCCTGACAGGATGCTCTAACGCTGTGACAGGACAGCAGCACACCCAGATGCTGCTCCCTGGCTCCCTGGAAGCAAAACCACTTTAGCAGCAATAGGGTGCAACTGCAAAGGATGGGGCCACTGAGGCTGTGTGGGGCTGGGACTGGAGCCTCGCTCACTTCAGTGTGACCTTCACTCGGAGTCTCTCCAGAGCTGCAGCGCTGCAGCCACAGCCAAGCGTCTCCGATGCCCCCCTCTGGGCACCCTCCACCCAGGGATGTGCGAGCGCGCGCGCGCACGCACACACACACACACACACACACACACGCGCGCCCGAACACACTCAGGGCACAAGTTGAGCAGGAAGGAAATGCAGATGCCAAGCAGGCTCTGCATCCCTGGCACCTTGGACCTTTCCCTGGCGGGCTTCAAGGGGAGGAGAACAAAGACTGGGAGGGGAGGCTCTCTCTTCAAAACTCGCTCAGATCTCTTCTGAAGGTTCCTTCCCTTCCCTGCCTGACCATTTGCACAAAAACTACAGGTTTCTACAGATGCTAGGATTCAACTGGGAATAGACAAAAGAATCAGGACAGTGTGAAAAGTCTGTCATCTGGACAGTTCAGATTAAAATTCAAAGTGCACCCGACCCTCCTCTTGCTGGCTTCCCAAGCAAGATTCTTCCTTCTCACCACACAAAACTGCACTCTGGCTGAATCAGCATCAGATTAGATGTCAAGTAACAGAGTGGAGGGACTTCGAAATAAAGTTCTTCAGATGAGGTGTCAAGCTGCGATGACACCTGGGTCTCTTCCCTTTGCTATCCAAAACTCCACACTATGTCCTAAACGTCCTAAACACCTCCAAGGAGCAGGCCAGCTAGAACGGGGCAAAGTCCTTTCACTGACAAAATGGAAACAGCTCTCAGCACACCTGCCTGGCTACCAAGTGAGGTCCACCAGTTGCTCTCTACCCCGACATCCCCACTTCCGGACACCTCCCACTTCCTGACTTCGTGGGCTTCTGGCTCAATGCTGTCCACTTGTCCTCCCCTCCAGGAAGTATGGTTTCCCTGAAAGTTCTACACGTGTACATCCAATCTCCCCTCTTCCCCCATCCCCCTGTCCCCAGTCTCTCCTCTTGGAAGAAGGGAAAAAGAAAAGTCATAAGATGTTTACTTGGAACCATGAGCTTCTGGAACAGATCACCTCATATTTGAAAGATGTAGCAATCCAGACACCCCGACCTGTCATCCAGTCCCCTGGATTTCACAAGCAAGCCCATCTCCCTGCAACTCCTACCAGAAGGCACTCATGCCCCCCACCCTACCCACCCTCACTACTCAGAAACTCCGTCACTCTTCACTGGTTTTCCTCAGTCAATGGCTTGATGACAAACACCAATTCGTCACAGCAATTTCCCCATCTCTTTGTACCAAGACTAAGAACCCTCCAGAGACAGGCTGTCCCTGCCTGCCCCCCACCCCTCCCCAATTCTAACAACATGTACATTTACTCACAATCATACTTTTTCCAAACTGTCTTCCTCCCTAACACCCTGGCCCTCTCCATCATCATAATCCTCTCACTTTAGCCCCTGCCCAATATTTTCTGAATTCCTCACCCTAGTGTCCCTAAGTCCCAAGCAATCATCCTTTTTCCTTGAATATGAAGACACATGTCACACGGCCAGTCCCCTGCTATCTCCTCATACCCTTCCCCTGTCACTCAGCCTGGCCGGGACTCCCTAGTCCATTTCCTGTGTCTGCTTAACACAGTCCTTGCCCTGATGCCTAAGGCAACACTCCTCACACCCCAGGTGGCCCTCCACACTCCACCCATCATCTCAACTCCATTCCAGAAGCTGTCTTACCTGATCTCCCAGTGCCCCTTGGCAGTATTCCGGACCAAACCCCCCTCCCCAACCCCGGCCCTGTCTGCCCTTGTCTAACTGTTCCTGGGCCACTCGGACAAGTCCTCCCTCTCCCGGGGGTCCTCTCTGCCACTCCTGCAGCTCTGGCTGGCCCCTTCCTCCCTCAGCCTCCACTCCAGGGCCACCCCACGTCTCATCCAGCGCTCTCGCTTCCTCCTCATGCCCTGTCCCGCTCTCACTGTCCCCTTGACCTCATCCCAGGCCTGCCTGGCCCTCTTTGTCCCCTCAGCCTCTCCTCAGGCCTACTCGGTCCTCGCTGCCCCTTGGGCCCCACCTCAGGTGCTGTATGCCTCCCTCTCTACCCCCGTTCGGCCCACCTCCGGCCCTGTCCGGCCCTGGCTGTCCCCTCAGCTCCTGCTGGGCCGCCCAATAACCCATCCAGCGCTCTCCATGCCGTCGGGCCCCGTCCGGCCGCAGCATCCCCTCCGCCAGGCCATCAACCTCCCTGGTGGTCATCCTCGACTCTCCCTCCCTCCTCGCTTCCGCACGGCCGGCTGGACACTCACTACTCCTTGAGCAGCACCATGTCGCTTCGCGACTCGGCGGCTGCCTGCTGCCCGTCCAGCCGCCCGCCCGCTTCCTGACGGCCGCTCTCCCCGTGGCCCGGCCCGGCCCGGCTGCCTGTGCGCCTTCGTCGTGCTCTGCTCTGTCCCCACCGCTCTTGCTGCGGTCGCCG
The DNA here is from genome assembly GCF_023091745.1 of Budorcas taxicolor. Lineage (NCBI taxonomy): Eukaryota > Metazoa > Chordata > Mammalia > Artiodactyla > Bovidae > Budorcas > Budorcas taxicolor. The sequence continues at coordinate 22,597,967 of NC_068928.1, forward strand.
CGCCGGCTCCTGCCGCCCCGGCCTCGCCGCCTCCCGCGCCGCTGCCGACGCCGCCCGGAGCTCCGGTTCCGCAGCGCCGCGCGGGGGCGGGGCGTCTCTGCGGCAACCAGAGCGTCACGCGCCGCGCTGCGCGCTGACCTCAGCGCGGAGGCGGAGCCTTCTCGGGCCCGCCCCCTCCCGTCCTTAAGTGGGCCGCCGAGGCGGCCTGCGCGTCCCGGGTGGGACCGCGCGTAAGCAAGACCCGAGCAGTAGGCGGCGCCGACACCCAGGTGTCCCGCAGGGTCCTAGGGTGACTGTTCATCTGCAGGCGGAACAGATGCCACTGTGCGGTTGGGCCTGACCTGTGGTGTGGTTTGAGATCTAGGAAAGGTTGTATTACAAAATGTTAATAATGGCCAAGTTTATGTGCACGTAAGAGCTTGACTCCTCACGACAGCTGTATATCAGAAATGTATTATTACTGCCCCCATTGACAGATGAAGGGGCGGCAGAGGTCAAGAGACTAGCTCAAGAGAAACAGAAAAGAAAGAGAGAGACACTTGCTCAAGTCCAAAGCTAGCATGTGATGGAGCCGAGGTTTTTACCCTGCAGTCAGTAGTCTGATATCTTTTATCCAAAGAGTTGTTTGCTGAGGGTCTGCTGTGCATCAAAATCTGTGCTTTTGTTGAGTAAGCAAGTGAAATGAAAGTGTTCGTTTCATTTCAGTAGTGTCCGACTCTGCAGTCCTATGACTGTAGCCCACCAGGCTCCTCTGTCCATGGTATTCTCCAGTCAAGAATACTGGAGAGTGGGTTGCCATTTCATTTTCCAGGGGATCTTCCCCTCCCAGGGATTAAACCCAGATCTCCTGAATTGCAGGGCAAATTCTTTACCATCTGAACCAACAGGGAAGCTTGAGTGAGCAAGGCAGATATCTTCTTGCCCTTAGGGAACTCAAGATCACCTGGGGGTGGCAGGTAGGTGGATAGAGGGGCAGCCAGGCAGTTAGGATGAAAAGGACTGTGAGAGGTGAAATACAGGTCTGGTGGGGTCCACTAGAGAGGTGTAGTCAGCAAAGGCATTCTAGAGAAAGAAGAGGAAGAAGTTCTAAGCTGAACTCTGCGGGGGCTGAGATGGGAAGAGGGATGGGGCAGAGGTGATGCAATGGCTGGGGGCCAGAGGGCCAGCATGTACTTCAGGGGAACTGAAAGAAGTGACTGCTGCATAAAGTTTGAGGGCTGAGGAGCTATAGTGTGGTGGGGCAGGCAGAGTATGCAGTTCCTGGGGGTGCTAAGGTGTTTGGAGTCCATCCTCAGGGCATGGGCAGGCATCTGTGGGCTTTAACCAGGTCTATAAGCAGGTCTGGCGTTTGACAGCTGGGAGAAAAAGAGCACTCAGGGAACCGGAGATGACACAAGGAGAACCTGCGTGAGGAGGCCTCTGCAAAAGTCCAGGTAGAGTTGGACTAAGACAATGATGGTGAAGGGGGAGGAAAGAAAGACAGAGATGGATTCAGAAGCCACTCAGGAGGTAAAATCAGCAATACTCTGTTGACTAATTAGCTAGGAGGGTGACAGGGAAAAAGGAGGGATGAAAACTTCTTGGGTTTCTGGCCTGGGAATCTGGGTGGATGGCATTGCCTTCAGGAAAAGAGAACAAAGGCAGATTTGCAGATAGGAAGACAATGGCTGAAACGGAGCAGGACCCTATGGGGCCCTCCTAGGAACAGATCCTTTTCTGTGTCTCCCGTTCACTGTTTGTAAGAGACAGGTGTTACGCAGCCTTGCACACCTTTCCTCGAGTTCCAAAGGGCAGATTCAAATAGTTGCTAATCCAAGAAGGGAGGGAATGCAGAAACAAAGGTGAAGCAGTAAAACAATATCTTTGAGTTCTTCTGTTGGAACTAAGGCCCCCACCCAGGTGGAGGATGGTAACTCCAGGCTGAGCACAAGATTCCTGGAATACCAACCTGTTAGCTCATCACCAATCAATTAGAAGAAAATTATTTAATAATTGCCATGTGCTGGCTCTCTCCACGAAGCAAGTAACCTGGAGATTGCAGTCTAGTTGAGAAGACTACATCTACTCATTCACTCCGTAAAATATTGATTGAACTCTTTGCCCTCTCCTGGGCCTTTTTCTAGGCACTCAGGACACAGGAGTGACCAAGAAAAACAAAACCCTTCTGAAACAGGAGGGAAGTGGGCAGGACACAAGCTTTAAAGGAATGACACAGCGCATGATGAAAACTGGTTAGAACCAACCAGGTCCAAGATGGCAGAAGACTGGACTTCTGGTGGACCTTGAACCTCCTTGTATGCTCATTATAATACATTACGCACTCAGTCATGTTTGACTGTTTGCAACCCCATATAGACTGTAGCTCGCCAGACTCCTCTGTCCATGGGATTCTCCAGGCAGGAATACTGGAATGGGTTGCCATTCCCTTCTCCAGGGTATCTTCCCAACCCAGGAATTGAACCCGGGCCTTCTGCTTTGTGGGCACCAGGGAACCCGTCTGAGCCACCAGGGAAGCCCTTTGTAATTAATGGCGCACCCACCAGTACATAGACAGCTCCAAGGCTGACCATCAAAGACCAAAAAGTGGGCAGTTGCCCAATTCCCGGAAATCTCCCCCAAACAGTTGGAATAATCCTCCTCCTCATTAGCCTATTAAATTACCCAGCCCATAAAAACTACCAGGTGATACTTCAGGAGCTCTCACCTTCTGAGATGACCCACTCTCTGTTTGTGGAGTGTGTTTCTCTCGAAATACATCACTTCTCTTTCATTCTCAGTTGTGTCTGGTCTCCATTACTGTGTGCAGGCTTTTCTCTGGTTGTGGCTGGTGGGGGCTGTGCTTCCTTGCAGTGCGTGGGCTTCATATTGTGGTGGCTCTTGCTGCGGCGGAGTACAGGCTCCACGCTCCAGGGCTTCAGTGGTGGCAGCACAGGGGCTCAGCAGTTGTGGTGCATGGGCCGCTGCGCCACGGCATGTGGAATCTTCCTGGGCCAGGAATTGAGCCTGTGATCCCTACAATGGCAGGTGGATTCTTGACCACTGTGCCGCTAGGGAAATCCAATAAATCCACTTCTTACCTATCATTTTGTCTCTCACTGAATTCTTTCTGCGTCAAGACATCAAGAACCTGAGCTTCATTAAGTCCTCAAACCAGGTGGTGTTGTTTAGTCGTGTCCAACTCTTTTGTGACCCCATGGACTGTACTCCACCAGCCTCCTCTGTCCATGGGATTTTCCAGGCAAAAATACTGCAGTGGGTTGCTAATTCCTTCTCCAAGGGACCTTCCCAACCCATGAATCGAACCCATGTCTCCTGCACTGCAGGCAGATTCTTTACCCCTGAGCCACCAGGGAAGCCTGAGACCTATGTGATCTCAATTAAAAGACTGTGGGTTTAAGTCCCAGTCTCAGTTCTTACTGAGTTTGAGTCTCAGCATGTGGGCTCAGGTCCCAAATATGAGTTGTACAGTTTCACTTGCCTTGTTAGATGGGGTAAGACAGAATATAAACAAATGCAGAAACAACTTCCAGTAGAGCTCTCACCTTCTGTTACGAAGATGCTGAACAAGGTGACTGTGGGCAGTGAAGGTGGCATTAGATGTGTGGTCAGGGAAGACTCTTAGAAGAAGCCATGTTTTGGGACTTCCCTGACAGTCCAGTGGTTAGGACTGAGTGCTTTCACTGCTGGGGTTCACACTCAATCCCTGGCTGGGGAACTAAGATCCCGTAAGCCACGCTTTGCCACAAAAGAAAAAAAAAATTTAGAAAGAAGAGATCATGTTTAGACAGAAACCTGAATCAGAGTTGAGGTGAGGGAGTCTGGAGGGCCCTGCAGGGCAGTGAGGGAAACATAAAGCAACGCAACCATTAAATTACCCTAGAAACACCTTTCATGTGGAGGAACTCACAGAGAGGAGGCCTCGCACTTGCCGAAAACTGCATGGAGTGATGGAGGTAGCTGGCCATGAAGGTGACCGTGCGAGACACAAAGAACAGTACTGGAAAGGGTCCGAGGAGAGGCCTCCTAGGCTGGAGAGGTGAAGGAAGTGTCGGGGACAAGGTGGCGATGGATATTTGGCTAGAAGAGGGGAGTGTCATCTTTGTAGGGAAAGGAACACGTGCAAAGGGGCAAAGGGGCACAGAATCTGGGGAGTGGGAGGCCAGGGTAGAGCCTTCAGTCGGAGCGTAAGTGGTTCGTTTGATAGACACACGCACAGCCAGGACAGAACGTGGGGACCTGAGAGACAAGTTAGAGAACAGACCTTAAGGAATCCTCATTCCTCATCACTCAGGATCAACTTGGAGAAGGAAATGGCAACCCACTCCAGCATTCTTGCCTAGAGAATCCTGTGGACGGAGGAGCCTGGTGGGCTGGTGTCCACAGGGTTGCATAGGCCCGGACACGACTGAAGCGACTTAGCATGCATGCATGCATGCATGCATTGGAGAAGGAAATGGCAACCCACTTCAGTATTCTTGCCTGGAGAAACTCAGGGACAGAAGAGCCTGGTGGACTGCCGTCTATAGGGTTGCATAGAGTCGGACACGACTGAAGCGACTTAGCAGCAGCAGCAGCAGCAGAATCAACTGCTGGCCAGATTTTTACCACACCTGCTTCATTTCTTTTCTGAAACATCATGTCATCTCTGCCCTCCATATTCCCATGTGCATTCTAGAAATAGGGATATTTTCTTCTGAATCCACAATGCCATGATCATACTGAACAAAACTGGTCATTTCTTGATATCATCTCTTACCCAATTCATATTCAAACGTCCCTAATCATCTAAAAAATATTATTTTAGAGTTTATTTTAAATACATTTGGTATCTGAACAATGTCTGCCTTTTTTTCCCTCCACATTCTATTTTCAGGTGTTCTGTTTCTTATATCTCTTCCTCTAGCAAGCTTTACTTCAGGTGTACATAACAGTTAGGCCTTGGAATTTCCCTGGTGGTCCAGTGGCTAAGACTCTGCGCTCCCAACACCTGGTCAGAGAACTAGATCCCATATGCAACAACTAAAAGAAAAGATCCTACATGCCCACGTGGTGCAACTAAGACCTAGTGTAGCCAAATGAAAAAAAAAAAAGAGAGAGAAACCTTACATGCAGGGCCCACAGCACTCTCCAGGGTGCCTCACTGTGAGCCAGCGATCCCACTGTGGAAATGAACCCCTGGTGCCTGATGCCCTGGAGTTCCAATCCTACCACTTCCTACCTGTGTGACCTTGTGCAAGTTGCTTAACCTCTCTGGGCCTCAGCTCCTTCATTTGTAAAATGGAGACAATGGTAGTGGCCGCCTTGTGGACTTGCTGGATATCGGTAGATGAGGCAATGTGCATAAAGCAATTTCATGCAGGGCGTGGCACATTTCTGTATGACCATTCTGGAGGAAGAGGGGCCTGTGAGGAAGGACCCCTCAAGGCTACGTGTATATGCTCCCGGCTGAGCCGGCAAGAAGAACATGAATCTCTGGTATCACAGCAATCTTTCTGTCTCACGTATCTCTCTGTATCTCTCTTCCTCTATCTGTACCCATCTTTTATCCATCTCTCTAGCTGCCCCTCTCTCCTTCTGTCTCTCCTCTCCATCTCTGTTGACCTCTCTTTATCTCACATCTAGAAGTTTCTCTGCATCTGTCTCTCCCTTTCTCTTTTTGTTCTCTCTGTGCCCCTTCTGTCTCTCTCTTTCTGTTCCTCTGTAACTCTCCATCAGTGCTCTGTCTCTTTAATCTCTCTTGCTGTCTCCTCTCTGTGTTTCTCTTTGCCTCTTCCTGTCTCAAGTCCCTGCTCAGCTCCCTCTGTCTCTCTTCATCCCTGCCATCTCGGTCTTTGTTCCTGAGCTCTGCATAGTGATCCGCTCTCTCTTGGATGCCCCCCCCATCTCCTTTGCATTGTTGGTGTCTGCTCACAGTCCTGGCCCCCCGTGTGGATGCTCCTGGCTGGCTGGCCCTTCTTGCCGCCTCGGTCGCAGCCACACCTGTAACCCATCTCTGGGTATCTCGGGGAGACTGTGTTTCACTGTTTCCATCCTCAGCTCGGTCCCTTCCTGCCTGCTGAAAGCATACTCTTCTCCCAGCCTTGGTCTCAGCCAGTTTCAGCCTCCTTTTGGTTTATTTCTCTCTCGCTCACTTTTTTTTAAAACAATTTTATTCGTTTGTTTATTTTTGGCTGTGCATGGGCTTTTCTTTAGTCGTGGTGAGCGGGGGCTACTCTCTAGTTTCGGTGTGCAGGCTTCTCGTCGTGGCTTCTCTCGTAGAGCGCAGGCTGTAGGGTGCACGGGCTTCAGTAGTTGCGTATGGGCTCAGTAGTTGTATTTCCCCAGCTCTAGAGCGCAGACTCAATAGCATGTGGGATCTTCCCAGATCAGGGGTTGAACCCTTGTCTCCTGTACTGGCAGCCAGATTCTTTACCACTGAGCCACCAGGGAAGCCCTCTCTCTCTTTTTTAAACTTCATCCTCCAGTATTTATTGAGCATCTGTTCCATGCCCGGCACCATTCAAGACTCTAGAGGTTATCGTGGCAAAGCAGTATCCATGCTAGCTCTCAGGGGGCATTTGTGATATTGGGGAGACAGACAGATAGGAGAGCAGACAAAGCATGGCCTTGCCCCCCTGAGCAGAGGAGCGCATAGGCCAGGCTGGGCCTGTGAGTTTGGCTGGCTGTGCCCTGGGCTGGGCCTGACGATTCCTTGTCCCTAAACAGGGCCTGAGGGTCACTCTAGAAGCTGCACTAGAGGGTTTAACCACTTGCTCACTGAACAGCATTCATGATGCCCCAGGCTAGGGAGACACAGGTAGAAAGAGAAAGTCCCAGCCCACGTGGGGCACAGTCCAGACAAACAGTATCAGTGGGAGGGAGGGAACAGGGGCGCCCCGGACTTGACCTTCTCCCTCCCTCCCCGCCTCCAGCAGAGTTTGGCCTGCACACGGTGAAAAGCCATTTGAGCAGCCGTGATCTTTAAAGTAAGTTTCTTTGAGCCAACATCTGAAAATGGGGATGTTTTATATAAAACTCAGAATTCCCAGCTTCCCTTGTAAAAATCAGGAGATCGGGCAACAGTGGGCTCGTTCCCACAGGGCCTTGAAGGGTTAGAGCTGCGTCAAGGCTGGCTGTGGCCTCCAGGTCCCTGTGGTGCCCCCAAGTCGTCTTGTGTCCCTGGCAGAGGTCACTGTCCAGCAGCCCTTACGTCATCTTGCTGGGGTTCTACTTATACTAGGAAACTAGTTCTCCACTGTGTCTGCATCAAGAGCAGGAAAACGGTCACAGCGCAGGGATGTGGCGAAGCGTGGCTTTTGAGCTTGCAATCCTGATGAGTAGAAGCCCTCATGAACCTCCATTTACCATCTCTGCCCTGTGTGCCACGCAGGGGTCCTACCCCATCCCCAGCTGTCTCCCGAGGCCACCTACCTCCCTGCCTGGGGCCTCAATGCCCTCCACCCTAGAAGGTTGGGAACCAAGCTTCAGACAACCAGGCTGTCCTCTCTCCCTTCCCTGGCAGTGAGGGTCTCCCTGGGGCTTCTCTGAGGAAGCCCAGTGGCTCTTCTTTCTTGCTGCCTCTGCCCAGGGCCCAGCTTCATGGGAAACCCACAGGAGGAGCAGGTGTGCCCATGACTGCTGACTCAGGACAAAAGCCAAGGGTCAAGGATGAGCACCTGCCTTAGAACTGGAATTCCCAGCTGCCTTGGGCTCCCCCCACCACCCAGAGGTCCCCTCCTCGGTCCCTCCCCCAGCTCTGGGGTCAGGGAGCACATTTCAGACAGGTGATGGGCAAGAGACAAGTAGCAAGTGAATGTGTGACTCAGAGAGAAAGAGACACAGGGGCCAAGGAGGAAGCAGTTCTTAGCCACTCTCAGCAGACATTTATTGAGTGCTTACTGTGTGCCAGGAAGTAAGCCAGGTGCTAGAAACAGCAAAGGGCCAGGAAGAGTCAGGGTCAGCTGCTGAGCTGTCAGTGACAACACATTGACCCTGGTTGACACGGGAACAGATTAACCCTTCAGGTACCACTCTGAGGGCCTGGGCTGGGTCCTTGGACAGAGCCTGGGCCTTTCCACCCACCAAGAGAGATTCAGCGAGGCGTGACCCTCTCTCTTTGTCCAAGGAGAGGTAAGCTCCCACACCCTCCTCTAAATACATTCACACCCGATGTGCCTGGAATTATACCCCAGACTTCAACACACACATGCACACACACGCACACAGAGGCACACTGAGCAGTTTTACAAGGAGGTGGCATGACGGTGTTGTCCACGTGCTGTGTTCTGAGTCACCCACCTCAACATAAAACTGTCAAGAGTGCCTGAACATCTCCCATTTAGAGATTATCTTGAGAAACTTTTTGGCCATGTCTCTCACCAAAACGTGAAAGACGTCAAAGTGAACAGGGGGACAACTTCTTAAGGCTTTTGCTGAGAGAGGGTAGTCCTGAGAGGGGGAGGGATCAGAAGAAATGGACTTCACTTCCTTTACTTGGCCACAAGTCCCAGGCAGAGCTGCCTGAGGTCTGTCCTGTTACATGGGCGGCGGAGGGTGGGTGCGGATGATCCTTATCCCCCGTGCTGTCTGCCCCGCTCCAGGGTCATAAAATTAATGCTGTCACTGGCTAAGTGCCTACTGAGTGCCAGGTACAATAACATACAACTGCTTGATGTCCACGTCCACTGAGTCTCCCAGGGCGGGGGTAACACTTCCATTTTACAGATGAGAAACTGAGGCTCAAGACTTGTCTATGGTCACAAGATAAATAGGCATGGTGGGGCCTCTAACCTCTGCCCTTCCCTCATCGCCTCCTCAGCACAGGTAGATAGAGTCTCACTCTGGGAAAGGTTGAGCAGCCGGAGGCCCTAGCTCGGTCTTGGATCTGCTTGGGAGGCTGAGAAGGGCTGACTCCAGGGCTGGAAGCACTGCCTGCAGAGGCCAAGGGCACAAATGGGAGAGGTCTGCCCGGCGGCGGGCCACCCGCGTGGAGGACGCTGCGCCTCCTCCCTGATGTGCATCCTCACCCCAGGGTTTGGGGCGAGGCAGGGCCTGGTTGGGGGGACAGGTTCCCAGAGCCAGCCTGCTCACCCTGACCCCACTCCCATCCCAGGTGGGCCCCACAGCCTGTGGAAAACCCACCTCCTCACTTTCAGGGTCCTGGGCTCCTAATCCTAACCCCACAGTTAAGATGCCTTCCTGCCCCAGAACTCACGAGAATCCATTGTATTACCCCTCAAGGGGAGGGAAGCTGTGGATTAAACAGCCCCAGAAGCCTGCCTCTGTTAAGAAGACTTCTCAGATCTCAGAGACGGGAGCCTCTTGCCATAGCAGGCCCACAGCCTGACCCTTCCGGATCACCTGGCCCTGGTGCATCTCTGTTTTCATTCACACAGATGGACATGCAAATGCCTTCGCCGCCCGCACCCCTGAGGACTTTCCTGGTGGTCCAGTGGTCCCCGTGCACGGGGTTTGGTTCAGTTCCTGGTAGGGGAACTAGGGTCCCGCGTGCTGCGTGGGGGGCCAAAAGATAAAACAGAAACAGCTCCCTTGCAGAAGGAAATGGCAACCCACTCCGGTATTCTTGCCTGGGAAATCCCAGGGACGGAGGAGCCCGGTGGGCTACCGTCCGTGGGGTCGCATAGAGTCGGACACGACTGAGCGACTAAACAACAACATGGATTCGTCAGTTTCTACTGTGTGAGTACTGTAAGAAGCTGAAAAATGAAAGCATTATCATGATATAAGAAAAAACAAAGCTCCACCGGCCTGACTGAACGTTCGCACAGTTGTCTGGGATGGTGCTGCACATGAATTCCCAACACTGGCCACCTCCCCGCCTTCAGCGTGCTTGGGGCCTAGGGCCATGGGAGGCCCTCATGCTTCACAGCCCAGGGCCAGAACAAGGCAGGCTGGAGTTCTTTTCACCAGGCTGACACTGAGTACAAGAGGGAATAGGAGATGGAGCAAAACAGAAAGGAACCCACAACCGCAACCCCACCTGTGGGCTTTACAAGGGTGGGAACCTTCCTGATGACAGGCCCAGGCAGCGAGAGCCGCAGGCAGAGGCCAGGAGGCTTTGGAGGAAGCCAGCCACGACTGAAGCGACTTAGCAGCAGCAGCAGCCACAAAGTCCAGGGAGACAGAGAGGAGGGGGCTCCTGGGAACACTCCTGAGGCTGGCGTGACCCTGCTTCTTGCTCCAGTTGAACGCCCTGGACCGGGCACCACTGCCTGCTCCTTCCTTCCCACCAGGAACCTGGAGAACCAGGGGGATGATGGAGGGCCCAGGCCAGTGATGACCACTGCCTTTGACCGGCCCACGGTCCCTTCCCCATCCCAGGGCACTCCTCTCATGGCTGGGGGTGACTAGGGGCTTCCTCCCCCAAGTTACCATCAGCCTCTAGGGCCAAGATGACTCTACTACGACGTACAGCTCACCCCACCCTCTGAGGAAGCTCTTGGCTCCAAGAGGAGACGTCGCCTGTGTCTGTTTCCCTTCCTCAGGCTGTTTCGTCTTGATCTTAAGGCCTGGAGGCCCTCAGGCTGCCGCTCCGAATGAACTATCCTGATCTAGAGGGCCGTGGCTGCTCCTGTGATTAGGATCATATGCAAGTCCTTGGCTTTAACCATGAGCAAGTTACTCCACCTGTGCAGGCCTCAGTTTTCCCAGCTGTAGAATAGGGAAGGGAGTATATCAACTCTGGGCTTCTTAGCATGCCTCAGTGATGGTAATGGGAAAATATGTAACCTATCAATCCTGCAGTCAGAGTAAAATGACTGGCAAGGGAGTGGGGGGTGGGTGTGTGGCACATGTGGCACCCAAACTGCCTGGTACCCTGCTCTCATTTTCGCATCCCTAAGCCCCATACACTGTTGGCTCTGGACTATTTTCCACCCTGAACTCTGGTTTCTCAATGCCTGCTCCTTTCCACAGTGATAGAGAGAGGCGAAGCTCCCACTTCGGCTGGGCTGGGGGCTGCTGGGCACAACACAGGCTGTGTCCGTATAGCCTCAATACACTTCCCAGTGGGAAGGGCCCTTGCTAATCAGCACTGCCCCAAACTGCACTCCATTGTCAGTGGGTTTCAAATGTTGGGGGGTGGGGTGGGGTGCACAGCTGCACCAGAATCACCTGGTGGAGCTTAGCAAAGAATAGACTTTAGTTTCCCTCTAGGTCAGAGGCAAGACCCATGGGCTATGTTATTAACAACCACCCTGAAAGCTCCTGCTGCAGGTCGTAACTGGGCCACACCCGGTGGGGGTGGCTGGGATTGTTAAAACCATTCCCCAGCTGCCCACCACACCCCTTTGGAGAGCACAGCCCACCAGCACTGAGCTAACTTGACCTTGTCCAGCATTTCCCAAATCTGACTACAAAACTTTTTAAAAATTATGTATTTGGCTGCACTGGGTTCTTAGTTGTGACATGTGGGATCTAGTTCCCGGAGCAGGGATTGAACCCAGGTCCCCTGCATTGGGAGTACAGAGTCTTAGCCAATGGACCACCAGGGAAGTCCCAAAACTTTAAAAATTAAAAAAACCTTAACATCGCCCAGAACTAGCATTTTTAGGAATGCTTTGGGAGAAATGTTCATCTCACGCTCTCTCCTTTGAAAAAAAAAATTGTTTAAAACAAATACCTGCTTTTGCGTATTTGAGTCACCACCCATTCCTCCCGCCACATCCTGCCCCTGCTGCCTTAGAGGCTGCGGCTTGTCTGGGGTTACCCTGCGTCCTGAACCCAGGAGGAACCCTCGGTGTGGCTGACTGGTGACAGGAAGCCTGAGCAGGGATGAAAGGGGGTCAGGATTAGCCTGTCTGGCTGGGATAAGCAGCAGAGGAGGGTATGACCACACTTCTAAGGTGTCTGCACAGGCCTGATGTGTTAGGGCTGGGGCAGGGGCGGAAGGTCTTTTCCTGCCCCACTGCCCCTCCCAAGACGGCAATCACACCCAGAGAGAGACGGTACCCAGAGTCAGCAGCTGGGGACAACTGGGGCTTGTCAGTGGCAGAAAACTTTGTCCTGCCTTTTCTTCTCAAGCTCAAAACAGGCACATGGAGTCATGAATTGATATGCTAGAAGGGGGCATCCCTTACCAGTAGGGAAATGGATTTATTGCTTTATAAAAAGAAGTCTGATAAAACTTAAAACAAATAACCTAAAAATCCACCCACCCCTCTCAGAACTCCCAGGAAGCCTCAGACACATTTCTGAGCGCAGTCAAGGTGGGTGGGTTGGTAAGCCAGGCCCGCCTGGCAGAGGAAAGGTGGCCTCGCCCGCGTAAACAGCTCCAGGGCTCCTGGGAGAGTCTGCCAGCAGGGGGCGCTGTGGCCCCGCAGCCTGGAACAAGCTTGGCCCTGAACAGGGCTGGCGCCAAGGCGCTGGGCTTGCTGGGGCCTGGCCAGCTGGGGGCAGCTCTGGGAGGACAAGTGTAGACACCCAGAGCACACAACCTGCCACCACCCCCACACACATCTCTCATACACAGCACATGCACACACAGCCCACACATCCACACCCCCTAGGCCTCTCACAAATTCACCTCCCCACCCAGGCCTGGACCTCCAGGACTGTCAGCTGCAGCCTCACTTCCACCCCCCACAAAAACAGCTGTGTGTGTGTGTGTGTGTGTGTGTGTGTGTGATACCCTATTGGTGCCCCCTTAATTCCCTTCTGGTCACAGCCTGGACAGAGGGTGGCAGTGGAGACATGCCCCCACTCAAGTCCTGAGGGGAGAGGGAAAGGACCGCTGCCCAGCCTTGTCCATGGTTCTCACGTGACTATCCAGCCCTCCAGACCCTTCCCAGGCTAACCTGGGGGGGGGGGGCGCACGGGGGGCGGGGGGGCACTTCCCCACAGGCCTCGAACAGGAGGACAGGCCATGGACAGGCCACAGGGGGCTGGAATCACAAAGGAGTTAGCACCAACAACAGGAAGCGGGTCCTTCCTTCCTCAGGCAGCTCAGACTGGCTGGGGGAGGAGTGAGGGGCCAGGCCGGGGGTGGGGGGCTGTGCAGATAGTGCAAGCCTTTGTCCTCAGGCAGGCGTGGTCGGTGGACATGCAGCTGAGGGGCGGGAGGCGGGCAGTGGATGGCAGACCCCTCTGCTTTGGCTAGAGGCAGAATCTGGACACACTTCGGGGGAGAGGGTCTGCCAGCCCAGGGGGTCCTCCTGGCTCCTCCTGCAGGCACCACAGAGCGCTGAGGCTCAAGGGCCTCTCGAGGGTGGCAGAGTGAAGTCCAGAGCCTCCCTGCCTCCAGCAGGAGGAGAAGCGTCTGTCCAGGCCCTCTCCCATCCGTCTGTCCACCACAGAGCTCCGAGGCTGGACCAGGGCCCTGGGAGGGAGTGTGGACTCCAGCACAGTGGAGGACAGGATCCTGGGGTTGGGGGTGGGCGGGAGTGCGTGGAGGTCCTCTGGGGAGGGGACGAGGACACCTCAAGTCACTGAAGCAAGAGGGCGGGAGGCCGTGATCCGAGACGGCAGGCGCTACACAAAAGCCTCCCGGTTGGACGAGCCATTGAGCTTGAGGAAAAGCTTGTCGTCCTCTCTCTTCCGCTCTAGCTGCCTCTCCAGCTGGCGCCGGTAGCAGATGAGGTAGAGGGGGAGGCAGAAGCCCAGCATGCTCAGGACCAGCAGGCCCACGTTCACCTGGGGAGGCAGGGACGAGAGCGGCCGTCACGAGGGGCAGGGACCACAGCACGTGTGGGCTGCCGTCCTTGTGCAGCCAGACCCTTCCGATTGAGGCGAAGGTCACAGGAAAAACAAAGGAGGAGTTTCAGGAGGTCCGAGGGCCTGTCATCCCACGTTCTGGCATCAGGATTCCCCAGTGGTCCACAGGCCACACTAACGTGCTGATCTGAAGGTCCAGGGGCATGGTGGGATTGGGACAAGCTCCCAGCACCTGGATATGAATCCCAGCCTCTGGCAGGAGGGGCAGGGACAGCAACTCGGTTCCATTTACCCCAAAATCGGGTCCAGAAAGGACACTCTTGGGAATTCCCTAGCAGGTCCAGTGGTTAAGACTCTGAGCTTCCAATGCAGGAAGTGTGGCTTTATATCCTTGGTTGGGAAACTAAGATTCCATATGCCACACAGCATAGCCAATATAAATTTTTTTTTAAGAAATGGATAAAAAGGATACTCTTCCCCTCTTGCTCCCCAGCCTATTCACAAGGGATCCCTGAACTGACCCTAACCAAAGTTCCAAACTGCCTGTCCTGGGGTTCTGGAACATGCTGTGATGCCTCCCAGCTCCCACTCAGCAGAGTAGAGTGGATGCCCATAACCCGGCGCCCCCCGACCCTTCTTACCCACAGAGGGTCTCCCTGGAGGGGACCCATCATAGCCAGAAACAGGGGCTGCTGCAGGAGAGCGAAGAGGGCGCTGATTAGGGACTGCAGGCCCGTGAGGCTGCCAAACTGTGTGGAGGGGTACCTGTAGGACAGGAGAGAGCCTGTCACCGCAGGGGCCACTGTCCAGCTTCCCAGGTGCTCCTTGACCTCAGCCTGGCCCCAGCTGCCGGTGCCCCCAGGCTGCAACTTGCGGTGTCAGAGGAGATGTGGGAACAGCTTCAGAGGACAGTCGAGTGTCCATCTTCGGACTGCTTTGTGCTGAGCAGTTCTACACAGAGAATTTCCCTTTTGGACCAGCATGAAGGCCCTGGGGCCCATGGGTGTCTGGCTGAGCCGAGTGGACAACATGATTCCGCAGGAGTCTGTGGCTCGGGAACTAGGCCCAGGGAGCAGGTGGGAGGCTGGGCCGGGCTTGACTGCACCTTCATCCAGAGGAGCGTTGTATAATCACGGAAACAGCATCATAGCCCTCGGCCGACTCCCTCAGACTCTGCCAGGGTGGCCTCAACTTCCTCTAGGCCTTGGGGCGGGGAGGGTGGCGTAGGCAGGGGTGGAGCATGCAGACCTGGGATGACCCCCATGGGATGCTCTTGGGAGCGGGGAGAGAGTTCTGGCATAGTCTCAGGACATTAGGCATCGTGGCTTAGCAAGGAATGGCTGCAAGAATGAGCCTGTCTTTAGTCAGAGAGAGACAGAGGATGGTGTTCGGGTTCTGGTGTTTGAGCTAAGCCCCAGCCTGAGGAAGAGGAACAACTATGGTTCCTTAGGTGTGTGTGGCCTCTTGGAAAAGGAGGCAGGTTTCATTTTAGCCAAGGCCTGAGAAAACTAGGGCAGACCAGCCCTCTGAGGCCCTGGGTGGGCTCTGTCAGGTACATTCGGGGCTCAATCACTTATGTCGCTGCTGCCACTGAAGGCCATGTGAAGGTCACCATTCAGGGGCACGCAGCCAGAACTCACCCCTGTGCTTCCCGTGAGTGGCCAGTAGCAGCCCCAGGGCTCAGCTGAGCGGCAGCCGCTGAGGCTGTAACGATACGGAGCTGCACCGATACGGAGCTGCACCCTGGCCGGGGGAACTGGCTTCGTGTTAAATGCCAAGGCTTGTGGGCACCCAACTGTCTGCCCACTGACCCGCTCCCATCGAGTACGGCCTTCTCCTGACACACCCCACAGAAACCCTAATATTTAAGGCAAGAGATGGAACCTCAGGTGGACAAGATGGTCCCCTTCAAGCCCTCAGCCCCACCTGGAACCTCCCTCAGGTCATCCATCCCCTCACCCTCAGCCACCAGGCCACCCGCAGCCCCCAGGACTTACACGGCGGCGTATAAGCCCCCGACGGCCGAGTGGATGAATCCTCGCACGATTGTGTGCAGGATGAAGGAGAGGATCTGAGGTGGGGAGAGCAGAGTGTGAGCAGGAGGCATGGAGGGTCTCCCTTTGTCCCCCTGCCCCAGAGCTCCCAGGATCCTGAGTGGTGGGAGCATTGGCACCCTGGAATCGGCCTGGCCAGCTCGCCACAGGCAGCTCCTGAATGCCAAAAATCCTGAGCCAATTGTTCAACACAGTCATTACTAACAATTCCACTGCATTAAAGGTACAATTTAATGACAACTGATCCTTGGACAATGTGGGGGATTAGGGGTGCTGACCCTCTATGCAGCCACAAATCCACATTAAACTTATAGTCTGCCCTCTGTATCCACGGTTTCATATCCTCAGATTCAACCACCCATGGACCATGCGGTACGTATTTACTATTGAAAACAGTCCAGGTATGAGTGGAACTGCACAGTCCAAACTTGTGTTGTTCAAGGATCAACTGCACACTGAAAACAAAGTTCGTGAATACTCAAAGCCCATCACATCTTAATTACTTTATTTTGTTGTACTATTACCTCTAGTCTTAAGGTTTTTTAAGTCTACTGTAGATATTGGGTTGGTTAGGGTTTTCCCCTGAACATCTTAAGGAAAAACTCTAACAAACTTTTTGGCCAGGTGGCACAGTGGTAAAGAATCCACCTGCCAATGCAGGAGATCCAAGAGACGTGAGTTCGATCCCTGGATTGGGTAGATCCCCTAGAAGACAAAATGGCAACCCACTCCAGTATTCTTGCCTGGGAGAGTCCATGGACAGAAGAGCCTGGAGGGCTGTAGTCCATGGGGTCACAAAAGAGTAGGATACGACCTAGCAACCGAGCACACATAATATATATATGATGGTGTGTTATCGTGTGTCTTTCCAACTCCACAGTGACGATGGACAATGTATTGTTTGAGACTAGCCATGATGAACGCACTTACACCATGGAAATTGCCAAACACAACAAACCAAGGCTCCCGACACCCCACTCCCATCTAAAGTCTGCTATTAAGTGTATGTATGGACACGGCACTAGGTAGGAGCTCACCGGTCATCACTCCCGCCTTTTCGGACCCGAGGGCCGTGCCCTGGTCTCCCAGCCTGGTCCTCCAGGCCCTACAGGCAGATGGCTGTCCCCCTCTCCTCTCACTCTGCTTTCCTAACGAAAGGCCACTGTTGGCAGGCTGAGCAGGCCCTTGTTAACGATTCCTGAGAGCCACGAGCTGTCTGCTTTGCTGCCGGGACCCTTTGTTTGTTCTCTGCACACAGCCCTGTCATCAGGCGCAGCAGCCAAGCCCTATTTCCGGGAATGTGGGCGGCGGAGGCAGGGGGACTGCTCTCTGCGGCGCTGTGAGAGGGCTGTGCCCGAAAGCACACGCATCCCTTACAGGCTCCCGCTTTCCACCCCAAATGCCGTGCTGCCTCTTCACAACTTGTCTTTCAGTGAGAACTGGTTAAAACGAAAAGCAGATTGCGGTCCTCACTGACCACTGCCCCGTGACTGGACAAGGTGGTCAGGGCAAGGGTCTGCCGGTCCTGCAGAGAGGGCCACCACCGCCAGGAGGCTGGGAAGGCACCAGGGATGTGCCAGCACTCCCATCTGGAACCGGCATCAGTCTCCGGGCGTTTACGCCAGCTGCGTGCAGAGTTAGCACAAACAGACGACAGTACCCATGGGTGGTGCGCACCTGGCGTTCCCTGTATTTCTGCATGTGGCCACTTGTAGAAAGGAAGGGACTCTTGCTTTCCTCATGGACTTGGTCCAAGATACCACCTGGACTCGGGCCACACCCATCTGGGAGCAATGCTGTCACTTGTATCCCTTCCTTCAAAGTTCAACTTGAGGACTGGAACTAGAACCCTTCTGTGGACCTAAGGGTGGAGCCAGGCAGGTAACGCAATCTGCCTTTCTTGAGCTCTCTGCCAAAAGTCAGGTTCCAAAAGCACTGGAAATCTTGTGTAAAGGAATTAAACTTTTGAACTGGGATACCAAGAGCTCATCATCAGAGGCTTTCTCCTGTGGCTGTCCTGAATCAGAAGAGCAAATGCTCCCACCAATGCCACAGACTGCCCAGACCTCTTAGGATGTCAGATCACAGCTGTTTAAGCAAAGGCAAAACAATTAGCTACACAAATACACCACGTGACTCCAGAAATGGTAAGATGATGGTATTCATGGTGTGTAAGATGCCCCAAGACCAAGAAGAATGATACACTTTCATAGGGAAGGGTCTACTGTGAAAGGAAATCTCAGTTCCATTTACAGCTTGCTCTTAGAACTGTGGTGCTGAAAAAGATTCTGGAGAGTTGCTTGGACTGCAAGGAGATCAAACCAGTCAATCCTAAAGGAAATCAACCCCGAATATTCATTGGAAGGACTGATGCTGAAGCTGAAGCTCCAATACCTTGGCCACCTGATGCCAAGAGCCAACTCATTTGAAAAGACCCTGATGCTGAGAAAGATTGAGGACAGGAGAAGGGGGCGACAGAGGATGAGATGGTTGGATGGCATCACCAACTCAATGGACATGAGTTTAAGCAAACTCTGGGAGATAGTGAAAGACAGGGAAGCCTGGTGTGCTACAATCCATGGGGTCACAGAGAGTTGGACATTACTTAGCAACTGAACAACAACTCAGCATTGCGCATAGAGCCTAGCAGATAGAAAGGAAAGGAAAGGAAAGTGAAGTCGCTCAGTCGTGTCCAACTCTTTGCGACCCCATGGACTGTAGCCTACCAGGCTCCTCTGTCCATGGGATTTTCCAGGCAATAGTACTGGAGTGGATTGCCATTTCCTTCTCCAGCAGATCTTCCCAACCCAGGGATGGAATCCAGGTCTCCTGCATTGTAGACAGACGCTTTACCGTCTGAGCCACCAGGGAAGTCAGCACATAGAAGGCCCTTGGTAAACCAAGGTGGGCTGGTTGATCGGTTTTTCTGGTTGGATTAAATGAATGAAAGGTCACTGTTCTCTTTGCTAATGGCTCCCCCATGAGACATCAGACCCTCTCTCACGCATCAGCCCATCCCCCACACCCACCTGGAGAGGCAGGTTGGGAATGAGGCAGGTCACCCCGAAACCCACGAGCAGCAGGTTGGTGAAGGCGAAGGCCCGCATGGCGTTGGTGATCTTCTGGATCTGCCGGTCCCGCTTCTTCTTCTTCTTCTCACCTCTGTGGGGGCACAGGGCATGGAACACAGGAGCTGGGGGAGGGGGGTTGGGTGGGGGGCCCCTGGGGAGGGGGGCCCCTGGAGAATAGACTATCCCAGGAAGTCAGGCCCGGGGAGTCACAGCTTGTGGACAATGCAAGACTTAGACACCACCGCCAAGCGAGTGCTAGCTGGGGACTGTGGGGGCTAGACCATCACGAGGGACACTCCCCACAGCTACCCTCTGAACTGAGCATGGAGTGTGAACCTTAGTGGAGAGGCTGGACATGAGAAGATGGGCATCAGTACCCTGCATTGGAAGGGCTGATGCTGAAGCTGAAACTCCAATACTTTGGCCACCTGAAGCGAAGAGCTGACTCATTTGAAAAGACCCTGATACCGGGAAAGATTGAAGGCAGGAGGAGAAGGGGATGACAGAGGATGAGATGGTTGGATGGCATCACTGACTTGATGGACCTGAGTTTAGGTAAACTCTGGGAGTTGGTGATGGACAGAGAGGCTTGGCGTGCTGCAATTCATGGGGTCGCAAAGAGTCGGACACAACTGAGTGACTGCACTGAACTGAACCCTGCATTATTTCAGTGAAGACTGAGGTCAGATCCCCAATGACGGGGAGGGAGGAGGAGAAGGCACCCAGGTCAGGATGTGGCAAAGCCTCCTTCACTGTTGGCTCCAGCTTCACCCAAATCCTGCAGGGAGCTGATGCCAAGCCAGAGAATAAGCCAAATAAGGGAGCAAGTGGGTTTCCCCTTGAGGGGCAGGGAGGAGTGAAGAAGAAATGAGCATGTGGCAGATGCAACTAGAACGGGCATCAACCGCTTTCTGGCTGTAGGACCTGATCTAGATAACAGAGCATCTCTGTAATTATCTCCCTGTGAATTCACTACTACTGATTTGAGTCTCACCACCCACACAGATGCCCCACGGACAATTGCACGACATCCAAGGGCTCAGAGATATGCAGGGAGGCCCAGGCCCACCACTTTCTCCCTGTGTGACCTCAGGCGAGCCACTCCAATGCCTAGTTTCAGTTCCCTCATCTGTAAAACAGGTATAACTCATCAAGGTGTTGTGAGGCTTCCCTGAGAGATTGTGCATTAAGTGCTTGGCAAGGGGCCCGATACAATCAAGAGTAGCTTATTATATTAAGGTGGAGTCAGAGAAGACAGCATTTAACTCATCCTCTGATCTTACAGCCCAACCCTTCTATAAAGAAAGGGCTCCGGTTCCTCGTTTAATTCTCACAGTCATGAACAAATCTATTAACACGTCGTAAGGTTATACCTGTTTACGACTCACACCCAGTGAAGCAGGCCTTGCAGGCAAACGAGACCCTCTAAGGCTCTCTGCCCTTGTGCTAATTGTGCTGAGGATCTGAGTGTGGTCCTAAAGCCAGGTGTTTGGTAGTTACTGATCTGGTTTCTCTCCTGTCTTCTAGCTTGGCGCTTCCCAAACTCTTATATACAAAAGGCTGTTTCAGATAGAAGCGACAGACCAGTATGAAGAGTAGCTTTGAGCACGGCCCCTTCTCACCTCTCCTGCGGACTTTACAACCCAATGTCCCACCCACCCTAGAGCTGCCTAACACCCGCCTGCTCCCTCTGGGGACACGAGGCACAGGTTTGGCCTACGCACTGGTTGGCGTCTTTCTCCTCAGGCTCCTCGGAGGCGTCCTCACACTCCTTCAGCCTCCAATCCATGATGTAGCCAATGACGGGGGCGGTGAGCAGGCAGAGCAGCTGGAGAACCCCGAAGATGGAGGTGTAGAGGCTCACTGAGGGGACAGAAGGGCCGGGTCACGGAGTGGGGTCGGGGGGCTGCCTGCTGAGGCCTGGGGAGGGGCTGGGCAGAGTCTATGACTCCACAAGCCCTGCTGGTTTCTTTTCCCCAGAACGCCCCCCACCCCACCCGTGGCGCCGTGAGTCATGATGGGAGACAACCTCTGAAATCAAAGTCTGAGCAAGGGGCAGGACACCCTATTCTTTCCTCCGAATCCCTCGCCTATTTCCAAGAAACAGCTACCAAAGTCCAGTATGTCACAGTGACCTTCCCCAAAAGCTCCAGGAGGTCTCTGTGACTCTAGGAACCACAAAATTACCGAGGCCCAGGACAGAGCGAGGTTTCGTGTGCCAACAGCCTCGTGTGTCACTGTCCTGCCCCTCGAAACACACTGAGAAGGCACCAAAGGGCTCCGGCCTTCAGAGAGCCTGAAAATCACGATGAGACTTCTCATCAGAAGCTGAAGGCTGGCTGCGCCAACCCCACCCGCAGCTCTGGCTGGGGGGGACGTGCGGAGTGCAGGGGGGCCGTCTGGAGTTCAAGGACAGGTGCTTCTCAGTCGGGTAGGCTCTGGCCAGGAGCGGACGTCCTGTGTTCCCTGAAGACCCCCTCCCACCCGGACCCCACGGGCTTACCGGTAGCCATCACTGCACCGAGAAAGCAAAAGTGACAAAGCAGAGAGGAGTGGGGTTAGCAGCAGCAATGTCAAAGGCTGTTACAGAAAGAGGGCTGCAGGGGCGGCACGCTCTGGGCCCAGCACCCACACCACTTCCCACGGAGCCCTGAGTCTCAGAGTGCCCCACACGGGTGTCTGCTGGCGGTTTCCTGCCTGCTGGGGCCTCGTCATAGATGGGCTGTGAATCAGGCCTGTGGCACTTGTGGGGGGACCATGATGGGGAAGTGGTGGGGGTGTACAAGACCCAGCAGAACGAGGGCCAAGAATCCACCCCACACCCAGCCTGAGTGTCTGACCAGCCAGTGCCGCAGCCCCCTGATCCTGACGTCCAGATGTCCGTGTGTGTGTATGTGTGTGTGTGAGCTCCCAGGCGCAAGTGCTCAGAGGAGCAGGATGGGGAAAACCAATGCCCTGTCAGCTGTGGACCGAATTTCCTGGCCCAACTTCCTCTACTTCTTGAAACTGACTTTTGAAAGAGGGAAACAGAAGGGGGGAAAAAAACTGCCTCTTGGGCAGCAAAAGATTTTTCAGAGAAAGCAAAAGAGAAGGCCATGACTCAGCAGGAGCAGGGAGATTTGCCGTCCAAGGGCCAGTAAGGGGCTTTTCTCTGTACTCATCAGGGTCTCTGCCTGTCTGGGCCTCAGGGTTTGTAATAAAGGGCCTTTAGACAGGCTAGATCAGCTCTCCCCAAAGTATGGTGGACAGATTTTAATGAATGTTACATAATAAAAGGGTTCCTGCGGTTGAAATTTAGGGGATTATCATTGAATGAAATGAAGCTAAACAGGTTATTTTTTTTCCCCCATCTTCGTGCTAAGAATTTCTGCAAGGGCACATAATGGGGTTTTTCCATGTTGCTTCATGTCCGAACACCCATTTTCAGAATAGACCCTGCATTGTCTGTGTCCCTTAGTCTCCTTCCCTTTTTGCTATAGCTGAGTTTCTTATCCTCTTTAAAAACATACAGGACTTCCCTGGTGGTTCAGTGGTAATGAACCCATCTGCCAACACAGGGCAAAAGGGTTTGAACCCTGGCCAGGGAAGATTCCACATGCCACAGGGCAATGAAGTCCATGTGCCACAACCACTGAGTCTGCGCTCTAGAGGCCATGCTCCACAGCAAGAGAGACCACCACAGTGAGAAGCTCCTGCACTGCAGGGAAGAGCAGCCACCGCTTGCCACAACTAGAGAAAATCCTCGTACAGCAGCGAAGACCTAGTGCAGCCAAAAATAAATTTAAAAAGAAAAACAACAACAACAACTAAAACCCTTACATGGCCTGGCATATCTTCCCGTGGAGAAAAACAATTAAACCAACTCCAAAAGTTGCACACCAATGAGACTGCCAATAAAAAGGATTTACCCAATGTGTTTGTCCTGATTTCGCATGACTAAAGCTGACTCAGCTCAGGCCCTGAGGAAGTACGGACTTTCTTTGCAGAATCAAAACCTCTAATCAGCTTGTGTGTTCTTTTGGAAAAGTGGGCAGGTGGGTTATCAGTTCTGTTTACCAGAAGTAACAAGCCTGGACTGGATTACATAAGAGGAAAGCTCCACCTGGCCTCGCTTCCCAATTCAGGGCACAGTTCCCAGGAGACCCCGTGTCCAGCCACAGCGGCCCGGCCCCCACCCCAGCCTCTCCACGCGCTACCCCTGCGGTTTCCCAGAGGATTCTTGGCGTTGGGTTTGACAGATTGTCTTTCAACAAGCTCTCAGGTGGAGTACCGTGTTCTGCGCAGTGTCTCCTCTTGTAAACACACACGTCAACCGTCCCCCTCAGGCAACGAAAAACACACCCCACACCCCAAACACACATAGTTATTTCAGTCCTCTCCTCCCTCCTAAACCGGGAAACTGGTGGGGACGTGAAAGAACAGTCGGGCCCGGCTGTGGTGAAACGGCTCTGACGCACCATCAGGCCCTTGGATTCTGCCATCTCACCGCCCCGTTGGCCTAGCCTAGCCCCACAGCCTCTGGCTGGCCAGGTGGTGGACTTGACCTTGGGCAGGCGGAAGTGAGCACCGCGCGTAGGCTGTGCCCCAGGGCTCGGGAACCACATACCTACGGCCTGGTCTCCGCTGACCAGGAACTGGAGGATGCTGTTCATGGCACCCATGTAGAAGATGAGGCGCAGCTGTGTGACGCACATGGTGACCAGGCTGAGCAGCAGGATGGGGCTGAACACGCTGTGCATGAACGAGGGGGCCGCTGCGGGGAGAACCGGGGGCTCAGGGAGAACCAGCGGCACCCCCGGGGCCCATGGCCCACCTACCATCCAGGGCACACCGCGCACCAGATGAGGCCGGCGGCTGGGTGCAGGAGTCGGGTCACCCAGCTGTACAAAACAAGCTGGGTGAATCCCTCACCCTCTCTGAGCTTAGTCTATAAGGCAGGGTAGGTGGTGCCGCCTGCCCTTGCGGGATGACATGGGGATGAAGGGAGGCAGTACCTACAGAGCCCTCAGGGGGTGCTGGACCCCGTTGGGGTCCCCATCTGGACTGGACGCCCCCTCCTTGTCACTGGGCTGTTGATGGCTCAGGGCAGGCTTGGGAGGTGAGGGGCCACGTGTGGGTGGGTACCTGTGGCATCAGGCTGGCACTTGACCTCCAGGTCGACGGTGGACAGGCACAGCTTGTGGCCCTCCTGCAGGGCTGCCTGCTCCTTGGTGCTCCGCATGGAGCTGCCCACGCTAAGGCGGCGCCCCACTGTGGTCACCTGCTTGTAGAACTGCTTCCCTGTGATCTTGTGGTCAAAGCCCAGCCAGCTGAACTTGATCTTCACCCTGGAGCCCACGGGAGAGTGTCTGTCACACTGCCCACGCCCCTGGCCGGTGTGGGAGTGGGGGGAGACCGCAGGTCCACTTACGTGTAGTCCATGTCCTCTGGCCCCGGGAAGGGTTCCAGGGGCCAATTAAAGAAGCAGTTGAGGAAAACCAGCCCAGAGCAGCCAGCCCAGACCACGAGGATGACAATGAAGGAGGCACCGAAGTCATAGATGACCTGAGGGGCACAAGGGGGCAGGGGTCGGAGTCAGGGTGGGGCAGAGTTAGCAAAGAAAAGCCGGAGTGGGCAGGGGGCAGCCGGCAGTCCTGGCCTCCCTGTGCTGAGCCTTGAGGCAGGGACGTGGCCCCTCAGGCTGGACGTTCGGTCACCAGGCACCTGCATTTCAACCATCTCTACTCGCCCTGGACCAAACGCCTGCAGCTTGGACCAAACGCCACCTCCTTGTAGTGGCCTTCCCCAACTGCCCATCACTGTCACAGCACTGGCTCACAGTGAACAGCCCTGGCTGAGATTTTTTGACTTATGATTCATTTCTTCATCCATTATTAGTCCAGCTCCCTGAAGATAGGAATCTCTAGACTTGTCCGCTGATATTTCTCTGGCACCTTGAAGCATTACATCAGTTCAGTCCAGTTCAGTTCAGTCGCTCAGTTGTGTCCAACTCTTTGCAACCCCATGAATCGCAGCACGCCAGGCCTCCCTGTCCATCATCATCTCCCGGAGTTCACTCAGACTCACGTCCATCGAGTCAGTGATGCCATCTGCCATCCAGCCACATGGCAGGTGCCAAAAATATACTTAAGGAATGAACAGTTGAATGGCTCACTTTGCTCTTCTGTGAAATGGGTGTGACACTGGCACATACCTTCTTGGTGCTGAGGTGCAATTCAGCAGGTGTGACCCCAGTAGAGGGCCCAGTACAGGGCCTGTTAGGTGGGAAGCCTGCCAGACTGTTGTTGCAATTTTTGCCATTTATTTCCAGCCCAAGGGTCCCCAGGGCAGTGGCAGACAGCTGCCCAGCTTCCCAGGGAGGGGACCAGCAGTCAGACACTGAGATGAGGAGGAGGAGGAACCTGAGGGCTCCTCCACACTCCAGGAACTTGAGGATCCCTAACATCCAGAGACGGTGGCCCCTGCCTCTCCGGACACCTCGATGCCCGGGTGGCCGGCCCTTGTCTATGACTCCTCCTCCTGCTCTGTGGCCTCTTCCCCTCGGACCTCAGGAAAGGGGATTTATTGGAGCTGGGGCCACCGCAGAGAAAAGCTGGTTCTGAAGCCCTTTCAGGAACAACAGGATTTAGAGCAGGAACCAAGACTGATGAGCAGTGAGATGCTTGCTTCATCCTGACCCCGTGTGACTTCCACGGGCTCAGAATCCTGCCTGGGAGGGAAACAGCTGAACCAACTTGGCTGTGAGCAGCACTCTGGCAGTGGGGAGCAACAGCCCAATGACAACAGACCTGGGGGCAGGGTGGAGAGGGGACTGGAGCTGGATTCAGGATGGGGGACACTCTCTCACCCCCTTTCTTTCCCCCTAGCCCTGAAATGCAAAGGCAGCCTGCAGTCACACCTTGCAGAGATATGCTTGACTTTACCATCCCTACTCTCACGCCTCCACCCCCACCCCACCCCACCCCACCCCTGGCCCAGCAGGTCTCTTTTCTTACTCCCAGAGGTGCCCAGGTGCATCCTCCCAGGTGCGGGTGGGGGGAAGGGCAGGCACCAGCGCCCACAGTGACTTCCCCCTTCGGGGAGGGCAGAAGGAGTCTCGGGAGGGGCCTCTGCTCAGACACCAGCACACACCCTCACCTTGACTCCTGGGAAGGTGACCGCCGAGGAGGCATAGGATCCAATCATCAGGGCAATAAATGTGGACCGAAGGTCACCAAACATGTTGGGCAGCTGAAAGACAAGAGGCAAGGAAGCTTCTGCTGAAAGAGGGAGACAGGGAGGACGAAGGAGAAAGGGAAGAGAGCATGACGGCATCCTCGGGCACCTCGTCTTCTCTGCTCTCCTCCCTGTGTAATTCACGAGGCATCAGGGATAATCACTGCTAATTGCAAGTTTTTCTTCCCGGACTGAGGGTGATAAAGGAAGAAGGGTAGAGTAATGCAGAATTCAGACTCTGCACGTGCAGACAGGACTTCCTGGCTGGCAAGCGACCCCCCTCTCTGCTCTGGCACAGGCCAGGGCCTTTGGGCTCTGCAGGGTTACAAGGAGATGCCAGTGAGTAAGGCAACCCTCAAAGGGAGCAAGTCTGTTAAAAATAAGAATCTATTTGAGGATGCAAGCATAATTTTATAAATAAAAATATCAGTATTCCAGAACGACCAGATGTCAGCAAAAGCTGCTTTTGATTTTGAGAAGAGTAGGTCTCTGGAAGGTGCCAATCAGAATTCTACAGTCTCTGGGGTGGATGAGGCGACTGGCCTGGGAGTCCTGCTTCTCAATTTCTAGGTTCAAGGAGGGCTTTCTCTTCCCACCTAGAAAGATCAATAACAAGAAAAGCTCAGGCTTTCTTTGCCATGAGGCCACTCTTCCCATCTCACAGGAGCTTGTTCTGGGCCCATTCGACATGACTGCAAAGCTAAAACCCTCAGTGGATTCCATACAAATTTAGGCATGGTAAACTATGACAACGAGGTCATGGATTCAGACAGGCACGGGGAGAAGCGCATGCTCCCCTAACTGCAGCCTTCTGTGCTCTCGCTAACCTCAGGGGGAGCTCACACCACTTGCTCTGAAGGATCTCCATCCACACCCACACAGTCCCTGGCATTGAGACTCGCTCTCTGGATCTGCCAACCTGTTTTATTGAACTCAGGCTGCTTATACGGACCTAAACTACGTCCCCCTCCGCCAAGATGTCTGGAATCATTTTGGGGTTTTATCAAACATGGACCACATGATGGCTGCCTGCAAGTTAATCTGTTTGCTGAACACAAGCAGTGTGAATGTATTTACCTACCTGCCCCTCATCATTTCTGCCTGTTTTGACCACAATTAAAAATGAAAGAGGGACATCATCCAAGTGAAAAATGTTTGCGCTTCAAAGGGCACAATCAAGAAAATGAAAAGATGATAAGACAAAGGGAGAAAATTTTTATGAATCATGTATTGGATAGGGCACTCGTATCTGCAATATATAAATAACTCTGACAACTCAGTAATAAAAAAAATAATCATTTTTAAAATGGGCAAACAGACATTTCTGAATAGATGTTTCTCCAAAGAAGATATACAAATAGCCAATAACCATTATGAAAAGATACTTAGTATCATTAATCATAGGGAAATGCAAGTCAAATCACAATGAGATGCTGCTTCATACCCCCTGTGCATGCTAAGTGGCTATAATAATAATTTTTTAAAAAAGAAAACAGAACACAACAAATGTTGGTGCTGATATAGAGTAATTGGAACCCTCCTACACTACCGGGGAGAATGTAAAATGGTGCAGTCACTTTGCAAAACAGTCTGGAAGCTCCTCATTTAAACACAGAGCTACCATATGACCCAGACATTTCACTCCTAGGTATATACACACGAGGAATAAAAACATATGTTCACACAAAAACATGTATGTACACGAATGTTTACAGCAGCATTCTTTATAATATACAAAAAGTGGGAACAACCTTCATGCCCATCAATGGATGACTAGATAAGCAAACTGTGGAAGATGCACACAATGGAATATTACACAGGCACAGAAAGGAATGAAGAACTGATACATGCTACAACAGGAGTCACCTCTGCAAAATTATGCTGAGTGAAAGACACCAGTCACAAAAGACCATGTAACTGTATGATCCCATTTATGTGAAATGTCTGGAACAGGCAAATCCCTGGAGACAGAGACTAGACGAGAGGTTGCCTAGGGCTGGAGTAGAAGAAGCTGGGAGGGACAGGGAGGAAATGCTAATGGTCCAGAATTGTGATTGGGGTGATATGATTAATTCTGGTGATGACTGTGTAACTCTATAAATACACTAAAATCCATTGAATTATATAGTAGTTTAGGTGAATTGTATGGTGTGTGGATTATGTCTCAGTGTCATCGTTAAAGGAAAAAAAAACATGAATAAGAGACTTGAGATGCTTTGGGATCCCAGGATTAAAAAGGAGCATGAATAAATCCATAGTGTGCGGCCAACAAAGCCATCTTGTGGCATGAGGCTAGGTTGCCTCTCCAGCTTCGCCACACAGAGAGTTCTTCTTCCAGCCCCCTCTGCCCACTCAGGCTTCTCAGAGAGGGTCGGAGGGAGATAAGGAGCATGTGGAAACTTCCCCAGCAGGAGAGAGAGGAAAGGTGACATGCTCATAGCCACCCAAGCACACTTAGGTGAGCATGAAAGGTGCCCAATTTCACTCTTTGCAGACCTGCCTCCCAGGTATGCTGTGGTTCAGAGGACACCCCTCGGATCCTGGGCTCACGTATTTGGGCTGTGCCTCACTGGCTATTCCACCAAGGCAGCTTCAGGCATCTCCAGGCCCATATCTGCCCCAGGGAGAATCCAAAGATTAGCTTTGCTTGTATGGAAGAAGGAAACTGTTCCAGCCTGGAATGCATGTGAAGAAAGAAGGGATCAAAGATGGCTTAGAGGGATTTCCCTATCAGTACAGTGGTTAAGACTCTGTGCTTTCAATGCAGGGGAAAGTGAAAGTGAAGTTGCTCAGTGGTGTCTGACTCTTCGCGACCCCATGGGCTGTAGCCTACCAGGCTCCTCTGGTCCATGGGATTTTCCAGGCAATAGTCCTGGAGTGGATTGCCATTTCCTTCTCCAGGGGATCTTCCCAACCCAGGGATCGAACCTGGGTCTCCCACATTGTAGACAGACGCTTTACCATCTGAGCCACCAGGGAAGTACTCAATGCAGGGGGCATGGGTTCAATCCCTGATCGGGAAATTAAGATCCCACGTGCAGGGCAGTACGGCCAAAGAAACAGCACAAAACAACAGCAACAACAAAAGAGAGCGCTTAGAACCCAATCAGAAAAGCAGATGGAGAACAAAAGCCACTCAGCACAGCCAAGCCAGGAAACGCTTCTGTCGTGGTAGTCACCCTTGGGTGCAAAGAGTGTTCCCAACTTTTTGACAGGGCAAGGCAATACTTCTGAAAAGCAGACAGTTTGCTTACCAGCCCTTTTTCTTCTACCCTAACCCAAGCTAGAGGCCAACAAAACCACAGAGCCTGGGGCTAGTGGGCAACTCTGACCTCATTTCCTGGAGTCTGCTCCCCAGACTGTATCTGGGACAGGCAAGAATAGGAAGCTGGGAGAGGGTTCTGACTTTCCATCTGACCCTGGATGAGATCCTTGCCCTCATGTCTGGACAAGGGCAGTAGCCTCCCAGCTGCCCTCCTGGCTTCTCTGCCTCTCCCTGACTGGAACATTCTTTACAACACCCTGAAAATCCTCCCCCTCCTTAACATGTTCTTTTGGTAAGCACTGGTATACATTCCCAGGGCCTCCCAGCTGCCCTCCTGGCTTCTCTGCCTCTCCCTGACTGGAACATTCTTTACAACACCCTGAAAATCCTCCCCCTCCTTAATATACTCTTCTGGTAAGCATCTGGTATACATTTCCAGGGTGTACAGAGCCTCAGGGCAAACCACACTATACAGCCTCCTCAGGAATGTGTACATCTTATACTTTACCTTACAGTTATTTTTTGCTGATTAGGAAAGCAATATATGTTCATTGTAAAATATCTAGAACAAAGTACATATGAAAAATGAAATAAAAATTCCCCTTGAGGGAAAAAGAATTCCCTTGATATAGCCATATTATCATTTTGATGTAATTGCCTTCAATCATTTTCCTATAAATACCTATAATTTTTAACCAAACTGGAATCAGATACTGCATATTATTTTTAAAACTTTTTATTTTTTTATTTTGTATATTATAAATACCTAATTTATTCTTGTATTCATCTTTAACATAATTTGTAACAACTGTCTGGTATTTCCTTTTCTGAATGGTCTATAATTTATGCAACCATTTCTCTGATGTTCTCAGATCCTTTTCAATTTTTATCATAAACAACATTTTTTAATGAACATGTTTGAAGATAAACGTATATGCAAATAGCTATTATTTCCCTAAGGTAAATTCCCCAAAGTAGAATCACTTGGCAAAAGGGAATCCATGTTTTTAAGTTTTTTTGTGATACTCTGTGACAAACTACCTTCCAGAAAACTTACACCAATTGGAATTGAAAAAACTTACATTCACTGATTGCTAATGACTTTGAATATTTTTTTCTACAGGTTTTAAAATCAGTCAGTTACATTCCTCATTTGTCCTTTCTTCCTAAGAGGATGTTAATTCGTTCATATTAATTTGGTACAGGCTCTTTATGCATTCAAGACCTTCACAGTTTGTTCCTATACTCTTAGGTACGTTTTCCCAGTTTGTCCTTTAATGTCATAGTTGATGGTAGGGTTTTTCTGGCCAATCTAAGAGTTTAAATGGGTAGTCAAGTATTTCAGCTTTTAGTGACTACCTAACATTCGTGTCAGGGTTTCCCTGGTGGCTCAGTGGTAAAGAATCCGCCTGCCAATGCAGGAGACAGGTTTGATACCCGAGTTGGGAAGATCCCCTGGAGAAGGCAATGGCAAACCCCACTTCAGTACTCTTGCTTGGGAAGTCCCATGAGCAGAGCAGCCTGGCAGGCTGCAGTCCACGGGGTTGCAAAAGAATTGGACATGACTTAGAGACTAAACAACATGTGTGTCAGATGAAATTTCTCTGAAAACAGTATCAAGGATGACCTTGACCAGTGAAAGCTAAAGCATAAACATCCTGGCAGTGGTCAGTGTGTGGTCACAAAACAGCAAACACAGGCGAAGAGAAGTTTACCCTGGGGGCACTAATTATTTTTCAAATGTTAACACTAATTGTGTTTTATCCTTTAAGCCACTTCCTTCCCTTCCTCCCAAAGCTGTCATGCCTGCTAGAGGAAATTTCCCCCATTTACTTTGCCCAGGAGCAGCTTGATCAGAGGATTTTTCCTTATTATTAAGTTATAATATATGACAGCATACATGGTTATGTTAATATATTAAATAATATAGTAGCATTGTTATTATAACAGAAACTATTATTATCCTAAAAACCCTCATAACATCCTTACCAAGAAAGTGTCACTCATTACCCTCACTTAATGGTTCCAAGACTTTAGGATTAGAAAAGTCAAGGGGACTTCCCTGGTGGTCCAGCAGTTTAAGAGTCTGCCTGCCAACACAGGGTACACGGGTTCGATCTCTGATTCAGGAAGATCCCACATGCCGTGGGGCGACTAAGCCTGTGTGTGCCCCAACGACTGAGAGACCATGCTCCGCAACAAAAAAAGCCACTGCAAGCGTGGGCCCCACCCGCCTCAACTAGACAAAGCCTGCACACAGCAACGAAGGCCCAGCGCCGCCAAAAATATAAAAGTTCTTTAAAAAAACAGTCAAGGGATCCTTAAGCTGGTAAGGGTCAAAACTAGAACTCAAAGCAGGTCAAGTTGATGTGCATAGCCACTGGGCTACTCTGTCTCCTGGAAAACACACATGCGGCCCCTGAAGGGTCCACACTTGATTTGGAGGATCAAGACAATTATCCTTACCTCTCATGCCTCTCTCTGCTCCTTATTAAGCACTCTGTTTGCTCTCCCCACTAGAGATTTCTTACATCCTTTCCAAAGCTCCTTTTAGACCTACCTGCCTCCTCCCTCCCCGAACTCCCCAGGCGACCTCCCCACAGTCCAGGGCAGCACTGTCAGGGGGGCCTGCCCTTGGCTGCGGACTCTCCTTTCATCTTGTCTGGGTCTCCTCCCTCCCTGGTCTC
The DNA here is from genome assembly GCF_023091745.1 of Budorcas taxicolor. Classification (NCBI taxonomy): domain Eukaryota; kingdom Metazoa; phylum Chordata; class Mammalia; order Artiodactyla; family Bovidae; genus Budorcas; species Budorcas taxicolor. The sequence continues at coordinate 22,629,909 of NC_068928.1, forward strand.
CACCTCCCCCTCCTCCCTCCCTTCTTCTGCCTCTGCCCGACCTCAGCTGCACATAATGGCCACTCAGAAGCCCTGGTGATGGAGTGAGTGATGGCTGAGGACTGAGCAGAGTGCCTAGTGCCGGCTGGAAGGCCGGGCGGAGGGGGAAGAACCACGACTCCTGCCAAGTAGGAAGCTGCAGCCGAGCTGCAAAGACATATGCTAGGAAAACACTCAGCAGGGCGGTTTCCTGACCCTGGCTTCCCAACTGCTCTCGCAGGTTGGGTGTGGGGGAAGTGCGCCGGCCCCCTCCCTGGCTCTGGGGGGCTTCCCACCACCACCGCCATTAATGCTGTTGCTGCCCCGGGGTAGGAGGGGGCCTGGAGTGGGCTCAGCCAGGCAGAACCCGTCCTCCTAGCCGGCCTCGGAATGCCATCCCCGCACGAGCCAGTGGTGACTCATTCGCTCAGCCTCTGGGCTGCACTGTAAACAGGCCCCGGCTCTGTGACCTTCCCAGAGGGGAAAACAGCAGCTGCAGACGGCCCCTCCCCTGGAGTGCTGGCCTCCCAGCCGGCTACTGGCCGAGAATCGCCAGAAGCCCAGGCTCCAGCACAGTGAGGATGGGCAGCCCTCCTCAGAGGACCTTCTTTAAGATGTCTCTCTTTCCAGGAGCCCCCAAGACAGGCCTGGGGCTTGCTGGCAGGCAGGGACAGAAGAAGCACCTGGCACCCTCTTTCCAAATCAGTGATCTCCGGAGCCCACCAGCTAGGGGGGCTCACCCTGGCTTTTGGGGAGATGCCATGGGCCATCCAGGGTCGGGGTGGGTGGCTGGCATTTGGGCCCTCAGGCCCCTTTCAAAGGTGACCCTTGTCCTCAAGTGGCTGCTGCACACACCCAAGAGCCCTGTGCAACCTGAACAGGCCAGGATCCAGGTACCAGTCTGGACAAGTGGACTCAGCATAGCTGGGCTCTTTTCTAACCCTTCACGACCGGCAGCTCCAAGCACACGCTGCCAGGTAAAGGTCCTTGTGGTCACCTTTCCGCTTCACTGCTGAAGGGGTGGGGAGGAGGGGCCCCACTTCCCCAGCCACTTCGTTCACTTTCCCAGCCAGGTCCAGCCCTTCCGAGGCCCCCACTACACGTTCAGTCCACCCCTGAATGAGTCACATGCTAGGGCAACTTCACAGGGTGGAAACCCTCTGATGAGTGGATTTTTCCCAGGCCAGTGGTGATGGGCTGATGGCTTTGGGCTCTCAGAGCACACAAACAGAAACCCAGAGGCAGAACTGGCTGGGGGCAGCAGGTGAATCCTGCTTACCTGGCACATGGGGCACGTGGGATGCCAGGGGGACCCTCTCCTGGGCATAGAAAAAGGTCACCCGAGCAGGAATGCTAAACTCCACACACACCCCTGGAGGGGGCCATCTGTTTCACTGCTATATCCTGAATCCTCTCCCTCCCCTCCTCCCAGGTGTTCGAAGACGGACATTTACTCTGTTCTCTTCAAACTCAGATCCCAACTCCCGTGGGATCATTTCTTCCTCAGGCTCCACGTAAGACTCCCATGAGTCAGACAGGGAAAGCCCACAGAGAAATTTTTTCATTAAGGAGCCTGGCAGCACTTTGCAATCACTTTTCTGGGAGGATTTCAGCTCAGAACTCCCCGTCCCACCCACGCTGACAGGGGTCAGAGTAATGAAGTGGAAAAGACATGTTCACAATGTTGGCGGCATCCACTCCCATCTCTAAGCAACCCCGGCCCCAGATCGCTGGGTGGTGGCCCCCAGACGCCACCTCAGCCGCCAGCCGCTGTTTTCCTCCAGCCGCTGGAGCGAGTTAAAGACTTGAACAAACGCTAGGCAGTGAGCAAACAGACCTGAGTGTGCTGTCCAGATGCCCAAGAGGAGGCTGAGGCTTGGCACCCTGGGGTAGGTCCTGACCCCTGGTGACCTGCTCCCTCCTCCTCTGAGGGTGTCACATCGCCCAGGACCCTCTGAGGCAGGGACCTGGGAAAGCCAGCCCACCTGGCAGGAGGTCCAGCCTCTGCTCATGGGGGCAGGATCACCCATGGGTACACACACCTCTCTGGCTCTGGAAAGGGGTCTACAGGCCGGTGGGGAAAAGGTATTCTGCGAAGTTAGGGCCCCTTCGCTAGCACCTATGGGGATAGCAGTTCACAGTCCCTGGTCATCCTTATGTATACCACAACCCCTTGAGACTCAGAAAGTCCCCCAGTTAAGGTTTCCCTGGCAACACCCCCCCCCCCCCAGATTCCTAGGTTGTCACTGAGTCCCAAAGCTGTTGATTTAGGAAGCTCCTAAAGGTGACCCCGAAGACTCCTTTGTCCCCCAAATGAGAGCACGGCTGGGAGATCCAAACAGAGTGCCATTGTGCTGCTGGTCTGGCACCTCCGGGAGCCGATCCTAACGGTTCTGCTTTTTAAAAGGTTTGGGCTGTGTCAGGACTAGATTCAGCTCTGCTCAGCAGAAGCCCCCATGGCCCAAGAGCATGGCCCAAGAGCCACAGCCTGCCCTCACTGACCTGCTTCTCAGTCCCCTTTCGAGGCCTGATCTAGAAAGGCTCCTTATCTGAAGCCTTGCGGGACAGAGGACTGCCCAAGGAGGTCCCTCGGGCCGGGGCACAGAGGAGGAAGCCGACGGCATGGAAACTGCTTGAAGAGGAGGGTCACATAACTAGAAGGGAGAGGGTCGGCTGTGGGTGGGGGTGGGGGTGAGCCCCTGCCTCTGACAGGGAATCATGATTGAGCAGCTTCTTGTGCTTCTAGACCTAAGGTTATCAGACTTTTTCTGCCAAGGGCCAGAGAAATTCTAGGTTTTGCAGGCCATGTGGTCTCCATGCAGTGAGACTCTCACTGTCATTCACTCCGCTGTCATTAGCACAAAAGAATCAAGTAGGAGCGGTTCTGTGCCGATAAAACTGTGTTCACGGCAACCTGAAGTGGTCTGGATGTGGCCTGGAGGCAGCCGTCTGCTGACCTCTGCTCTAGACCCAAGAATGGGAGCCTTAAAGGGACAAGCCACCAGGCTATCTCAAAACAGATGCCTGCTAATGAAATGCTCCAGGTGACGATCAGACGGTTTTCTTGTCTGGTCACCGTCTGGCCTGAGCAGCCTTTACCTCCCTGTGGGAGAGCAAGGAGTTAAGAGAAACACTCCTGCTACAGTGCGTTCAGCTTCGCACAGACCTACTAGGAGCTGAGGAAAGCAACAGACCCCAAAAAACGCACCTGCCCAGGCACACAACGTGCAATTTGCTTTCTGAGAATTTCAAAGGAATGCCCAGCCTTCCGGAAGCTTATTCGTGGACCACATAGGGACTTAAAAAACTTAGGGTAAGACCACTGTTCACTCAGATAGAGAACTATTTTTTGTGTGTGTATGAAAGAGGGCTTACAAAACACAATTTAAAAAAAAAGAGAGAGAGAGAGAGAAATAACCTGTAGAAAAATAGACAAAAGACACAAAGAAGTAATCCCAGAAGAAATACAAATTATCATCAAAAAGAGGTGGAAAGATACTCTATCTCACTAACAATTAAAGAAATTTTAAATTGTAACATATTATTTTTCACCAGATTGGATTGGCTAATGTTTACAAGAATCTGGACAGGGTGTTGGAAGGGGTGTGGAAGAAAACTTCTCAGATATGGTGGAAGGCCAGCATCTGTGTATATACCCTTTTGGGAAGACCATTTGACAGTCTACATTAAAATTTAAAACATGCTGATCCTGGGGCCTGGCAATCCTACTTCCAGGAATTTATTTTATAGAAACACATGTACAGAGATGTTCACTTCGGCAGAATCATAAATCAGAAAAATTGGAAACTAACCCAAAAGTCCATTAGCAGGAAACTGGTTAAATAAATCATGGCAATCTATATTAGAGAATCACATGGAACTGTCTAATAATGAGGTCAATCTCTAGAGTTTAAAATAATAAGGTAGATTTCTAAGGACTGGCAGGAAAACACATAAGAGATACATTGTCAAGTGAAAAAGGCAAGTTGTAACAGAGTTTCTTTTGAAAAGAACTTTAGTATACTTAGATTCCTTTTTTAATATAAAGAGCTACATTCTAAACTGATAAAATTAGACTTACAAGATTTTACAGTTCACATTGTACATTTCTCAAATAGTTGACTTTTTAAAATCAAACCATTTTGTTTTACAATCATTAAGTAGAAAAGAAAACGAAAAGAATCCTTATGACCCTCCTAGCCACCCCGAAAGGATTTGTGGACCACAACTATGATCTCATTTTGAAGACTACCCTAAAGGGGATTCATGGTGAGGGGGTCTTTAATCTGTTTAAGGCTTATAACAATAGACCGTCTTTCTGTATTTCAGAGAATATACTCAAGTTCAAGGACCATCTCTTTCTTTTATCCTGAAATTCAGAACTGCCATGACATAGACACAGTGTAGCTCAAATAATGAGGGTGATGGCAGATTTTCATTTTTCATTTTGATGGAAGAGTTGGTCATGTTTACGCTGTCAAAGAACAAACAGAACTGGGCTCCTGCTTCACAGCAGACACAGCTGAACGGAATCGGTGCGTTTGACAGTTCTAACATACTTTGTAAAGCTTCAACAAGTGTCTTAACCCAGGAATTTGAGAGGGAGGGAGATACACCCATTCAAAAAAAATGTATCTGGTTGGGACTTCCCTAGTAGTCCAATGGCTAACACTCCTTGCTCCCAAAGCAAGGGGGCCTGGGTTTGATTCCTGGTCAGGGAACTACATCCCATATTCTGCAACAAAGACCTGGTGCAGCCAAAGAAATAAATCATCTACCTGATTTAAAAAATAAATAATCTTTGACAAAGGAGGCAAGAATATACAATGGAGTAAAGACAATCTCTTTAACAAGTGGTGCTGGGAAAACTGGTCAACCACTTGTAAAAGAATGAAACTAGATCACTTTCTAACACCGCACACAAAAATAAACTCAAAATGGATTAAAGATCTAAATGTAAGACCAGAAACTATAAAACTCCTAGAGGAGAACATAGGCAAAACACTCTCAGACATAAATCACAGCAGGATCCTCTATGATCCACCTCCCAGAATTCTGGAAATAAAAGCAAAAATAAACAAATGGGATCTAATTAAAATTAAAAGCTTCTGCACAACAAAGGAAAATATAAGCAAGGTGAAAAGACAGCCTTCAGAATGGGAGAAAATAATAGCAAATGAAGCAACTGACAAACAACTAATCTCAAAAATATACAAGCAACTTATGCAGCTCAATTCCAGAAAAATAAACGACCCAATCAAAAAATGGGCCAAAGAACTAAATAGACATTTCTCCAAAGAAGACATACGGATGGCTAACAAACACATGAAAAGATGCTCAACATCACTCATTATCAGAGAAATGCAAATCAAAACCACAATGAGGTACCACTTCACACCAGTCAGAATGGCTGCGATCCAAAAATCTGCAAGCAATAAATGCTGGAGAGGGTGTGGAGAAAAGGGAACCCTCCTACACTGTTGGTGGGAATGCAAACTAGTACAGCCACTATGGAGAACAGTGTGGAGATTCCTTAAAAAATTGCAAATAGAACTACCTTATGACCCAGCAATCCCACTGCTGGGCATACACACCGAGGAAACCAGAATTGAAACATGTGTCTATGTACCCCAATGTTCATCGCAGCACTGTTTATAATAGCCAGGACATGGAAACAACCTAGATGTCTATCAGCAGATGAATGGATAAGAAAGCTGTGGTATATATACACAATGGAGTATTACTCAGCCGTTAAAAAGAATTCATTTGAATCAGTTCTGATGAGATGGATGAAACTGGAGCCGATTATACAGAGTGAAGTAAGCCAGAAAGAAAAACACCAATACAGTATACTAACACATATATATGGAATTTAGAAAGATGGCAATGACGACCCTGTATGCAAGACAGGAAAAAAGACACAGCTGTGTATAACGGACTTTTGGACTCAGAGGGAGAGGGAGAGGGTGGGATGATTTGGGAGAATGGCATTCTATCATGTATACTATCATGTAAGAATTGAATCGCCAGTTTATGTCTGACGCAGGATACAGCATGCTTGGGGCTGGTGCATGGGGATGACCCAGAGAGATGTTATGGGGAGGGAGGTGGGAGGGGGGTTCATGTTTGGGAACACATGTAAGAATTAAAGATTTTAAAATTAAATAAATAAATAAAAAATAAAAAATAAATAAAAATGCACAAAAGAGTACAAAGTCAGTCTCCTTCACACTACCAGGGCAAGGCAACCAGAGACCCTGGGTATTTGAGTCCCCCACTCTGGAGCACACCATATGTGCGGTCCTGGGCGGTAGTGCCTCTCTCAGCCTAACACAGACTCCACAGAATGCTCCATTTCTGCGGATGCAGGCCCTGGTAGCTCACCCTTCCCGCCAGGATAAAGTTAATAAATTGAGAAAGCACAGGAAGGCTGAGAAGAGGAATCGGGCCCAACCGGGCCTCTGGCTCACAGCCTGCAGGCTAGGGGTCACAGGAATGTCAGCACCTCTTCAAGTTTCTTAGGAGAAGACCAGCAAGGCTCCAGGGCTCCCTCAGAGCTAAACAAGGGCCCTTCAGCAGCCTGATGCCTGACTCATTAGTGGAAAGAGAAAGCAGAAGCCAGTGCACTGCAAATAAACAGGGCTGGGAGGCACTGTGTCACTCAAAACCTTCTCGAGGGGCAACTAAGGCAGGCGAGACTTTCCTGTTGGACAGAGAAATCCCTTGGGAAGCCTCACTTCTCTCTTCTTTCCCAATGGCCAGCTCTGAAAGGCACACCTGCCTGGCCAGGTAAACTGGCAGATAACTGCCTTCTTCCTTCTGGGGAAAGATTCTTTTGGCTTTTTTTTTTTTTTTTGGACTTTGTTTCAACCTAGATCTTCATGCAGTCTCATTCACTTCCAAAAGAAGCCCATTCTACGGTGTTCTGGGGCTCCCGTAAGAGAGCGCTCAGCATCCCAAGAAAGGATCTCCCTCCCTTGGGAGAAGGGCTCCCTGCGCCCTGGCATTTAGAAAACCAAGCAGGGCTTCGCTGGAGGCTCAGGAGTAAAGAATCTGCCTGCCAATGCAGGAGACACAGGTTCGACCCCTGACCCGGGAAGATTCCCACATGTGACTGGGCCTGTGTGCCACAACTATTGAGTCTGTGCTTGGAGCCCCGGGGGCCGCAACTAGAGTCCATGCGCCACAGTTACTGAAGCTTCTGCAACAGGAGAAACCGCTGCAATGAGAACCCCAAGCACTGCAGCTAGAGTAGCCCCAGCTCGCCGCAACTAGAGAAAAGTCCGAGTGGCAGTGAAGACCCAGCACAGCCAAAAATAAATAAATAAATAGAAATTATTTTTAAAAAAGAAAGAAAGAAAACCAAGCAGAGGGGCAGGCTCTGTGATTCTCCAGTTTTTCATTCAGTTCTGAACAAAGCAACAGTTAGGGGCAGGGTGATGCCAAGAGAGGTCTGTTTTTAGGTTTCACTGTTAGCCAGAGCTGCCACAGAAAATAAGAGAAAAGAGAGTAGGTGGCAGGTTATTTTTCTTCCACACAGTTACTAAGCTGGCTTCCTTGGCGCCTGAGTCAAGGTCAGGAGGCAGGAGACAGGCTGCTCTGAGACTGACTCTGCTGCAGGACTTCCCCAGCTTGGGAGCCGCAAATAGGCTTTGCTGCCACAGCTTCACCAACAACAACCCTTACTGCTTCAGATACTCCAGCAGATGCAGGTGAGTGGAAGGCAAGCAAATTAGAGTCAATAAAAGCTGCCTCAGATTTGCAAAAAGATGACTGAACTAGAAAGTGAAAGTGTTAGTTGCTCAGTCATGTCCATCTCTTTGTGACCCTGTCGACTGCAGCCCACCAGGCTCCTCTGTCCTTGGGGATTCTCCAGGCAAGAACACTGGAGTGGGTTGCCATGCTCTTCTCCAGGGAATCTTCTCAACCCTGGGATCGAAACCAGGTCTCCTGCATTGCAGGCAGATTCTTTACCATCTGAGCCATAAAGGGATGTCTATAGCTGCTAAGTCACTTCAGTCGTGTCCAGCTCTGTGCGACCCCATAAACCGCAGCCCACCAGGCTCCTCTGTTCCTGGGATTCTCCAGGCAAGAATACTAGAGTGGGTTGCCATTTCCTTCTCCAATGCATGAAAGTGAAGTCACTCAGTCGTGCCTGACTTAGCAACCCCATGGACTGCAGCCTACCAGGCTCCTCCATCCATGGGATTTTCCAGGCAAGAGTACTGGAGTGGGGTGCCATTGCCTTCTTTGATGTCTATAGGGATCTTCTCAAAAAAAACTAGTACTGGGCCTTTTCTGACAGTGCAGTGGCTGAGACTCCATGCTGCCAGTGCAGGGGGCCTGGTTTCCATCCCTGGTCAGGAAACTAGATCCCACATGCCACAACTAAGACCCAGCAGAGCCAAATAAATATATTTTTTTTAATGGTACTTACTGTTAATGAGGTAAAAGTCATGCACATCCCACCAAAGCCATTCAGAGCCAGGGCGATGAAGATGAGCACAGAGAGGGCTGGAAGGAAACAGAAGGCTGGTAAGAGGGGAACCACGACTGAGCTTCAGGGAGGCTGGGGCCTGATCCACTGCTGACGAGGAGCTTGCTTTGAGCAATTGCTGCTAGTGATGACAGGTCATCAGGCATTAGTGCTGGACACCTGGGGAGCTGGCCCAGCCTCTGCCTCATCCTCCTCTTCCCTATTTTATGGAGTTTGGGCTTTTGCAAAAGGTGTATCCTCGTCCCCCTTTCTTCACTAACCTTACCCACAAGTGGTGGTTTAGTTGCTAAGTCGTGTCTGACTCTTGCGACCCCATAGACTGTAGCCTGCCAGGCTCCTTTGTCCATGGGATTTCCCAGGCGAGTACTGGAGTTGGTTGCCATTTCCTTCTCCAGGAGATCTTCCCGACCCAGAAATCAAACCCAGGCCTCCTGCATTGCAGGAAGATTCTTTACCAACTGAGCTACAAGGGAAGCCCTTTACCCACAAGGGAGAGGTCTAAAAGAGCTGTTCGCTGAAATAAAAAATACAGGTACCCCTCAATTAGGAGAGGCGCCTGGATAGAGTCTAGTGAAACACAGGAATCCCTCGGTGGTTAAGACTCTGCACTCCCAATGCAGGAGGCGCGAGTTCTATCCCTGGTCAGGGAACTAAGATCCTACATGTCGTGCAGTGGAGCCAAAAAAACCCCAAGATTTTGGTGAAAGTCAAGCCCTATTTTGGTGTTTGTTCCAAAAGTCCTTGAAGCATCAGCTCCACCTGAGCAGAGTTAGGGACCAGGTGGCTTCTGAGCCATCCTAAAGTGCAGGCCTGGGCTGCTCCAAGCAGTTCAGCTCATGTCCTCTGCACATACTCCTGGCCTGGTTCTCAAGCTGGCATCAGTGAGTCCATTGGGGACTGGCCTGGCTCAGCAATGAGATGAGCTTCTCTCAGACATTTGTCTGGGGCCATTTGCTTATCCAGCCACCATCTGAATTAAGTCAGTGGGTAAAGGTCTAACAAGTGTCCTAACTCGAGTAGTGAGCACAGGCCTGGCCCAGCTTCCTAGAGCAGGTGGGCCTTTGAGCATCTCTGGGTGCTGTCTCCCCAAGCCCTGACCAAAGGGTAGAGGAAAAGCATACTCACAGTTTGGGTTACTTGCTCCATATGCAATCAGCAAGCAGGAGACAGCAAAGCAGGCACTAAGAAGAAAGAGAAATAGTACAGTATTGGTTATCATCATTATTGTTAACATTGTTTATATGGAGGTATTCGCTACATGTCAAGATGCTTTCAGAAAATTTACATACATTCTTTTGTTCAACAGTTCTAAGGAGCATAATTGGCTCTATTTTACGTATGAGAAAAATAAGACTCAAAATAACAAAAATAAAACAACAAGGTCCTACTGTATAGGACATGGAATTATATTCAATATACTGGGACAAACCATAATGGAAAATAATACAGAAAAGAATGTACACATATAAACAGATAACTGAATCATTTTACTGTATAGTAGAAATTAATAAACACTGTCAATCAACTACATTTCAGTAAAATAGATTAAAAAAACACACACACAAACACAGGTATTCAAATACCTAAAAATACATAAATAACAAACCCAACATAGAAACAAAAATGAAATTCTCCAGTGTCCTAGCTAGCAGGTGGCTAAGCTGGAATTCAAGCCCCAAAGCCAGACCCGGTAAACACCCCACTGCACTGCCCGCTCCATTCCTGACTGGACAGAGCCAAGGCTGTGACGCAAGAAAGGACACAACCCATCCCCGAGGCTCCTGTGTCCGCTCAGCCAGGGGACAGAAAGAACCCCACGGGGCAAGGGGTGATCAGTGGCAGCTTTCAAACCCCCTCTGCTTGGCTCTGAGCTGGGGAGCAAGCCTTCGTAAGCTCCAAAGAATGAATGACACTGATCTCCCCGGCTGATTCCCTTCAGGGCCATGGGCCTTGCTCATGGCCAACCACTGCCCTGCACAATGCTCATTCCCAGTGGGACTGGCTTGGGGAGGACCCTGGCCAGACAGGGCCAGCTGCTCGGCAGACTCACCCTGAGACTGGCGGACTGGAGTTTTATAGCCTAGGAACACACCCTTGGAGGCGCACAAGATGACCCACTAAGGTGCCTGGGGTAGGGAAATACTGTTTTACAATTTTAGAAATTTTATAATTTTCCATTTTGTAATTTAAAATCTCAGCCATTTTATCTCTTTTGTATGTGTATCATAAGGCACATAAAATACTATATGAGATGGTGGATGTTCCCTAAGCTCTCTGTGGGATTCATTTCATGACGTATGTAAATATGACCATTATGCTATACCTCAGTCTTACACAGGGCTGTACATCAATTAATATCTCATAAAAATGGAAGAAAAGAATAAAGCACATTAAACATTAAGAATGACATATGTAGAGGCCTGTGTGCTTAGTCGTCCAGTCGTGTCCAACTCTTTGCGACCCCATGGACTGCAGCCCACCAGGCCCCTCCACCCGTGGGATTCTCCAGGCAAGAATACTGGAGTGGGTTGCATTCCCTTCTCCAAGGGATCTTCCCGACCCCTGGATCAAAGCCTGGTCTCTCGTACTGCAGGTGGATTCTTTACCATCTGAGCCACCAGAGAAGCCCGAAAAATGTGTAGATTATTGACAATTCCATGTGCTTATATTAGAGGTATGTGTTCAAAATCTTTTTTTCTCACAGAGATGGAAGATGAAAAAGACTAGAAATCATAATAACAAGCAGGTCCTCCCAGGCAGGCCTGAGCCCTGTGACTTTTCTACGCAGATCGGAATAACACAAGATCACAGCAGACCCATCCCAGGTGGGCATTCAGGGAGCGCCACAGTGCCCCTGACAGCAGATACCAGGATCCCCTACAGTGGGGAATCGTGGCCCAGGGTCCCCTCTGCCCACCCTGCCCACCTGCCTCCCCCCAGAACTGACCTGCCCAGCAGCCTGAGCTTCCTCGGGCCATACTTGTCCATGACGATGCCCAGGGGCAGGGTGATGGCACTGAGCAGGAAGGAGCCCACGGTGAAGGCCAAGTTTAGCATCTCATCCTGGGCCTTGCAGCTGAGCCAGCCATTCATCCGGCTCACCTCCTCATGCTCCAGCTCTGCCGTGGCCCCCACTGTGACGTTGGTGACATTCTCTGTGTGTAGAAGGAGGGGAACCTGATCACAGGGTCAAGGCAGGGATCTCCGAAGACCAGAGGGGCAGTTGCCCATCCAGAGTCAGCCCACTGAGAAGGCCAGGGCTAGCTCTGGGCCCCTTCAGAGCTCTGAATATTCCCAGCAGGCTGGGATGTCCATGTGGCCAAAGCTCCCTGGAGTGATAATACAGAGATTCGTAACTTTTCTGTTTTTGGAGAGGGGAGTCACCTTCCCTTTGAAGCATCCAGTAAAGAAAGTGCCACGTTTGCTCCTTAGAAAAGTCTTGCCCACAGTCTCAGGGGCTTCTTGCGTCTTTGTAGCACCCACAAGCCCCAGGTTGGGATTCCCATTTATTTATTCAGCTGCACCAGGTCTTAGTAGAAGCATGTGGCTCTATTTCCCTGATCAAGGATCAAACCTGGGCCCCCTGCATCAAGAGCTCAGACTCTTAGCCACTGGACCACCAGGGAAGTCCCAGGATTCCAACTCTAGAGTAAGCGACACCTAGAATAGCAGGCTTTGGGACCCAGCCTGGGCTGTGGGTCCCTCATCTGGCTAGAACTTAGCTGCAGCTCTGTCCATGGAAGCAGTCTGTGGCCAGCATACAGGAGGGCGACCCTAGACCACTTGGGAGGGACAAGCTGCTGGGCTCAGCTGCTGTGAGTCAATCGAGGGGAAGGATGAGTGGGCTTCTTTTAATGCCTAATACATCAGATTTCTCAAACACATATTCCCTGTGCTAAATTCTCTCTCATGTTCTCACAGCATCAACTACTACATATACTGAGTCATGGAACCCCCTTGGGAAAGGTTTTTTGTTTAAAAAAAAGAGTCCCAAATAACTTGCTTTCACTTGTTGAAGGGCACCTGTCTTCTTTTTCTCACTGGGGTCACGATGTCACCGTCTTTGGTGGCCACACCTATGCCATAATCCTAGTCCTTAATGATCCTCTCCAAAGTCCACCCAGCCCCAAGACAGCAAAAAGAGGGAAGGAAAAAGTGCTGTGGCAGCGAGGGGCAGGAGGGTGGAGGACGGGCTGGCACGCAGTGGGGAACGCGCTCTGTTCCTCTCGGGACTGCTAGTTAAGAGATGCTGACTAATCCTGCAGGGAGAGGAGCAGCCTCTGATTAGACGCGAGGAGGTCACACTGGGAGACTCAAGGAAATACCTCTCAGCAGATAAGTGCTGTCTCCTGCACGCGGCCCTCTGGCGCCAGGGCCGTAAAGCTGAGGTCGGCAAGGCCTGCCTGGGCCTCTCTTGGGGGGGTGAGCCAAGGTCACAGAAGAAGATGCACGTTGGGTGAATCACGTTCTGTGCCAACCTCTGACCAACAGGTCCTGGTGGGGGGCACATTGAGGGTGGGGGTGTTGGGATCTGGGTTCCAATTCTGGTTTCTCTACTTGCTGTTTTATCACCTGGGAGAAGTGACTGCCTCTATATCTCAGTTTCTTTATCTGTAAAATGGGCATAAGGTAATAAATATATCTATCTCTCTAGAATTTGGGGTAAAAGGGAAAATCCAGATATTTTAGAGCTCACAAAGGCATAGGAAGTGCTCATAACCAATAGCTAAAAGTTATTACTATTATTAGAACCTTACTAGGTGGTGCCAGTGGTAAAGAACCCACCTGCCAACGCATGAGACATAAGAGACACGGGTTCAATCCTGGATTGGGAAGATAGATCCCTAGGAGGAGGGCATGGCAACCCGCTCCGGTGTTCTTGCCTGGAGAATTCCATGGACAGAGGAGCCTGGCGGGCTACAGTCCATGGGGTTGCAGAGAGTCAGACACGACAGAAGCAACTTAGTATGCATGTGTTATTATTATTGTTACTACTACTACTCTGATGGGAGACTTGGAACGGGGATAATGATGCAACTGGCAGGTAGCAGAGCCGGATGCTGTAACTGGAAGCAGAGTTCCGTAACTGATCATTAATCCATAGCATGAATCCATACCTGGCCTCCCACTGGGCTAGGACAGGGACTGTGTTCCAGTCACCCGTGTCCCCAGCACCTTGGTCCTGGCACAGTCGCTGTTTACTGAACGAATGCAACAGTGGCATCAGATCACCTTGACCAAAAGGATCCAGAAAGAAGAAATGAAACAGGACGCATGGCACCCACTTGAAGCCAGAGGGGATTGAAGGAGATCACAGCCACAGTGTCACCCCCTGAAGCCACAGAGGAAAAACCTAACAAGCCAGATTTCCGTTCCTCTCATCTCTGCCACCTTATCCCGGCTTCCCAGAAGATGTCCGCACCACACTGGCAGCCAAAACGCATGACAAACAGGGTCAGCTGAGCCCAGGAGGTTCCAGCTCAGGGCCAGCGGGCCAGAGCTGCCTGTTCACGGCGGGGCCCACTCCTGGAAGAGCAGAGCTGCTTCACAGGTCGGCACTGGTTTCAGGTGTCAGCTCTGCTAGCAGCAACAGGACCTGAATGTGAAGCAGGAGGGACCAGGCAAAGCAACGGTCACCTCCGGGCTGGTGTGCAGGTGTGAGCAAACCAGCGCAGGTGCAACAGAGTGGATGGAGTAGGGAGGGACAGCTGCGGGTCCCGGGTCGCTGGCTTGTGAGAGCTAACTGTGGGGCGCAACAGAGAACACAAAATCACTTAGGGCTGACAGTGCTGCGGGGTCGGCTGCTCCAAGCAGGGAGCCGCGACTGAATGGGGAGGGAGGGAGGCACTGTCTGTGATCAGACGCACCAGGGGGCCCTGCTTCTGTCGTCCCCATGGCTGGACCTAAAACCACGGCTGTACTTCTCAAGAGAGGGAAGATGAAATCCCAAGGCAACATGTATACTCAAGGCAGACACCCTGGTTCGCTCTTCGTTGAAGGTGGGGACAAAAAAACATCTTGAATTGTTTAGCTATCTGGTCACCTGTAACTAGACAGGAGGGGCTCCAGGAGAGAGAAGGCAGAGTGGAGGGAAGGGAATCTGTCCCTCCCATCTTTCATCCTAGGGCTGCTGCAACAGAGCAGGACCCTTACACATTGGGCCACCAGCCTTCTCTTAAATCTCTGCCAACGGGGCCACCTGGCTGTCTGCCCTCCTAGCTCCGGGCAGTGATGTCCAGAGACAGATGAGCTGGGGGTGGGGAGGCCTGAGTGGCCTCTCACCGGCCCAGGGAGCAACGTGAGAGTGCCCCTTGCCCCAGACGGAACTCAACCTTCTGTGAGCCCAAAGCTTTGTTGGCAGTAAACAGCCCACATGAATAATCACAGATCCAGCAGATGCCCAAACACAGTCACACCCAGGCTGCTTCTCTCGCTCTGCTCCCACCTGGGCCACTGTGGGCCCGAGAGACACAAAACAGATAAGCGCCCAGGAAGTGCCGAGCCTCTGGGGTGCCCCTCTGCTCCCAGCCTAGAGCTCAGCCCTCACCCAGCCCAGCCTGCTCTGGGCCTCACCTGCACCTGTTTATCACAGATGCAGCCAGAGCGGCCCAGCCTAACCGGGGAGGGTGAACCAAGAAGAAACAGGCAAGGAACTGGTGTGTCCAGAGTGTGCAGGGAACGGGCATGAGGCTCCTTAGGAGGAGACCCGGGGCAGGGAGGAGGGAACAATGCCTGCTCTGTTTGGCCCCACTCACAGAACCCGGCACTCAAAACCCTTAGCGAGAGAGCAGGGGAGAAAAGAAGGTGCCATGACCCCACTCAGGCTCCCCTAACCACCCTGGATCAAGGAGGGGGGTCCCCCTACCCTAGGGCAACAAGCCAGAACAGCTGACCAGACAAGGCTTCTTGAGGAGCAAGGGGCACTGGGCTGGAGGCCCCTCTAAACTTGAGTAGCCCCCTGCCCCACCCACCCAATACTGGCCCCTGGACTTCCCCGCTGATGGTCACTGCCCCAGGACCTCCTGTCTCTCTCAAATCCTTAGTCTATCCGGCAACAGGAAGCAGCATCTCCGTCTGGCAGGGGGTATGTAGGCAAGAGGTCAGCCTCACACACAGCAAGCCTGAGGCAGGACACAATCAGAGGACCGCGCTGGCCAGGCCAGGGTCTGGTCCCCTGGTTGTGGTCACAGAGGGCCGGTGTGCGCTGGCCGCTGTGTTCCACGCTAGCGATTCCTGTGTCACTGAGCACCTCCCTCTCCACCCACTAGTTCACATCTGGCCATCTGGAGTATCCAAACAGGTACCTGGGTCTCACAGACGGTACCTGGGGAAGCCAGACTCAAGTCTAGGCGGCTGGACCTCAAAGCTCCTCCTAACCTTCAGGCTGTACTGATGCTGTACCACCTGGGTCAGAGGAAGTTCAGAGAGAAAATGCTGAGAATAAAAGACGCACAAGGCTGACAGTGTCAGGGATCACGCCAAGTGGCCCTTCATGTCACCTAGCGAGAACGGGAACCTCCCCCGAGATGCTCCCACAAGGTCCCCGAAAGCCAAGCAAGCTGGACAGGACCTTCATGGGATGCCAAGAAGGCAGGTGGGGGCGGGCGGCTGTGGAGGAGGAAAATTAGGTCACGGGAAGGAGGAAGGTGGTTGGTGGGGAGGGCCGAGGGCATCAGCTCCTCTGTGACACATCCTGAGGCTGGAGGCCCTGCAGGCCTCTCACCCTGGGTACAGAATTTAAAAAAACAACATCCAAAATAAACCGAGGTTGCAGGGAGTGGGGAGTGAAAAAAGGCCTATTCACAGCAATAAAAGTGAAAGGACGGGTTTTCCAAAGGCACCACCAGTGACGTCTGAGACACACCACTGGTGGAAGAGACAAAAAGGGAGGGCCGTGAAGTGGTGGGGACTGTCTCATGTCCACTTCTTCAGCCTCAGCCCAGTCTGGTGGGGACCAGGCCTGGCCCTGCCCTCTCACGGTCCCGGGGACCAGCTTCCTGCTTTGTTTCAGTGAAGGGTACAGCCCCTGGTCACCGAAACGGAGTCACTGAGGAGGTCAAGAGCACAGAGCTGGGGGCTGCCTTGGGGTCCATGGCTGGGCTGGACCGTCGCTTCCTCATGCAGAAGCCACGTCTCCCATCTCCAGAGCCGCCCCCCACCCCACCATGATCCCACCCAGCGCCCGGCATGTGGCAAACCCTCAATAATTCCTAAGAGGCTAATAGGTGAATCTGACCGTCTCTTCTGCCTCGGGAGCTTCTTCCTGGCTTGAAAAGGAGATCCAGTCTCCCCAGGGCCCTGCAGGCTCCTTCCCATCTCTCCAGTCATCATCTGCCCTTCTGTCCTTTCCCTCCTTTCTTTCAGCACACAGCCTGCTGCAGGGGCTCACTGCCTGTCTTCTTCTGACTCACTCCTTCTGGCCCTCCACGCTTCTGCCTAAGCATCAGAGAGCCCCCCACCCAAGCTGAACCAGATCCCCATGGCTGCTCTCCCCGCCCCACCTCGGCACACTGCTCTCTGTTGGGGTCTGACCACCATGTGGGATCGGGTAGGTCTGTGTGGTGACTCTTTGATGCTGGCTGACTGCAGACCCCCTGAGGGCCTGGATTACTCTGCGCCCAGCACAGCATCTCAGAAAATGTTTCCTGAGGGTGTGGGTCAGATAAAAGAGATTAAACATCCACAGGGAGCACCAGCCCCCTTAGCTGAGAGAAAAATGAAGAAACAGGTTGGGTGGGGGGTGGGGCTGGTGACAGCGGCCATCCAGAGGCCAAAAGGACACAGGTCTGGGAAAGCCGGGGCTGGGAACCCAGCTGGTCTCCTGCCCACACCAGGGGGCTGGGGAGGCAAAGCCAAGTGCCAGCCCAGGTCCCCAGCCCCTGTCATCCACCCTGACCATCGGGTGGACAGGGATTAAAGAGCTGAGGGGAAACGGAAAACCCAGCTCTTTGTTTCTTTGTCCCACCTCGCCACGCTGGAACCCGACACTGTGTCTGTGACCGGATCCTGGCTGGAGTCCCGAGCAAGAGTTCTGAGGACCTTTCAACAGGTTCAGGCAAATTTTCCAAACCAAAGCATGGGTCCTAAAAGCCACAAAACGCTGACAAATTTGCATCTCAATCAGCTGTAGACTGGTCAGCTTTTCACAAGCCTCATTCAATAAATATAAAAAACAGCCAAACTGTTTCTCTGCAATTCAGCTGTCCCCCAAGTATGACAATATTAGGCCTAAGCAGAAATCTGGATCCTCAAATCCTCCAGGTACTCCCAGCCAGGCAAGACCCGGGGATGCCAGGCCCTGCAAGGCAACAGGCTGCTCAGACTTCCAAGAAACAAGGAGGCCAAAAAGAGATAAGCCCTGTGGAATCAGCAGGCCTGCCCGCCACGGATGCTGGGTCAGCGGGTTTGCCAGATAGTCAGAAAAACCAAAATCAGAGGCAGGAACAAAAGGCACAGGATAAGAAGTTGATGTTCAACCCACAATCCTGACCCTTCACCTTCACTTGATTTACAGGAGGGACCAGGCAAGCCTCGAAAGGGCTTAAACACCAACTCAGCACTGCTCTTGGCACAATCGCTGGGACTCCTCCCACTTCAATGAAGGAAGCAGCCAAGGGTGAGGCAGGAATAAAGTGACCAGCCTCGGCGCTGCCAAGACCATAAAATAAATTAAATCAGTGGGCAACGTGGGGGGGAAATAAACGACCCTAGAATCTGACCTTCTGACACCTCAGTAGGACAAAAAAAAAAAAATTGACCACCTCAGTCCTCCAGTCTGGATGAGATGCTAAAAGCTTCATCTGGAGATGACGGGTTTTTTTTCTGTTCTTTAACCCCTCTATGCAGCCAGAAGGAAGTTGTCAGAGGCAAGTAGGAAGGGTCATGATCCACAAGAGAGGAGAGGAGGTGCCAAATGCTCCAACCTGTTCCCTTCCAGTCATTAATTTCCTAACATCTCTCGGGCAAAGCAGAAAGCTTGTTCAAGGAACAAGGTCTGAGTGACTCTCCCGTCTCCCAAGGTTTCTTGCTGATGTGGGGAAAGGTCTGCCAAGAACCCTTAGGCTATTAGGAAATATTCCTGAGTGGCTAAAGGCTAGAGGTCATAGACGATATACTCTCTGCCCTCTCTCAGGCAGTCTCAGCACCTCCTCCCTTTCTCCTGCCTTTAACCTCTTCCCGCTGAAGCTTTCCTAGTAGCTGGAATGCTCAGCAACCTCCCGGGAAGACCAGAGTAGGAAAACAAGGATTCTACACCGGCTTACATGCAGTATGAGCCGGTCCAAAGCTTTCTCTTCCCTCAAAGTTAGCAGTCTTGGGAGGAAAAAAAATGGCAAGCTGGTGGTGTGATGCAGGAGGTCAGACTTGGGTTATTTCCATCCAAGGGAACTGAGGCGGGGGCTGGCTGTCAAAGGTACTGGGGAGAGACGCTACTCACTTCAACCATTAGGAAGTGACAGAGGACAGAAGAAAACATTTATTATCAAGGTTGCTGAAGAAGGGGGATAGAAGTGTAGAGAGTGAGAGCCACTTGGGTCCCACCCTTAGGCTGAGTCCCACTGACCTTCAGCAATCAGAATCCTCAAACAAGGTCATCGGGTGTGACCACGGGGGTGGGGGGCGAGATTTCTTGTAGACAGGCATCCTCAGCTTTCATTCAGTTACACCAACGTGTGGCAAAGAGAGAGGACAGCCCTAGTGTCATTTCCAGAAATACCCCCTTCCCCTCCCCCTCACAGGGGAAGAAGGCCACTGAGATGTTCTCACAGCCTGTGGGAGGAAATGTCCTTTGGAAAATTAGAAAGCAGCAAAAATAGAAAAGAAATTGTATCCGACAAGCCCTTTAGAGACTCAAGGCCTGACTGAAAACCATCTAGATTCTAGATGAACCTTTCACAGGGTGGAGGCCAAGCCACTTCCTCTCTCTTGCTGCACCCCAGCCACTGAGTCAGGAGTTCCTCTTTCTTACAGTCAGACAGCAACATGTTTACTGCAAGGCAAGTGATGTGCCAGGCACTGGGAGGAGAGGAGTCCAGTCATGTTCCCGGGTGGTGGAAAGAACACCCTGGACTTGGGGGTTCTGGATCTATGACAGTCTCCAGCTGTGAGGCCTCATGCAAGTCAGAAGATCTGTCTGAGCCTCAATGTCTTCAGCCAAAAAAACAGGGACGATGATCTGTACCCAGCAGAGCTGGAGGGGGGAGGAGGTTTAAACAGGCCGTCTGCTAACTAGGAGGAGTTGCGCAGTGAGGTGGTCATGCTGGTTGGGTATACACCGCCCTCCGTCCCCTCCCAAAGCCCCCATTCCCGGAACGACCCCCCAGCCCGGGTATCCGTCTCACCTGGCTCAGTACACAGGTAGGAGTAAAAGCCCTCCGACTTGAGCATGATGAGCAGAGAGCCCCAGCCCAGGAGGACTGCCGAGAAGAGGAGGTTTTCCACCACGGCGGTGCAGGCCATCCACCAGCGGCGCCGATGGGCAGTGGCCAGGGTGGGCGCCATGGCGAGGCGAGGCGAGGCGAGGCGCGGCGACCCGGCTCCGGCTCCTCTCTGCAGCCACCTGCGCGCGGACCTCGGCGTCAGCGCCCGGCCCTATTCAGCCTGGGCGGCCAACCCGGGCCGCTGCCGCAGCGCGCGCAGCTTGTCACCCCCTCCGCAGCGCGGGAGGCAAGTGCGCGCAGCAAGGAAGCCCCAGCCCTGCCTCGGTCCTGGGCCACCCTCTCCGCCGCTGGCTCATTCGCCAGCCCGCAGCTCCGGGAGAAGCCGCCCCGGCCAGACAGGGAGACTTCTATCTCAGCTCACTCGGAGGGAAACTGAGGCATAGAAACACGAAGGGACAAACGCGTGCTCAGGGACATGGAACTAATGCAGGCTCCTAGCAGAATTGACGCAGCTTGGGAGCTGTCAGGAGAGGCAGCCGGAGGTTCGGATACCTGGGCAGGGGCACACCTTACGGCTGCCACTCCCCAGGACCCTCACCAGAGCCCGCCCGCCCGCACGCACTGGAGACCCTTCCCCAGACCCGGCTCCCTTAACCACAAGATCAGCGCACGGAGCTCCGGAACGGCCCGCCCGCGGCCCGCTTATTGGCCTGACGGCACAGGAACTGCCACGCCATTGGTCGCTGTCTAGGTCGCTAGGCGCTGCGGCCACGCGAGCCCCGCATGGGCGAGGCGAAGCCGGTTCAAACCGGCGGCGCGAGCCTCCCGCGCGACCCCCGTCTGGGGCCGTTTCCTCGGCAATTGGCTCGTTTCTATGGAAGCGAACCCTGCTCCTCTATCCTCTAGCTCTCTCCTGGACCTCTTCCCCGGCGGCTACTCATCCATTCAGTCTCTCCTCCCTTATGCACACATCTTCTCCCTACGCCCTTACTCCTGCGCCTTCCTCTCCCCAGCACTCAAGCTCGGGACCCGGGTCCCCAGGATCCAGCTCACCCGGCTCCTACTGGTGTGTATCGGGCCCGGCCGGCGCCTTTTCTGCCCCCCCTTTTATTCCAGCCCTTTTATTCCGACCCCTAGTAGAAAACACTGCCGCACGCTGATTGGCTGAGTCGGGGCTGGAAACAGGCATTAACCAATCGGCAGCCACCCGCCCGCCCCGCGGCGAGCAGAAGCCGGTTCCGGCCGGACTGGGAGACAAACAAGAGAGCTGGGGGGGCAGGGGCTGCGTGTGGCGGTGCTGTAGGTCTGCGGCTTAAAATTGGAGTCACAGTCTGGCCGGGAAGCTCCAGGGGCGTTCTCCCATCGCCTCTCCAGAGTCTTACCCGGAAACCCTGTCCCTGGATTGGGTCCTCTGCTCGCTGTTCCGGAGCTCTCGGACTTCCCGTAACTGCAAGCGGGTCTCCCTCCCGAAGCCCGCATAGCTCCCTGGCTCCGTTTTCCTCCGGCCCGCTTCGTAGTCCCCAGCTCTCACTGTGTCCTGAGCACCACGCCCGATGCTCTGGCTCCGCGTGGGTCATTCTGCCTCCCGCCATCTCCCCACGCGATGCTGCCATCCTGTCTTCCTTGGGCTTTGTGTCCTGAATTCTCGCTCTCTCGCCTCCAGTACCCCGTCCAGGCGCTGTCTGCACATTCCGGATCCCCGGAGCTCTGTCCAGGCGTGGTGTGCTTCTTCCCTTCTTTCCTGATTCACCACCCGCACTTCTGGGTGTCATCCGTCCGGTCCCTGGAAGGTGTCCCTCGGGGATCTCCACGTGGAAGTCGGGGGTTTGTCTGTCTCCTAAGACGTCAGGTACCCCCTCCAGCCTCTGACCCCCCAGTCCATTCCCACTGCCTGGTGCCACCTCTACTGCCTTACTCCCCTCTCTCCTTCCAGTTAGGGGCCTCTCTGCAAGGTGACGAGGTGGGCAGCGCAAAACTACTAGCAGAAGTCAGGCCTCCGGGAAGACGCGTGGGGTCGGGAGAGCTCTAGGCTCCTGGTCTGATGAGCGACCTGGACAAGCCCCCGAGGAATTGCCAGGGCAGGGGGATGGCGCCTGGGCTCCGGAGTTTTAGCTCCAATTGGAGGTTCTCCCCCATCGGAGGCACAACCCGGCGGAGGGCCCTCTTGTCTCCCGCCGATTCAGCTTGGTCTCTCTGACACACTGTGGGAGCTGGTTTGTCACCCCAGGCGGTGAGAGCCCCAGCAGCCTAGTGCTCCTAGACCCTGAGTCCGAGTGCGCCCCCTGCCGCCATCAACCCGCCGCTGGCAACCTTGCTCAGACCAAGCCTGACACTGTGGTCTTGGAGGATCCTGGCTGGTTGCCTATCTGGTGGCCCCACCCTGAAGAATCTCACC